>NW_026652276.1:75868056-75941573 GCF_009828535.3 Hylobates moloch
AAGACTTGCATGTTAGACCTAAAACCATAAAAACCCTAGAAGAAAACCTAGGCAATACCATTCAGGACATAGGAATGAGCAAGGACTTCATGTCTAAAACACCAATAGCAATGGCAACAAAAGCCAAAATTGACAAATGGGATCTAATTAAACTAAAGAACTTTTGCACAGCAAAAGAAACTACCATCAGAGTGAACAGGCAACATACAGAATGGGAGAAAATTTTTGCAATCTACTCATCTGACAAAAGGCTAACATGTAGATTCTGCAAAGAACCCAAACAAACTAACAAGAAAAAAACAAACAACCCCATCAAAAAGTGGGCGAAGGACATGAAAAGATACTTCTCAAAAGAAGACATTTATGCAGCCAAAAAACACATGAAAAAATGCTCATCATCACTGGCCATCAGAGAAATGCAAATCAAAACCACAATGAGATACCATCTCACACCAGTTAGAATGGCCACCATTAAAAAGTCAGGAAACAACAGGTGCTGGAGAGGATGTGGAGAAATAGGAACACTTTTACACTGTTGGTGGGACTGTAAACTATTTCAACCATTGTGGAAGTCAGTGTGGCGATTCCTCAGGGATCTAGATCTAGAAATACCATTTGACCCAGCCATCCCATTACTGGGTATATACCCAAATGACTATAAATCATGCTGCTATAAAGACACATTCACATGTATGTTTATTGTGGCACTATTCACAATAGCGAAGAGTTGGAACCAACCCAAATGTCCAAGAATGATAGACTGGATTAAGAAAATATGGCACATATACACCATGGAATACTATGCAGCCATAAAAAATGATGAGTTCATGTCCTTTGTAGGTACATGGATGACACTGGAAAACATCATTCTCAGTAAACTATCACAAGGACAAAAAACCAAACACCACATGTTCTCACTTATAGGTGGGAATTGAACAATGAGAACTCATGGACACAGGAAGGGGAACATCACACCCCGGGGACTGTTGTGGGGTTGGGAGAGGGGGGAGGGACAGCATTAGGAGATATACCTAATGCTAAATGACGACTTAATGGGTGCAGAAAACCAACATGGCACATGGATACATATGTAACAAACCTGCACATTGTGCATATGTACCCTAAAACCTAAAGTATAATAATAAAAAAGGAATATAGTGTATTTGTGTTTATATATATTTGAGCCTTTTAGAAGCACTAATTAATGCAATATAGAAACATTCTTCTGTTCAATGACAATATGGCAGTTAGATCATATTTCCCAAATGTCTCACTAAGAAATCAATAGAGACAAAGCTCAAAGTTCAGATAGCCTGTGTCTACAGCTCGCTTTCTTCAGTCAGTAATTGAGCATGTTGTTACAGAATAAAATAACATTACAAATCCTTTTATACAATGCAAGTTTCATGGAGAAAATATTATTTATTACATATCTTTGTAGTTTTTTATGTCTAGCATGGCAGACCTGAACATTTTAATTAATGAAATAAGTAGTGATTATATGACAACCTGGTGAAATTGGTCTGTTCTGACTTTGTCTTCAAAGAGTTAAGCTTTTGCTATCTCGAAATTTTTATTCCTATTAGTTTAAATCTAATAAGTAGAAACAGATTTTTCTTTATAAAATATCACAAGTAAGTCTTTCCTTCTCAGTCATTATGACTTCCATGAATGATTGCAACACATTCAATTCCTAAATACACTGGATGTTTTTTAATATATGTCATCAAACTCTGCTTAGAAAGTAGTGTTCAGTCATTTTTTGCCTGTTCAACTGAGACTTCCACCCTATCATTAGAATTGTTATTCATTCCATAAATCTGATTAAATATAAATTCACCATAAACCAAAGCAGAAAGATTAATATCATAAATGTAGATTAACTTTCTCTGACTAAAGTTCAAAAGGAGAAAAAAACTTTTTCTTGACATTTCTGTCTTGATAACATTGAGAATGTTTTCTTTTCATCTTTAATTTTGTATGAGAATTGCACTTTCAGCCACATTGCAGCTTAATTACTATTCTTCAATTTTGTTATTAACACTTCTGTGTTTCTTTTTAGCTATTAAGTGGTTAGTATTTCAATTTCAGAGTCCATGGCAATCTGGTTCTAGAGGTATTTCCATCTTACTATTTTAATTTTCTTTCCATGTTTTCGATGCTGAGAATTAAAGTAAACACTGGAAAAAGTGGCTAGGGTAATAAAGTGTGGGAGGGAGCAGGAAGAAAACAGAGGTTATAGGCTGTGAATTTTGACATGATATGCAGAGTTATTGGCTTGAGATTTAGAGATTTAGAGATGTTTTTACCACTAAGTTATCTTGCAACTGATGGCTTTCAAATTAATTTTTTTAAGTATCTAAACAAATTGATTTCATGCCCCTAATTTTGTCATAGGATTCTTAATTGCACCATCCTAAAATTAAGTTATATGAAGTTTACAAAATATCTAAATGTTAAAAATTATTCTCCAGAGGTGACATCAGGAAGGTGGCAGAATAGACCCCCCCAGCATTACTTTTCCCATAAAAATGCACTTAGAAACTATTCAGAGATTAAGAATATTACCCTGAGTTCATCAGGGCTCAATGGAGCAGTAGGAAAACCCATTGGGCCTACAGAATCAAGGGAAGCCCTGAGCAGTAAAAGAAATAATCATTTCAGGCTAGGTACACCCTCCCTCAAGTTGGCATAATGCCACTCACAGAGAATTTCTCTATACCCACAGTTTTTGAGGTATGAGAAAGGAGTTGCAAGTGGATGTTCAATTTCCACATTGGTCTGAAAGTCTTTGTGGGAAGCTAAATCTTTTCCCATCCCACAGATACCACTGTAAGTTTTAGGAGGGCTGAACCACCTGGAATAAATTGGGAACAATAGGTGCTGTGATGATCATAGCGACTGGCATGCAGATCTTGGAAGCTGTTCTGTGTTCCAATCAATATCAATGCTGTATTGAAGAGACTGGCCAGTGCCATAAGTGCTGCAGGGGGCATATTCTGCAGGAAGACCTGAATCTGGGGCTGGATTTTCCACATAGCCCAGCTGCTCTTGTGAAGCCTTTCTCTGATCCAGAACAAGTAAAAAGTTAGATTAAGTTATGGTACCTGCTAAATCTTCCCCAGACTAGGAAAAAAACAGGAGGGTAGCAATATAGTTCTGAGGCCATGTTTAATTTCTGGTGCTCACTAGAAGTCTTCTCCAGACCTGGAAACAATTACAGGCCAGCAATTTAGTTCCAGAGTAGCACTTAAGTGTTTATGTTCACTATAAGACTTCCCCAGTACAGGAAGGATAAATAAGTCAGTGTTTAAGTGTTGATACTAAGTGGTAAATGTTAAATGCCACCACAGGCTGGGCATGGTGGCTTATGCCTGTAATCTCAGCAATGGGAGGCCGAGGTGGGTGGGTCACTTCAGGTGAGGAGTTCAAGACCAGCCTGGCATACATGCTGAAACCCTGTCTCTACTAAAAATACAAAAATTAGCCAGGCATCATGGCACAAACCTATAATTTCAACTACCTGGGAGGCTGAGGCATAAGAATCGCTTGAACCCAGGAGGTGGAGGTTGCAGTGAGCTGAGATAGTGCCACTGCACTCCAGCCTGGATGTTGGAGTGAGACTCTGTCTGCAATAAATATATACCACCAGGGAACACCCAGAAAAACTGGAAGAAGTGGCTGTTTTCTCAAATTTGTAGGCATCAACATAAAGATGCAAGAATTATGAAAACTCAGAGAAATATTACACCACCAAAAGAAACCAACAAAGCTCCTGTAATGAACCCAGACAATCTATTAAATATCAGATAGAGAATTCAGAATAAACCTCTTAAAGAAGTTCAGAAAATTGGCCAGGTGCAGTGGCTCATGCCTGTAATCCCAGCACTTTGGGAGGCCAAGGCTGGTGGATCACAAGGTCAGGAGATCAAGACCATCCTGGCCAAAATGGTAAAACCCTGTCTCTACTATAAAATACAATAATTAGCTGGGCTTGGTGGCATGTGCCTGTAGTCTCAGCTACTCAGGATGCTGAGGCAAGAGAATTGCTTGAACCCAGGAGGCGAAGGTTGCAATGAGCTGAGATCCTGCTGAGAGGTGAAGCCAGCTGGACTTCTGGGTAAGGTGGGGACTTGGAGAACTTTTGTGTCTAGCTAAAGGAATGTAAATGCACCAATCAGCACTCTGTGTCTAGCTAAAAGATTGTAAATGCACCAATCAGCACTCTGTAAAAATGCACCAATCAGCACTCTGTAAAAACACACCAATCAGTGCTCTGTGTCTAGCTAAAGGACTGTAAACGCACCAATCAGCACTCTGTAAAATGGAGCAATCAGCACTCTGTAAAAAGGACCAATCAGCAGGATGTGAGCGGGGCCAAATAAGGGAATAAAAGCTGGCCACCTGAGTCAGCAGCAACCCACTCGGGTCCCCTTCCATGCTGTGGAAGCTTTCTTCTTTTGCCCTTCACAATAAATCTTGCTGCTGCTCACTCTTTGGGTCCACACTACCTTTATGAGCTGCAACACTCACTGCAAGGGTCTGCGGCTTCGTTCCCATAAGCAGTGAGACCACGAACCCACCAGGAGGAACAAACAACTCCAATGCACCAACTTTAACAGCTGCGACACTCACTGTGAAGGTCTGCGGCTTCACTCTTGAAGTCAGCGAGACCACAAACCCACCAGAAGGAAGAAACTCCAGACACATCTGAACATCTGAAGGAACAAACTGTGGACACACCATCTTTAAGAGCTGTAACACTCACTGCAAGTGTCTGTGGCTTCATTCTTGAAGTCAGCGAGACCAAGAACCCACCAGAAAGAATAAATTCTGGACACATTTTGCCGCTCAATGTGGGGCACATTTTGGCGACCTAGATGGGACAATCACCAAGCAGTGAGTACCATCAGACCCCTTTTGCTTGCTATTCTGTCCTATTTTTCCTTAGAATTCGGAGGCTAAATACCGGGCACCTGTCGGCCAGTTAAAAGTGACCAGCGCAGCTGCCGGACTAAAGACATGGGTGTCAGGCTTTCTAGGAAAGGGCTCTCTAACAATCCCCGACTCTTTGGAGTCGGGAGCATTGATTTGCCTGGAACCAGCTTCCACTTTTCCTGTACTTCTGAGCTAAGCTGAGGGTTGAGAGAGAGAAAAGCCGTTCAGCTCCAGGGTCCTGACAACAAGTTGGTTGACACTGTGGCCATGAGTGGAACTCTTAAAGTCATGTCGCCCAAGCGAGACTCGCCCATCTATCCTATCTATCCTGACCCTTGCCTCCTGGGTCCTAATGTTCGTCAGACAAACTTCCTCTTGCCCCTCTTCTCTGAGGCCAGTCCTGCTTCTAAACACCAGTCCCTGTCTCTGGTGCTTTTCTAGTTTCTCCTATAAGAATGATTTCCAGTATAAACTCCAGGGCTCTATTCCCTTCCTTAGGCACCTGGGGTCACCAATCAGAAAGACATAATTTTTGCCCAAAGCCCCATTAGTTGGGGAGACCAACTATCCTTTTGGGATCCCTCCTCAGACAAGCAGCCTAACAAAGGCTATTCCTGAAGCTAGGATATGGGGAGCCTCAGAAATGATATCTTTCCTATTCAAGTGAGGACAAAAGGCATCACTCTTCTGACTCTGGAGATCTCTTCCCTCCCTCAGGGTATGGCCCTCCGCTTCATTTTTGGGGCATAACATCTTTATAGGACAGTGGTAAGGTCCCAATACTAACAGGAGAACACTTAGGACTCTAACAGGTTTTCAAGAATGTGTCGG
This sequence comes from Hylobates moloch, assembly GCF_009828535.3. NCBI lineage: Eukaryota > Metazoa > Chordata > Mammalia > Primates > Hylobatidae > Hylobates > Hylobates moloch. The sequence goes on from NW_026652276.1 coordinate 75,873,826, forward strand.
TAAGGGCCACTAAATCCGACCTTCCTCAGTCCTCCTTGTGGTCTAGGAGGAAAACTAGTATTTCTGCTGCTGTCGGTGAGTGAAACTATTCTGATAAGCAGGGTCCAGGGACCATTGTGGGTTCTTGGGCAAGAGGTGTTTCTGCTGCTGCATCAGTGAGCATAACTATTCCGATGAGCAGGGTCCAGGGACTGTTGTGTGTTCTTGGGCAGGGGGAGAAACAAACAAACCAAAACTGTGGGTGGTTTTGCCTTTCAGATAGGAAACACTCAGGCATCAACAGGCTCACCCTTGAAATGCATCCTAAGCCATTGGGACCAATTTGACCCACAAACCCTGAAAAAGGGGCAGCTCATTTTTTCTGCACTATGACCTGGCCCCAATATTCTCTCTCTGATGGGGAAAAATGGCCACCTGAGGGAAGTATAAATTACAATACTATCCTACAGCTTGACCTTTTCTGTAAGAGGGAAGGCAAATGGAGTGAAATACCTTATGTCCAAGCTTTCTTTTCATTTAAGGTGAATCCACAACTATGCAAAGCTTGCAACTTACATCCCATAGGAGGACCTTTCAGCTTACCCCCATATCCTAGACTCCCTATAACTCCCCTTCCTATTAATGATAAGCCTCCTCTAATCTCCCCCGCCCAGAAGGAAATAAGCAAAGAAATCTCCAAAGGACCACAAAAAAACCCCAGGCTATCGGTTATGTCTCCTTCAGGCTGTAGGGGGAGGGGAATCTGGCTCAACCTGGGTGTATGTCCCCTTCTCTCCCTCTCTTATATAAAGCAGATTAAGGCAGACTTGGGGCAGCTTTCAGATGATTCTGATAGGTATATAGCTGTCCTACTGAGTCTAGAGCAAACCTTCGATCTCACTTGGAGAGATGTTATGCTATTGTTAGATCAAACCCTTGCCTTTAATGAAAAGAATGTGGCTTTAGCTGCAGCCTAGGAGTTTGGAGATACCTGGTATCTTAGTCACGTAAATGATAGAATGACAGCCGAAGAAAGGGACAAATTCCCTACCGGTCAGCAAGTCATCCCCAGTATGGATCCCCACTGGGACCTCAACTCAGATCATGGGGACTGGAGTTGCAAACATCTGTTAACCTGTGTTCTAGAAGGACTGAGGAGAATTAGGAAAAAAACCCATGAATTATTCAGTGATGTCCACCATAACTCAGAGAAAGGAAGAAAATACTTTTACCTTCCTCAAGCGGTTACAGAAGGCCTTAAGAAAATATACTCCCCTGTCACCTGACTCACTCGAGGGTCAATTGATTCTAAAAGATAAGTTTATTACCCAATCAGCCACAGATATCAGGAGAAAGCTCCAAAAGCAAGACCTGGGTCCTGAACAAAATCTGGAGGCATTATTAAACCTGGCAACCTCAGTGTTCTATAATAGGGACCAAGAGACACAGGTAGAAAAGGAAAAGCGAAATCAGATAAAGGCTGCAGCCTTAGTCATGGCCCTCAGAGAAACAAACCTCGGTGGCTCAGAGGACAGAAAATGGAGCAGGCCAATCACCCGGTAAGGCTTGTTACCAGTGTGGTTTGCAAGGACGCTTTAAAAAGGATTGTCCAATGAGAAACAAGATGCCCCCTCCCCCATGTCCACTATGCTAAGGCAATCACTGGAATGCACACTGCCCCAGAGAACAAAGGTTCTCTGGGCCAGAAGCCCCCAACCAGATGATCCAACAACAGGACTGAGGGTGCCTGGGGCAAGTGCCAGCTCATGTCATCACTCTCACTGAGCCCCAGGTATGTATAACAATTGAGGGCCAGGAAATTGACTTCTTCCTTGACACTGGTGTGGCTTTCTCAGTGTTAATCTCCTATCTCAGACAGCTATCCTCAAGGTCCGTTACCATCTGAGGAACCCTGGGACAGCCTATAACCAGGTATTTCTCCCACCTCCTCAGTTGTAATTGGGAGAATTTGCTACAGATAGGAAGTATGCTTATCTAATCCTACATGTTCATGCTGCAATATGGAAAGAAAGGGAGTTCCTAACCTCTGGGGGAACCCCTATTAAATACCACAAGGAAATCATGGAGTTATTACATGCAGTGTAAAAACCCAAGGAGGTGGCCGTCTTACACTGCCGAAACCATCAAAAAGGGGAAGGAGAGGGGAGAACAGCAGCAGAAGTGGCTAGCAGAGGCAGGGAAAGACCAGCAGAAAGGAAAGAGAGAAAGAGACAGAAAGTCAGAGAGAGAGAGAGACAGAGAGAGCAAGAGACAGAGGCAAAGAGGGAGTCAGAAAGAGAGAGACAAAGCAGAAGTCAAAGAGAAAGAAACAGAGATGAAAGTAGTAAAGAATAAACAGTGTACCCTATTCCTTTAAAAGCCAGGGTAAATTTGAAACCTATGCTTGATAATTGAAGGTCTTCTCCATGACCCTATAACATTCCAATACCACCTTGTTGTCAGTGTAAACAAGGGCATAGCCCAAAAGCACTGAGGCCACTGACAACCCATAGCCTTCCTCTCAAAAATCCTTAACCCAGCAGGTCTCCTAACAGGGGAACTAAATCTTAATTAATTACCATACAAAGGTCCAACCAGACCTAGGAGGAACTCCCTTCAGGACAGGATGATAGATGGTTCCTCCCAGGCGATTAAGGGAAAAAGACACAATGGGTATTCAGTAAGTGATAAGGAAACTCTTGTAGAAGCAGAGATAGGAAAATTGCCTAATAATTGGTCTGCTCAAATGTGTGAGTTGTTTGCACCCAGACAAACCTTAAAGTACTTACAGAATCAGGAAGGAGCCATCTATGCCAATTGTAAGTTAATATGGACTGAATGAGGTTTCATTAATAGGGAAGAAAAATTAAAATCCCAAACTTACAAGGTTTTCAACAAAAGTAGTTTGCTAAAAGTCAACAGTGTAACATGTATTATCTTAACTTCTAATCTTATGGAAATCAGACCCTATCAGTACCCCTCAAAGCTCAAGTCTGTCAGCACAGAGCCATAAAATTAATACCCCTACTTACATGGTTAGGAATGGCCACTGCTACAGGAACTGGAATAGCAGGTTTATCTACTTCATTATCCTACTATCACACACTCTCAAAGGATTTCTCAGACAATTTGCAAGAAATAACAAAATCTATCCTTACTCTACAATCCCAAATAGACTCTTTGGCAGCAGTGACTCTCCAAAACTGCCAAGGCCTAGACCTCCTCACTGCTGAGAAAGGAGGACTTTGCACCTTCTTAGGGGAAGAGTGTTGCTTTTACACTAACCAGTCAGGGATAGTATGAGATGCCGCCCGGCGTTTACAGGAAAGGCTTCTGAAATCAGATAATGCCTTTCAAACTCTTATACCAACCACTGGAGTTGGACAACATGGCTTCTCTCCTTTCTAGGTCCCGTGACAGCCATCTTGCTATTACTCACCTTCAGGCCCTGCATTTTTAACCTCCATGTCAAATTTGTTTCCTCTAGGATCAAGGCCATCAAGCTACAGATGGTCTTACAAATGGAACCCCAAATGAGCTCAACGAACAACTTCTACCAAGGACTCCTGGACCAACCTGCTTGCCCTTTCACTGGCCTAAAGGGTTCCCCTCTGGAGGACACTACAACTGCAGGGCCCCTTCTTCACCCCTATCCAGCAGGAAGTAGCTAGAGCAGTCATCGCCCAATTCCCAGCAGCAGTTGGGGTGTCCTGTTTAGAGGGGGGATTGGAGGTGAAGCCAGCTGGGCTTCTGGGTCAGGTGGGGACTTGGAGATCTTTTGTGTCTAGCTAAAGGATTGTAAATGCACCAATCAGCACTCTGTAGAAATGCACCAATCAGCGCTCTGTGTCTAGCTAAAGGATTGTAAACGCACCAGTCAGCATTCTGTAAAAACACGCCAATCAGCACTCGGTGTCTAGCTAAAGGATGGTAAACACATCAATCAGCACTCTGTAAAATGGACCAGTGCTCTGTAAAATGAACCAATGAGCACTCTGTAAAATGGACCAATCAGCAGGACATGGGTGGGGCCAAATAAGGGAATAAAAGCTGGCCACCTGAGCCAGCAGTGGCAACTTGCTCAGGTCCCCTTCCATGCTATGGAAGCTTTGTTCTTTTCTCTTCACAATAAATCTTGCTGCTGCTCACACTTTGGTTCCACAGTACCTTTATGAGATATAACACTCACTGCGAGGGTCTGCAGCTTTATTCCTGAAGTCAGCGAGACCACGAACCCACTGGGAGGAACAAACAACTCCGGAAATGGCACATTTAAGAGCTGTAACACTCACCATGAAGGTCTGAGGCTTCACTCCTGAAGTCAGTGAGACAATGAACCTACCAGAATGAAGAAACTCCAGACACATCTGAACATCTGAAGGAACAAACTGTGGACACACCATCTTTAAGAGCTGTAAAGCTCACCTCAAGGGTCCTCTGCTTCATTCTTGAAGTCAGCGAAACCAAGAACCCACTGGAAGGAATAAATTCCGGACAAACTGCCACTGCACTCCAGCCTGGTGACAGAGTGAGACTCCATCTCAAAAAAAAACAAACAAAAAAAAAAACAAAAAAAAACAGGAAATTCAGGAAATCACAAGATATTATGGATAGAAAACTAAAAGAAATTTCAAACATAATCCAGGAACAAAATGAGAAATCTGACAAAGAAATAGTTATGAACTGAAACATTTATTTAAAAGTTTCAACAGCATATTTGATCAAACAGAGGTAAGAATTAGTGAGCTTGAATATAACATGAAATTCTGCACTCAGAGGAACAAAAAGGGAAAAGAATAAAAAGAGTGAAGAAGAGTTATGGGATGCCAGGCTGGGCATGGTGGTTCACATCTGTAATCTAAGCATTTTGAGAGGCTGATGTGAGTGGATCACTTGAGCCCAGGAGCTCAAGACCAGCCTAGGTAACATAGCAAAACCCCATCTCCACAAAAAATACAAAAATTAGCTGACCATGGTGATGTATGCCTCTACTGCCAGCTACTCGGGAAGCTGAGGTGGGAGAATTGTTTGAGCATAGGAGACAGAGGTTGCAGTGACCCCAGATTGCACCACTGCTCTCCAGCCTGGGTGACAGAGCAAGATCCCAATTTCCCCCCAACTAGGGAGGAATGCCATCAAGGAGGAAGCTAACCTATGCATAATAAGGAGTTCTTGAAGAAGGCAAGAGAAAAAAAGGCCTAGAAACCATGTTTAAGGAAATAATGGCTGAAAATTTCCCAAATTTGGAGAAAGACAACACAAACCAGGTAAGAATGCTCAAAAGTCACACATCAGATTGATCCCCAAAACGAAATACCCCAAGCACATAATAATCAGATTAGCAAAAATCAGACAAAGAATACACAAAGCAGAAAGAGAAAAGAAACATATCACATTCATTGATTTCCCAATACAGGTTTTCTTGGATTTCACAGCAGAAACCTTTCAGACCAGGAGAGTGTGGATGCTGTATTCAAAGTGCTGAAGAAAAAAAAAAAAAAAAAACAAATAAGCAACAACAAAAACAAAAACAAAAAACACGTCAACTAAGAATACTGTACTCAGTAAATCTACCTTAAAGCACACAGGAGAACTAAAGATTTTCTCAGACAAACAAAGCTGAGGGAACTTGACAACACCAAATGTGTCTTACAAAATATACTAATGGGAGTCCTTCAATTTGAAAGAAAAGGATTCTGATATGCAAAAAGAAAATATCTGAAAGTATTAAGCTCACTGGTTAAAGAAAGAAAAGAGGCAAATTCAAAATATTATAATATTATCACTGGGGTAAGCAAATCACTTATATCTCAAGTATGAAAACAAAGACAAAACTGTTAAAATCAATAACTACAACAATTGATTAAGAGATAGGCAATATAAAAGGATGGAAATTAAGACATTAATAAGTCAAAAGGTGGAGGGGGTATGATATTAATGTGTAGAGTTTGTTTTTGTTACTTTTGTTAATGATCAAAGTTAAGTTGTTATTCTTTTTTTTTATTATACTTTAAGCTCTAGGGAATGTGTGCACAACGTGCAGGTTTGTTTCATATATATACATGTGCCATGTTGGTTTGCTGAACCCATTAACTGGTCATTTACATTAGGTATTTCTCCTAATGCTATCCCTGCCCCTGACCCCCAACCCATGACAGGCCCCGGGGTGTGATGTTCCCTGCCCTGTGTCCAAGTGTTCTCATTGTTCAATTCCCACCTATGAGTGAGAACATTCAGTCTTTGGTTTTCTGTCCTTATGATAGTTTGCTCAGAATGATGGTTTCCAGCTGCATCCACGTCCCTGCAAAGGACAGGAACGCAACATTTTTATGGTTGCATAGTGTTCCGTGGTGTATATTGCTACATTTTCTTAATCCAATCTATCACTGATGGACATTGGGTTGGTTCCAAGTATTTGCTATTGTGAATACTGCCACAATAAACATGTGTGCATGTGTCTTTATAGCAGCATGATTTATAATCCTTTGGATATATACCCAGTAATGGGATGGCTGGGTCAAATGGTATTTCTAGTTCTAGTTCTTTGAGGAATTGCCACACTGTCTTCCACAATGGTTGAACTAGTTTACACTCCCACCAATAGCATAAAAGGATTCCTATTTCTCCACATCCTCTCCAGCATCTGTTGTTTCCTCACTTTTTAATAATTGCCATTCTAACTGGTGGCAGATGGCATAGCATTGTGGTTTTGTTTTGCATTTCTCTGAAAACCAGTGATGATGAGCATTTTTTCATGTGTCTGTTGGCTGCATAAATGTCTTGAGAAGTGTCTGTTCATATCCTTTGCCCATTTTTTGATAGGGTTGTTTGTTTTTTTCTTGTAAATTTGTTTAAGTTCTTTGTAGATTCTGGATATTAGCCCTTTGTCAGATGGGTAGATTGAAAAAATTTTCTCAATTCTGTAGGTCGCCTGTTCACTCTGATGGTAGTTTCTTTGGCCGTGCAGAAGTCCTTTAGTTTAATTTAATACTATTTGTCTATTTTGGCTTTTGTTGCCATTGCTTTTAGTGTTTCAGTCATGAAGTCCTTGCCCATGCCTATGTCCTGAATGGTATTGCCTCACTTTTCTTCAAGGGTTTTTTATGGTTTTAGGTCTGACATTTAAGTCTTTAATCCACCTGGAATTAATTTTTGTATAAGTGTAAGAAAGAGATGCAGTTTCAGCTTTAAACATATGGCTAGCCAGTTTTCCAAGCACCATTTATTAAATAGGGAATCCTTTCCCTATTTCTTGTTTTTGTCAGGTTTGTCGAAGATCAGATAGTTGAGGATGTGTGGTGTTATTTCTGAGGCCTCTGTTCTGTTCCATTGGTCTATATATATCTGTTTTGGTACCAGTACCATGCTGTTTTGGTTACTGTAGCCTTGTAGTATTGTTTAAAGTCAGGTAGTGTGATGCCTCCAGCTTTGTTCTTTTTGCTTAGGATTGTATTGGCTGTGTGGGCTCTTTTATGGTTCCATATGAATTTTAAAGTAGTTTTTTCCAATTCTGTGAAGAAAGTCATTTGTAGCTTGATGGAGATGGCATTGAATCTATAAATTACCTTGGGCAGTATGGCCATTTTCACAATATTGATTCTTCCTATCCATGAGCATGGAATGTTCTTCCATTTGTTTTGTTTGTGTCCTCTTTTTTTTTTTTTTTTTTGAGACGGGGTCTTGCTCTGTCACCTAGGCTGGAGTACAGTGGTGGAATCTTGGCTCACTACAAGCCCCGCCCCCTGGGTTCACACCATTCTCCTGTTCAGCCTCCCGAGTAGCTGGGACTACAGGCACCTGCCAGCACACCTGGTTGATTTTTTGTATTTTTTTTTAATAAAGATGGAGTTTCACTGTGTTAACCAGGATGGTCTTGATCTCCTGACCTTGTGATCTGCCCTCCTTGGCCTCCCAAAGTGCTGGGATTACAGGCATGAGTCACTGTGCCTGGCCTTGTTTCCTCTTTTATTTCATTAAGCATTGGTTTGTAGTTCTCCTTGAAGAGGTCCTTCACCTCCCTTGTAAGTTGGATTCCTATATATTTTATTCTCCTTGCAGCAATTGTGAATGGGAGTTCACACATAATTTGACTCTCTGTCTGTTATTGGTGTATAGGGATGCTTGTGATTTTTGCACATTGATTTTGTATCCTGAGAATTTGCTGAAGTTGCTTATCAGCTTAAGGAGATTTTGGGCTGAGACGATACGGTTTTCTAAATATACAATCATGTCATCTGTAAATGGGTACAATTTAACTTCCTCTTTTCATAACTGAATACCCTTTATTTCTTTCTCTCGCCTGATTGCCCTGGCCAGAACTTCCAACACTATATTGAGTAGGAGTGGTGAGACAGGGCATCCTTTTTTGTGTTGGTTTTCATAGGGAATGCTTCCAGATTTTGCCCATTCGGTATGATATTGGCTGTGGGTTTGTCATAAATAGCTCTCATTATTTTGAGATAAGTTCCATCGATAACTAGTTTATTGAGAGTTTTTAGCATGAAGGGCTGTTGAATTTTGTCAAAGGTCTTTTCTACATCTATTGAGGTAATCATGTGTTTTTTGTCCTTGGTTCTGTTTATATGATGGATTATTTTTATTGATTTGCATATGTTGAACCAGCCTTGCATCCCAGGGATGAAGCCCACTTGATCATGGTGGATAAGCTTTTTGATGTGCTGCTGAATTCAGTTTGCCAGTATTTGATTGAGGATTTTTGCATCGATGTTCATCAGGGATATTGGTCTAAAATTCTTGTTGTTGTGTCTCTGCCAGACTTTGGTATCAGGATGATGCTGGCCTCATAAAATGAGTTAGGGAGGATTCCCTCATTTTCTATTGATAGGAATAATTTCAAAAGTTATGATTCAAGGACTTCTTTGTACCTCTGGTAGAATTCAGATGTGAATCTGTCTGGTCCTGGAGTTTTTTTGGTGGGTAGACTATTAATTATTGCCTCAATTTCAGAGCCTGTTATTGGCCTATTCAGAGATTCAGCTTCTTGGTTTAGTCTTGAGATGGTGTATGTGTCCAGGAATTTATCCATTTCTTCTGGATTTCTTTATTATTATTATTATTATACTTTAAGTTTTAGGGTACATGTGCACAATGTGCAGGTTTGTTACATATGTATCCATGTGCCATGTTGGTGTGCTGTACCCAATAACTCGTCATTTAGCATTAGGTATATCTCCTAATGCTATCCCTCCCCCCTCCCCCACCCCACAACAGTCCCTGGAGTGTGATGTTCCCCTTCCTGTGTCCATGTGTTCTCATTGTTCAATTCCCACCTATGAGTGAGAACATGCGGTGTTTGGTTTTTTGTCCTTTCGATAGTTTACTGAGAATGATGACTTCCAGTTTCATCCATGTCCCTACAAAGGACATGATCTCATCATTTTTTATGGCTGCATAGTATTCCGTGGTGTATATGTGCCACATTTTCTTAATCCTGTCTATTGTTGTTAGACATTTGGGTTGGTTCCAAGTCTTTGCTATTGTGAATAGTGCCGCAATAAACATATGTGTGCATGTATCTTTATAGCGGAATGTTTTATAGTCCTTGGGGTATATACCCAGTAATGGGATGGCTGGGTCAAATAGTATTTCTAGTTCTAGATCCCTGAGGAATCGCCACACTGACTTCCACAATGGTTGAACTAGTTTACAGTCCCACCAACAGCGTAAAAGTGTTCCTATTTCTCCATATCCTCTCCAGCACCTGTTGTTTCCTGACTTTTTAATGATCGCCATTTTAACTGGTGTGAGATGTTATCTCATTGTGGTTTTGATTTGCATTTCTCTGATGGCCAGTGATGATGAGCATTTTTTAATGTGCTTTTTGGCTGCATAAATGTGTTCTTCTGAGAAGTGTCTGTTCATGTCCTTTGCCCACTTTTTGACGGGGTTGTTTGTTTTCTTCTTGTAAATTTGTTTGAGTTCATAATAGATTCTGGATATTAGCCCTTTGTCAGATGAGTAGGCTGCGAAAACTTTCTCCCATTCTGTAGGTTGCCTGTTCACTCTGATGGTAGTTTCTTTTGCTGTGCAGAAGGTCTTTAGTTTAATTAGATCCCATTTGTCAATTTTGGCTTTTGTTGATATTGCTTTTGGTGTTTTAGACATGAAGTCCTTGCCCACGCCTATGTCCTGAATGGTACTGCCTAAGTTTTCTTCTGGAGTTTTTATGGTTTTAGGTCTAACATGTAAGTCTTTAATCCATCTTGAATTAATTTTTGTATAAGGTGTAAGGAAGGGATCTAGTTTCAGCTTTCTACATATGGCTAGCCAGTTTTCCCAGCACCATTTATTAAATAGGGAATCCTTTCCCCATTTCTTGTTTTTGTCAGGTTTGTCAAAGATCAGATAGTTGTAGATATGCAGCATTATTTCTGAGGGCTCTGCTCTGTTCCATTGATCTATATCTCTGTTTTGGTACCAGTGCCATGCTGTTTTGGTTACTGTAGCCTTGTAGTATAGTTTGAAGTCAGGTAGCATGATGCCTCCAGCTTTGTTCTTTTGGCTTAGAATTGACTTGGTGATGTGGGCTCTTTTTTGGTTCCATATGAACTATAAAGTAGTTTTTTCCAATTCTGTGAAGAAAGTCATTGGTAGCTTGATGGGGATGGCATTGAATCTATAAATTACCTTGGGCAGTATGGCCATTTTCATGATATTGATTATTCCAGCCCATGAGCATGGAATGTTCTTCCATTTGTTTGTATCCTCTTTTATTTCATTGAGCAGTGATTTGTAGTTCTCCTTGAAGAGGTCCTTCACGTCCCTTATAAGTTGAATTCTTAGGCATTTTATTCTCTTTGAAGCAATTATAAATGGGAGTTCACTATGATTTGGCTCTCTGTTTGTCTGTTATTGGTGTATAAGAATGCTTGTGATTTTTGTACATTGATTTTGAATCCTGAGACTTTGCTGAATTTGCTTATCAGCTTAAGGAGATTTTGGGCTGAGACAATGGGGTTTTCTAGATATACAATCATGTCATCTGCAAACAGGGACAATTTGACTTCCTCCTTTCCTAATTGAATACCCTTTATTTCTTTCTCCTGCCTAATTGCCCTGGACAGAACTTCCAACACTATGTTGAATAGGAGTGGTGAGAGAGGGCATCCCTGTCTTGTGCCAGTTTTCAAAAGGAATTCTTCCAGTTTTTGCCCATTTAGTATGATATTGGCTGTCCATTTGTCATAGATTGCTCTTATTATTTTGAGATACATCCCATCAATACCTAATTTATTGAGAGTTTTTAGCGTGAAGTGTTGTTGAATTTTGTCAAAGTCCTTTCACATATGCTCAAAATAAAGGGATGGAGGAAGATCTACCAAGCAAATGGAAAACAAAAAAAGGCAGAGGTTGCAGTCCTAGTCTCTGATAAACAGACTTTAAACCAACAAAGATCTAAAGAGACAAAGAAGGCCATTACATAATGGTAAAGGGATCAATTCAACAAGAAGAGCTAACTATCCTAAATATATATGCACCCAATACAGGAGCACCCAGATTCATAAAGCAAGTCCTGAGTGACCTACAAAGAGACTTAGACTCCCACACAATAATAATGGGAGACTTTAACACCCCACTGTCAACATTACATCAATGAGACAGACAGTTAACAAGGATACCCAGGAATTGAACTCAGCTCTGCACCAAGTGGACCTAACAGACATCTACAGAACTCTCCACTCCAAATCAACAGAATATACATTTTTTTTCAGCACCACACCACACCTATACCAAAATTGACCACATATTTGGAAGTAAAGCTCTCCTCAGCAAATGTAAAAGAACAGAAATTATAACAAACTGTCTCTCAGACCACAGTGCAATCAAAGTAGAACTCAGGATTAAGAAACTCACTCAAAACCGCTCAACTACATGGAAACTGAGCAACCTGCTCTTGAATGACTACTGGGTACATAACGAAATGAAGGCAGAAATAAAGATGTTCTTTGAAACTAACGAGAACAAAGACACAGCATACCAGAATCCCTGGTACAGATTCAAAACAGTGTGTAGAGGGAAATTTATAGTACTAAATGCCCACAAGAGAAAGCAGGAAAGATCCAAAATTGACACCCTACCCTCACAATTAAAAGAGCTAGAAAAGCAAGAGCAAACATATTCAAAAGCTAGCAGAAGGCAAGAAATAACTAAAATCAGAGCAGAACTGAAGGAAATAGAGACACAAAAAACCTTCAAAAAATTAATGAATCCAGGAGCTTGTTTTTGAAAAGATCAACAAAATTGATAGACCGCTAACAAGACTAATAAAGAAGAAAAGAGAGAAGAATCAAATAGATGCAATAAAAAATGATAAAGGGGATATCGCCACTGATCCTACAGAAATACAAATTACCATCAGAGAATACTACAAACACCTCTATGCAAAGAAACTAGAAAATCTAGAAGAAATGGATAAATTCCTCGACACATACACCCTCCCAAGACTAAACCAGGAAGAAGTTGGATCTCTGAATAGACCAATAACAGGCTCTGAAATTGTGGCAATAATCAACAGCTTACCAACCAAAAAGAGTCCAGGACCAGATGGATTCACAGCCAAATTCTACCAGAGGTACGAGGAGGAATTGGTACCATTCCTTCTGAAATTATTCCAATGAATAGAAAAAGAGGGAATCCTTCCTAACTCATTTTATGAGGCCAGCATCATTCTGATACCAAAGCCGGGCAGAGACACAACCAAAAAAGAGAATTTTAGACCAATATCCTTGATGAACATTGATGCAGAAATCCTCAATAAAATACTGGCAAACTGAATCCAGCAGCACATCAAAAAGCTTATCCACCATGATCAAGTGGGCTTCATCCCTGGGATGCAAGGCTGGTTCAACATATGCAAATCAATAAATGTAATCCAGCATATAAACAGAACCAAAGACAAAAACCACATGATTATCTCAACAGATACATTTCTTCTAGATTTCTAGTTTATACTTTACTTCCAACTATGTGGTCCATTTTGGAATAAGTGCGATGTGGTGTTGAGAAGAATATATATTCTGTTGATTTGGGGTGGAGAGTTCTGTAGTTGTCTATTAGGTCTGCTTGGTGCAGAGCTGATTTCAAGTCCTGGATATCCTTGTTAACCTTCTGCCTCATTGATCTGTCTAATATTGACAGTGGGGTGTTAAAATCTCCCATTATTATTGTGTGGATGTCTAAGTCTCTTTGTAGGTCTCTAAGGACTTCCTTTATCAATCTGGGTGCTCCTGTATTGGGTGCATATATATTTAGGCTACTTAGCTCTTCTTGTTGAATTGATCCCTTTACCATTATGTAATTGCTTTCTTTGTCTCTTTTGATCTTTGTTGGTTTCAAGTCTGTTTTATCAGAGACTAGGATTGCAACCCTTGCTTTTTTGTTGCTTTCCATTTGCTTGGTAGATCTTCCTCCATCCCTTTATTTTGAGCCTATGTGTGTCTCTGCTGGTGAGTTGGGTCTCCGGAATACAGCACATTGATGGGTCCTGACTCTTTATCCAATTTGCCAGTCTGTGTCTTTAATTGGGACATTTAGCCCATTTACATTTAAGGTTAATATTGTTATGTGTGAATTTGATCCTGTCTTTATGATGTTAGCTTATTATTTTGCCAGTTAGTTGATGCAGTTTCTTCCTAGCATCGATGGTGTTTAAAATTTGGCATGTTTTTGCAGTGGCTGGTAGCAGTTGTTAATTTTCACATTTGGTGCCTCCTTCAGGAGCTCTTGTAAGGCAGGCCTGGTGGTGACAAAAGCTCTCAGCATTTGCTTGTCTGTAAAGGATATTATTTCTCATTCACATATGAAGCTTTTTTGGCTATATATGAAATTCTGGGTTGAAAATGCTTTTCTTTAAGAATTTTGAATATTGGCCCTCTCTCTCTTCTGGCTTGTAGGGTTTCTGCAAAGAGATCTGTTGTTAGTCTGGTGGGCTTCCCTTGTTGGGTAACCCGACCTTTCTCTCTGGCTGCTTTTAACATTTTTTCTGTATTTCCACCTTGGTGAGTCTGACAATTCTGTGTCTTGGAGTTGCTCTTCTCGAGGAGTATCTTTGTGGTGTTCTCTCTATTTCCTGAATTTGATTGTTGGCCTCCCTTGCTAGTTTGAGAAAGCTCTCCTGGATAATATGCTGAAGAGTGTTTTCCAACTTGATTCCATTCTCCCTGTCACTTTCAGATACTCTAATCAAACGTAGATTTGGTCTTTCACATGGTCCCATATTTCTTGGAGGCTTTGTTCATTTCTTTTCACTCTTTTTTCTCTAAACTTCTCTTCTTGCTTTACTTCATTAATTTGATATTTAATCACTGATATCCTTTCTTCCACTTGATCAAATTGGCTATTGAAGCTTGTACATGCATCACGTATTTCTCGTGCCATGGTTTTCAGCTTCATCAGGTCATTTAAGGTCTTCTCTACACTGTTTATTCTAGTTAGCCATTTGTCTAATCTTTTTTCACGGGTTTTAGCTTCATTGCAATGGGTTCAAACATCTTCCTTTATCTTGAAGAGGTTTGTTATTACCAACCTTCTGAAGCCTACTTCTGTCAGCTCATCAAAGTCATTCTCCATCCAGCTTTGTTCCATTGCTGGCGAGGAGCTGCGGTCCTTTGGAGGAGAAGAGGTGCTCTGGTTTTTAGAATTTTCAGCTTTTCTGCTCTGGTTTCTCCCCATCTTCGTGGTTTTATCTACCTTTGGTCTTTGATGTTGGTGACCTACATATGGGGTTTTGTTGTGGATGTACTTTTTGTTGATGTTGATGCTATTCCTTTCTGTTTGTTAGTTTTCTTTCTAACAGTCAGGTCCCTCAGTTGCACGTCTGTTGGAGTTCACTGGAGGTCCACTCTGGACTCTGTTTGCCTGGGTATCATCAGTGGAGGCTGTGGGACAGCAAATATTGCAGAACAGCAAATATTGCTGCCTATCCTTCCTCTGGAAGCTTCGTCCCAGAGGGGCACCCAGCGGTATGAGGTGTCAGTCATCCTCTACTGGGAGGTGTCTCCCAGTAAGGCTCCATGGGGAATCCAGGACCCACTTGAGGAGGCAGTCTCTCTGTTCTTCAAGCTCAAACACTGTGCTGGGAGAAACACTGCTGTCTTCAGAGCTGTCAGGCAGGGATGTTTAAGTCTGCAGAAGTTTCCACTGTCTTTTGTTCAGCTATGCCCTGCCACCAGAGGTGGATTCTACAGAGGCAGCTAGACTTGCTGAGCTGCAGTGGGCTCTGCCCTGTTCCAGCTTCCCTGGCCACTTTGTTTACCTACCCAAGCCTCAGCAATGGTAGACACCCTGTCCCCTGCCAGGCTGCTGCCTTGCAGGTCGATCTCAGACTGCTGTGCTAGCAGTGAGCAAGGCTCCACGGGTGTGGGACTCACCAAGCCAGGCACGTGATATAATCTCTTGGTGTGCCATTTGCTAAGACTATTGGAAAAGCACAGTATTTGGGCAGGAGTGCCCCGTTTGTCCAGATACAGTCTGTCACGGCTTCCCTTGGTTAGGTAAGTGAAATTCCCCGACCCTTTGTGCTTCCCAGGTGAGGTGATGCCCTGCCCTGCTTCAGCTCACCCTCTATAGGTTGCACCCACTGTCCAACCAGTCCCAATGAGATGAACCAGGTACCTCAGTTGGAAATGCACAAATACCCATCTTCTGCATTGATCACACTGGGAGCTGCAGAATGGTGCTGTTCCTATTTGGCTATCTTGGAAAGAAATTAAATTGTTATTCTTTAAAAAAGTCTATTATAACTATGAGATACTTTGTGTAAGCCTCATGGTAACCATAAAGCAAAAAATTATAGTAGATAAACTAAAAATAAACAGCATGGAATCAAAACTTACTACTGGAGAAATGCAAATTGAAACCACAATGAGATACCATCTCACTCCAGTCAGAATTGTGATTAAAAAGTCAAGAAACAATAGACACTGGCAAGGTTGTGGAGAAAAAGGAACACTTCTACTTCACTTAAGGACATAGAAAGACAATAAAGGGGCTGGGCATGGTGGCTCACGCTTGTAATCCCAGCACTTTGGGAGGCTGAGGTGGGCAGATCACGAGGTCAGGAGATCAAGACCACGGTGAAACCCTGTCTCTACTAAAAATACAAAAAACTTAGCTGGGCGTGGTGGCAGGTGCCTGTAGTCCCAGCTACTCGGAGAGGCTGAGGCAGGAGAATGGCGTGAACCCGGGAGGTGGAGCTTGCAGTGAGCCGAGATCGCACCACTGCACTCCAGCCTGGGTGACAGAGCAAGACTCCATCTCAAAAAAAAAAAGAAAGACAATAAAGGAGGAAAAAAGGAAGAAAGTGTCCACAAAATAACCAGAAAACAAGTAACAAGATGGCAGCAGTGAACTTTTACCTAAGAATAACTACTTTGATTATACATGCACTAAATTCCCAATTAACAGACATAAAGTGGTTGAATGTAGTTTTTTTAAAAAATAAAATAAAAAAACAACTATATGCTCTCTACAAGACACTTTGGAAGACATGCACAGACTGAACATGAGAAGATGAAAAAAGATATTCCATATAAATGGAAAACAAAAAAGAGTAGGCATAGCTAGGTTTTGTATCAAATATACTTTATGTCAAGAATGACAAAAAGAGACAAAGGCGGCCATTATATTATGATAAAAGGAATAATACAGAAAGAGGATATATTTAAGTATTTATGCATATAACACTGGAGCACCCAAATATGTAAAGCAAATTTTTTTTTTTTTTTTTGAGATGGAGTCTTGCTCAGTCGCCCAGGCTGGAGTGCGGTGGCATGATCTCGGCTCACTGCAAGCTCCGCCTCCTGGGTTCATGCCATTCTCCTGCCTCGGCTTCCCAAGTAGCTGGGACTACAGGTGCCTGCCACCACACCTGGCTAATTTTTTGTATTTTTAGTAGAGATGGAATTTCACCATGTTCGCCAGGATGGTCTCGATCTCCTGACCTCGTGATCTGCCCACCTCGGCCTCCCAAAGTGCTGGGATTACAGGTGTGAGCCACCGAGCCCGGCTAAAGCAAATATTAGTAGAGCGAAAGGAAAAGATTGTCTGCAATATAATAATGGCCCACTTTCAGCAAAAGACAGATGATCTGACAGAAAAGTCAACAAAAATATCAGCATTAAACTGTACAATAGACCAAATGGGCCCAACAGACATTTATAGAACATTCCATCCAATAGCTGCTGATTATACATTTTTCTCAACAGCACATGAAAAATTCTCTAGAACATACCATTTAGGTCACAAAACAATTGTTTACACATTTTCAAAAATCAAAATCATATCAATTCTTTTCTGACCACAATGGAATGTGGTAAGAACTAGAAATCTATAACAGAAGAACCACTGGAAACTGCAGAGGTTTATGGAAACTAAACAACATGCTGCTGAACAACAAATAGGTCAATGAAGAAATTTTTTAAAAAATTCAAAAATTCCTTGAGAAAAATAAAAATGGAAAGACAACATCCTCAAATCTATGAAATACAGCAAAAGCAGTTCTATGATGGAAGTTTATAGCCATAAACACCTACATTAAAAAAGGAAGACATTACATATACAACTTAACAATGCACGTCAAGGAAATAAAAAAGAGAGAAGAAACCAAACTCAAAATTAGCAGAAGGAAAGAAGTAATAGAGACCGGAGCAGAAATAAATAAAACTTAGACTAAAAAATGAAAAAGATCAACAAAGTAAAAATTCGGTTTTGGAAAACATAAAAAGTGACAAACATTTAGCTAGGCTAGTTACAATAGAAGAGGGAAGACCTAAATAAATAAAATCAGAGATGAAAAAGTAGACATTACAATTGGTACTACAGAAATTCAAAGGATCATTAGAGAATATTATGAACAATTATATACCAAAAAATTAGAAAACCTAAAAGAAATAGTTAAATTCCAGGATGCATGCAATCAAGATTGACCCATAAAGAAATAGAAAACCTGAACAGACAAATAATGGGTACTGAAATTGAAAGTAAACCTGACAGCTTCACTGACAAATTCTATCAAATATTTAAAGAAGAACTAACAGCATTTCTACTCAAACTATTCAAATATTTGGAGATGAAGGAATACTTGCAAATTCATTCTTTGACACCAACATTATCCTGATATCAAAATCAGACAAGGGCACAAAACAATAACAAAAAACTAGAGGCCACTGTCCCTGATGAATATAAATGCAAAAATCCTCAACAAATTACTAGCAAACTAAATTCAGCAACACAGTAAAAAAATCATTCATTATTATCAGGTGGGATTTATCCCAGGGATTTAATGAAGTTTCAATATATGCAAATCAATAACTGTGATACATCATTTTAGCATAATCAAGAACAAAAAACATGATCATGTGAATGCAGAAAAAGCACTTGATAAATTTCAACATCTCTTTATGATAAAACCTCTCAAAAAACTGGGTATAGAAGTAACACACCTCAAAACAAATTTACAGAAAAAAAACATTAAAAAGTGGGCTAAGGACATGAACAGACACTTCTCAAAAGAAGACATTCATGCAGCCAACAAATATATGAAGAAAAGCTCAACAGCACTGATCATTAGAGAAATGCAAATGAAAACCACAATGAGATACCGTCTCATGCCAGACAGAATGGCAATTATTAAAAAGTCAAGAAACAACAGATGCTGGCAAGGTTGTGGAGAAAAAGGAAGACTTCTACACTGTTGGTGGGAATGTAAATTAGTTCAAACATTGTGAAAGACAGTGTGGTGATTTCTTAAAGATCTAGAAGCAGAAACACCATTTCACCCAGCAATCTCATTATTGCATACATATATATACCTAAAGCAATATAAATCATTCTATTATAAAGATACATTCATGTGTATTTTCATTGCAGCCCTATTCACAATAGCAAAGACATGGGATCACTCCAAATGCCCATCAGTGATAGACTCGATAAAGAAAATGTGGTACATATACACCATGGAATACAATACTATGCAGCCATAAAAAGGAACAAGATCATGTCCTTTGCAGGGACATGGATGGAGCTAGAAGCTGTTATCCTCAGCAAACTAATGCAGGAACAGAAAACCAAATACCACATGTTCTCACTTATAAGTAGGAGCTGAATAATGAGAACACATGGACACATTGTGAGGCCTGTTGATGTGCAGCAGGAGGGAGAGCATTAGGAAGAATAAGTAATGGTTGCTGGGCTTAGTACCTACGTGGTAGATTGATCTGTGCAGCAAACTACAGTGGCAGACATTCACCTGTGTAACAAACTTGAACATTCTGCACATGTACCCTGGAACTTAAAATAGAAGTTGAGGAAAAAAAAACACACACACATACTATATTCAAGGTTGTATTGTAGATCCTCAAAGGTAGGATATAGAGGAATATACATAGATACATAAATCAGTGGCCTCTTAAAGGAAAAGCCTTGCATATTGAGACCAATTTACTTCCATGCTCTTCCTCTTTTATTAGTCATGCAGCTTTGGATATAATTCTGAACTTTCTTCTGTCTCATTCTCTCTGTAACAATTTGGAGAACAGAACCAGAAAGCTCCCAATAATGTGATTTTTTTTATTATTCTCATTGCTATTACGGAATTTATAGCATGGTAGTAGTATCTTAAAACAGGAAGAAATCTTAGAAAAATTCTAATCCAATTCCATTTAAAAAAAGAGAAAAAAACTGGTGAATTTTATAAAAATGTATTAGATCTATTACATATGTTATGCAACACTATATTATAGATCTTTTAGTAGATATTATAGTGTTTTTTTAATGTTCATCACTTGTGTATAAATTGTCAATTTCTAAGGAATGTGTTTTTCTTTTAAGGAAAAGAATAATTTGAGGATACCTTAGAATTTTTTACTTTTCTAATTACTATATTTGCAAAATAAACTTGTGTTCAATTATACTAATATAATGCAGTATACATATTGTTTCTTAATAATAAAGTTAAGTATACAAAGGTGCAAATATACATACCTTTTGTGAATCTCTTTTAAGCCCATCATCCTCATGTAATAATAATCACTACCCTTAACATTGATGTGTTATTAATTTTATGCATTATCTCACTCTTTGTAATGACTCTATGGGTAGGGTATTTTGTTGTTGTTAATATTATTGTCATAATTCTTATTTTATAAAAATGAAGCTGAAGCTTAGGGAGGTTTGTTATCTTGACCCAGGTTAAAAAGCTTCCACATGAGGAGTCACGTTTGAGACTCTGCTCCAAAGCCCTTCCTTCTTTTTAGCCACTGAACAATCCTGCTTGTCTTCTACTCTCCAGCAACACGAATCTGTTTTGCATTTACATATATAAAAGCACACCATTTTCTTTCTAACAAACTGGAAGAAATGTAAAAGTATGTATAAATATAAATACATATCCAAGGAGAGGACTAGAAATCTGATAACCCAGTGCCAATGTTACCAAATTCTGAATGTTGCCATTTCAGCCAGAAAGTCAGAATGTAGACATCCTACTTATTATAACAAGAGAAAACCAGTGAAATATTCAAATGAGATATTAACATACAGTTTGTCTCCATTGTTGATACAAATTATAAACTGCTTTTACCTAAAACAGAAAATATAAGGAATAAGCAATCCATATTCTATTATTATTTTAGTTGTACAGATTGTCTATTACCAGAACCTTGCTTCATTTAACTGTAATTTGTAATAAATTAAGGTAGTTACGATTCAGTGTATGTCAGTTACCATACCATTTCCTTTATTTTTTCCCCATAAGAGATTGGAAGCATTATACAAAGTAAAGTTATCTTCAGATTGTGCTAGGACATACATAGAATTGCAGGTGGCAAGCCAATGTATTATTTATCAAGTTCTTAAATAATTTACTTATTCATTGATCTTTACACAATGTTCTTCAATATTTCTTTGAATTTAAAGGGTATGGTTTGAAAATGTTTTCTGGAGAACTATGATCAACAATTTCTAGTTACAAAACAGATGTACATATGCTGTTCTCTGGGAATAGGTTTTGTAATGCATTCAATTTTGTGAATAATTTAAAACTTTCACTTTCTGTTTCTCTTTGCAGAGATTTTTTTCCCATTGCGTAGACACAAAGACGACCTTGATTTGCTTTCCATAAATCTTCAGCACATTTTTGATGACTTTCTTTGAAACATATGCCTCATCTTGCTTCTCTACATAATATTTTTACAAATTGAACAATGTGCCTCCTTGAAAACCCTGAACAAAGCACCTTGTATAATTTACTAGTGCTCATTCTTAGAGATTTGCTACAACCAGCCAAATCAAAGACCAATGGGTTTAATTCTTACTTAGATAATGAACAAATGCCATCTAATAATTCATGTACTCTTTCTGTAGTGTCTACTACAGTTTATTACAATAAGATGCTTTTAGAATTATATTCTTTCCTTGGGCTAGATTTTTACATTTTGATTCTTTCTGTAAGCCCAACAAAATGTACCTGTCTTGTGAAAAGAAATTTTATCTAATTGTATTGCTTTACTGTAGATACCATTTGATTCTAAATCATTGTTCTCCAAGATTACCTGTTTCCTTTGCTGTAATTAATATGTTTTTATCAATATCCAAAGTACCTTTGAGTCATATCTTTCATAATCTACACTTCACAACTTTGCGCTGTGTGACCATTTTCAAATGTTTTCATAAGCCTGAACTTTGTGACATTTTGACATTTGTCCAATTCTTTATTCTATCCCAATTATGACTTAGAGAATTGTACAGAGGTGTAGGCAATAATGAGTTTTGGAGTTTATCTATAGATTGCAGCAATTATGTGTTTTGCTCTTTCGGAAGTTATGTTGTATTCTGATCTTTTGGTAGCATTGTTTCACAATGGTATTTCAACATGTTAAATATATTTTTCTATGATAGAAACTGCAAATATTACTTTCTTGTTGAATTCACAAGAGAATGGAAGACAATCCTGGTATTTGAGAAGGCATCAAACCCACACTCCTCTCTAATGAAGTAAAACATGGTAACTTATGTAGCAAGATTAATCTAAAAATTTCTTTAAAGATGTGAGAATAATAGGTTCAAGGTAAAATAAGCTGCAGGTGAAGAATCTCAATATACTTTAAGGTGAGCTAAAAAATCTAAAACCGAGATGAAAACTAATGTGGTTGTTACACGTTTTAAATACAGCTTAGTACAATATGTTATATGTAGAGAATATTCAACATATTTGTTGAGTGTATTTCGCTATCACTAGAAAAATTTGCTTAGAAACCAATTATCTAATGAAGCTGTACATTATATTATTAATAATTCCTGAATATTTAGTTCATAACTCTAATCTACTGATACTATTTGACTGCACCATAGTCAACACTAAATAACTTCAATACTATGACTTCCTGAGCTCATAGTATGACTTTCTGCAAAATATTTTCCTTCATGTTTCAGATTGTATTAAAGTCTAGTTTGAAAAGAATTGAGTAGGCAGAATATTTTATGCCATTCAAATAGGATTCTGCAATTTTCCCTTAAAACTTTACTTCTCAAACTTTTTTCTTACTATAAAGTGGTTATTCTTTTAAATTAAAAATAAAAGCCTTTCTAGCATACTCATTGTACCCATTGTAGGTCATAAATAGTAATCTATTATTTACAATTCCACTATCTTTCTACATATGTCCTCTAAATTCTTAAAGCATTAAAGCATATGAGCATAATGGCAAAAATGAAAAATATCTATTGTATTTTATTATTAAATAAATAACCGGACTTGGAACAGCCATCAAAAGAGCCAAAAAATTAGACTTCCATTTTTAAATAAATATTTAATTTCATAATTGTTTTACATTTATGTAAAAGTTGCAGAGTTGGTACAGAGTACTATCCCATATTGTTAACCCACTTTCCCACTTCCCATATTGTCAACATTTTTCATTACCATGGTGCATTTGTCACAACTAGGAAACCAATATTGGCCATTACTATTAACTATACTACAGACTTAATTTGGATTTCACTAGTTTTTCCACTAATGCCTATGTTTGTCCTCCTAGAATCCTATTTAAGGTCAAGGATCCCATCTAGAATAGTATAGTTTATTCAGTCATTATGTCTTATTAGTCTCATTTGATCTAAGACAATTTCTTTGTCTGTCTTTGTTTTTATTTATTTTTTATGAGATTGAAAGATTTAAGGAGTAGTGGTCAATTATTGGTAGAATGTCCCTCAATTTGGGTTTGCGTAATATTTTCCTCATGGTTAGATTAGTATTACAGGTTTTTTGGGGGAAGAATACCACAGAGATCAAGTACGCTTCTCATCACAGCCTATTAGTGGTACATGTTATCAACATGATTTATCACAAGTGATGTTATCCTTAATCATTTGATTAACATAGAGTTTGTCAGCTACTTTTTCCTCCTTTCTATACTCTATTCTTTGGAAGAGAGCTATCAAAGGCAGTCCATAGTCAAGCAGGCAGCGGGTGGTTTAAATTCCATCTCCTATCAGGGGCAGTATCTAAATAAATTATTTGGAATTCTTCTCTAAGGATAATTCGTCTCTTTTCTCCCATTTACTTAGAGTCCTGGCTTTTAATGGAGCAAAATATTAATCTGGCAAAGTAAGAAGAAGAAAGAGAATATTTTCAGATGACTTTTCTTCAGAGAGGTAAAGAACTTAGAAAATGTGCATTTTATTTCCTTTGAGATTCTCAACATGTACAAAAAAGATTTGGAAACTGAATTCCAGTGTTTTGTAATAATGGCTTGTAGGAGAAGAAAAAAAAAGATGACAGGACATTAAGATCACATCACAGTTTTTAAATATTCATACATATACCAGCTTTGGCCTTTAAGTATTTTTATTTTAGGGTAAAAACCTTGCATGTCACAATACTTCAAAAATACTGTATTTCAGGTCAATTTCTCTATGAAAAATGTCAACATTCACTCATCCATCAGCTTCCAGTAAGATCTTCTAGTGTGCACCCAAATGCACACTGTTGATTTCTTCATCTTCCCTCTACAAAGCTTAGCCAAGACAGACTCCTTTACTATCCTTATCTATTCCAAACTCCACATCCTTTGAAGGATTTGTAGTGTTCTGAGTGCTATTCCAAAGTCCAAAGTGTCCTCTGACATTATCTCAAAATCAAAGGCTACAGATGTAAGATGGAGGATAACAAATACTTCATCTACATAATGTGCGTTTTCATACTCTAAATCAGTTGTAGAAACAAACAGGCCAAAGATTTTTGCCTTTTCTATTCTCTGATATTTTTAAGGAACAATGATTAGAGGTAATAAGCTGTAGAAAACAAAGCATCAGTTCTGTCCCCCAAGTACCTGCTTTTACAGACTGGAAGCTGAGTTTCAGAGAAAGGCTGTGGCAAGGAAAGACTCAGCAGATTTGAAGTTAGAAAACAGCTCCCATCTTTTATAGCCTACGATTCTTAAATAAATTTATTAAAAGACAAGACTTTTGTTATATCAAACAATTTGAGCAATATGATAAGGCAGTGTTTTATCAGCAAACATAAAAATTTGCCCAATTGGCGAAGCAGGAGAAAATAACTTATAACTTCCTTTGGTGATGTTTGTAAATGTTTTCCATTTTCTTTTATTTCAAAAGAACTAAGGGTTAAATAAAACAATAGCCAGCAGCCTGAAAGGGTTAATATCCTTTCTACAAAGTATGAAATTCTGATAGATTGAAGGCATCTTCCTGGAGAGGAACAAATTCAGTATAATAATGATTATTATATTCATATCTTTGCTTCAAATCGAGTTTAGCTGCTGTAGCTTTGTTTTTGCAGTACATTTTATTGTGTAATAAAATAAACTTTCATTTGCATATTTTCCTTAAATTTCCGTAGAGCAGTGAATATTCTTTTCTCTTTCTCTTATCAAGTATTCATATTCACTCAAAAGCAAAAGACATCAGAAAATGCAACTTCTCACCCTCGAGGACCTTCAGTAAGAATTAAAGGTTATGCATTAATTCCAGGAGAGGCAAATTGATTTTAAGGTCCTTATTAACCAGGTGAAACAGGAAATGCATTATTCTTGATGACAAATGTATAACGGTTTAAGCTGTCATCTTATGCTATGCTTTGGGCATTCTTCCACAGAATTAACAAAATGAAAATTTTACTCCTATTTATTCAACAGTCAAAAAATCATTACTCAACCAAATAAGGACTTTAAACTTGTAATTTAGGTTTAACCTTTAAGCTTCCTTCTACCTTCTTCCTCTCATTCATGTTTTTAAGTTATGTTTACTTTTTAATGCATATTACTTAGTTTAAGAGAGTCTACAGATCTTTACAGGGGTTGTGTAGATTTCAATGTCAGGAATCCTGAGCAAGATCTGGTACTTGCAGAAAACAAAATGGCTCATCCAGAGGCAGCCGAATGAGCCAAGGGACATACTGTATCATCCCTCATTCACAGTTTAAAGCCAGAGGACTGTGTCTCTTCAGTAGAGAAAAGGCATTACACAAAAGAACAAAAAGATGAGGACAAAATGCCGATTCTTGGAAAATTACTTTCTTTGCAAGGAAGCTTATTTAAAATTCCATACCCTTGTTGACTTTTCCACCCCTGACTAGAGTGGGCCTAGGGAAAGAAAAAGGGATGGCAGAGGAGTTGAGAAAATGGGTTCCAATCAGAAAATGCCAGAGAAGCAATTTAGCATAAAGTATTCAATTCTTTCCTTGGCTGATCTGATCAAGTTGAATACAAGAGTCAAGAAAGACGACATATATGTCACTGAGTAGGGAGGGGTGTTAACAGATACACAATCACCAAAGACCTGGTCCATCAGCCCCCAAAGGCAGGCAGATTGCATCTATTATTTCCTTAGCCCTTTTCTGGGCGAAACCTCACCCTTCCCTGAAGGGTGAGAGTGATGAGTACAGTACTCTTTGGACAATTACTCATTTAACAAAGCATTTCCCAGTCCCTTTGCATTTCGGTAGGTGGAAATGAGGATATCATCGTAAGTGTCCACGCTTCACTCTGTTTAGTGGCTGAGTTTCATCTTGGAACCCTCGAATGAACTGAAACAAACAAAAAAAAAAACGGATCATCATCTGACTGCATTTTAAACACACGGTGCTATTCTAAGTGGAAATTGTTTAAACTGCTCTCCCAATGTTATCTTCAAGGAATGCATAAATCTATTTTCCTCCTATGCTTGAAATTGATTAATGTTGAAATACAGTCATTCATCTTCAAGACAGAGAAGATTTAGAAACTGAAAGCTTTTTAAGCCAAGATTCAAAACTTAATGGGAGGTGTTTTCTGCTCTAAGGGTGTATCCAATTTTCCTAGATACAGTTTTATCATCATCAAAACTGCTGTACTTAAGTGAATAATATAAAAAGAAAGTTAGCCACTTATATGATGTCTATCTTCAAAAGCTGGCAAGATATAAATAATATAAATTGAGCATATAAACAAATAACTATGGTAATTCAAACAACACACTAACGGATTCAACTAACAGATATAGTCAGTTATTTTTAAATCAGCCTCAAAAATATACATTTGTATCATTCATAGACTTTTCCCAAGCTTTTCATATTTTCTCCCAGTTTAGTTATTGGCACGTTTTTCCACTGTGCCATTCATGCAAGAAGGCTGAGAATAATTCTAGGCTCTTTCATCTCACCTCTTACATTCAATCTTTCACCATGTCCTGTTAATTCTACTGCCTAGAAATCTTTTCAGTCTTCTCAACTTCCACTTCTGATGCTTTATCCTCTGCCTTTACACCTTCTCTCCTGGAATTCTTCAATAGCTTTCTACTTTCTCTAGCTCCCTATATTTAATCCATCCACAATATAACCACAGCCAAATTTCTAAATAAAGATGTGATTGACTTAAAGACCTTCAGTCATGCTATTACATTGACAGTCAAGCCCAAACACCTTTGCATTGGGAGTAATGCCTGTTTCTTTCCATCTTCCCTATCTAGCCATCATCTTTCCATATGCATCAAGAACTCTAGGAACATTAAACTTAATGCAGTTTCTTAAATGTGCTACACATTGTTTGTCCCTGACATCTTTAATTATACCTTCTCTGAAGGTTAACTAAAGAATGTTATCTTTCATTTCCCACCTCTCCAGTAAATGCATTCCTACCCACGCACATCTTCATATTCATGAAGACCTTTTATTCTTTGTTCAACCCTGAAGTCAAATGTTTCCCCTTTCAGAAGCATTCTATGCTATGTCCGGAAGACTTTCTGTGTTCCCTCAACAAAGGGTTTCTACCTCTTCTTCATCACATACTACTTTCTCCAGTCTATTATTGATGAATATTTAGATTGATTCCATGCCTTTGCTGTTGTGAATAGTGCTGCAGTGAACATTTACATGCATGTGTCTTTACAGTAGGATGATTTATATTTTTCTGGGTATACACCCAGTAATGGAATTGCTGGATTGAATGGTAGTTCTGCTTTTAGCTCTTTGAGGAATCGCCATACTACTTTCCAATGGTTATATTCCCACTAACAGTGTATATGGGTTTCCTTTTCTCCACCATCTCAGCATCATCTGTTATTTTTTGACTTTTGAATAATAGCCATTCTGACTGGTGTGAGATGGTATCTCATTGTAGTTTTGACTTGCATCTGTTTAATGATTACTGATATTGAGCACTTTTTCATATGCTTGTTGGCTAAGTGTATGTCCTCTTTTGAAAAGTGTCCGTTAAGTGTCCGTTTATGTCCTTTGCCCGCTTTTTAATGCAGTTGTTTGCTTTTTGTTTGTAAATCTGTTTAAGTTCCCTATAAATTCTGGATATTAGACCTTTGTCAGATGCATTTTTTGCAAATATTCTCCTAGTCTGTAGATTGCTTGTTTACTCTGTTGATTTTTTTCTGCGTAGAAGCTCTTTGGTTTAATTAGGTCCCATTGGTCAATTTTTGCTTTTGTTGCAACTGTTTTTAGGATTTCCATCATGAAATCTTTGCCAGGCCCTGTGTCAAGAATGGTATTTCCTAGGTTATCTTCCAGGGTTTTTATAGTTTTCAGTTTTACATTTAATACTTTAATGCATCTTAAGTTGATTTTTGTATATGGTATAAAGAAAGGGTCCAGTTTTAATAGACTGAATATGGCTAGCCAGCTATCCCACCACAATTTATTGAATAGGGAATCCTTTCCTCACTGCTTTTGTTGACTTTGTCAAAGATAGGATACTTGTAGGTATGTGACATTTAGCTTTTTCAGTTGCCTTTTTCCAATTAATTGTTGCTCACTGACCTGTGGGGACAGTTATTTCAAATCCTACTCTTCAGCCTGTGAAAAACCCCTCATCACCATGTAGCACTTCATTTCACTTCCCTTTTCTTAAAGATGAAACCAAAGCTCTCTTCTCTTTTCAGTTAAACACCCAAACAAACCACCAGCCTCATGATAATTTAAGACTGAAGTAATGTACTAATTTAGAAATAACAGCTTCTCTGAACTGTGCAATTCCATCTGATTTGCAATCCAAATTTTTCATAATGGTGAAGTTAGTCTTCTTAATGTTATGTATATGACACCCTGAATAATGGCTATAATGTTTATATTTTGATACACACACACACACACACACATACACACACAATCTCTCTCTCTTTTTGAAAGATGGCAACTACTAGCAACTTGCTAAATAAAAAACCATCAACCAAGAAGATGTGAAAGACGACTAGACTGCAAAGCAGTAAGATGAGGCTCTTATTGGGGTCGTTGGAATTGCAATTTGGGTGACACAGATTTGGCTGCAAGTTCCAAAGAGAGGAAAAGAAGTATTTTTTAAGGACTTTGAGGGTCATTACACAAGTGGTTTTGAAAGAATGATCATTAGTGGAGGAAGCTGGCCTAGTACATAAATTCATAGTTCATTGATTGTTGCTGTTCAGGTGTTACAGCATTGGCAAAATTCAGCTATTTTCCAGAATGCTGTGTTTGTGGAGGTTTGGCCAAGTTCAAAGGTTCTGTAAAGTGAAAAAAAAAAAAAATAGAGGACTTAACAGAGATCACAATGACTGCACCATGCACTCAACAGATACTTACTGTACCGCCAGTAGCTTTAACCTGTTAAATTTAACTTTGTTCTCCTCCTGCATTTATCCACCACCCTCCCACAAGCACCATCCACACAACTGAATTATTCCATCTAGGTCTAAAGAAAACAAATACAGAAGCACAAAGTTTGAAATCAGAAAGAGTGGCTTTAAAACTTGGATGAGTCATTTAACATGGGTGAATCTCAGTTTGCTCAAACATAACTGAGAATATAATCTACATTTCTCTACATGTTTGCTTTGCACCTTGAAATAGATGTGTTTATTAGATATAGAATGTTTTTTCCATCTTACATTCAGCCTTGGGAATTTCAAATCCTTTTATGACATCTTGGATTCACTGGAAAGCAAATGCTTGAGGGCAAATGCCATTTACAGCATCATTATTGTTTGAATATCATGCAGTATGAAAATTCAATATCAAGAAAGATATTTGAGTCACTGAAATTAATGGATTCCTTCTAAGTTGTGCCAAGCAATGTTTCTGAGTAAAAGAGTATAAACAATCCCAGGAAGAGCATGTTGCTTGGTGAAGTAGCTACAGAAGAAGTGACATTAGCTTAGTGAATGTGCCAGTATGAAGTCAGCACACCTTAGCCTCAAAGGCTAACAAACCTGATTTTATCTATGGGTGACCTGAATTCATCTCTGGGAGCAGATTCACATTAACATTGGCATTCTGCATTCAAAACCAGAATGCTAAAATTCTCTATTTAGGAGGAGGATTTTTCTTGCTGAAATGAAAGACACTAGGGTCCTCTTTCTAACTTGTACTGATTGCCCCTGTAGGCAACACTAAAGAAGGTCTAGTTGCAACCTTGGTGTCAGTTTTTAAATTTAACATGAAAGCTTTAATCTGTAACTGTGAAAAGCACTGGGCAGGTAACATTCTTAAGTTAGTATGTTACCTTTTGATAAGTAAGCTTTATGGAAAGTTAAATTATAATTGGAAGATTGCCTGGTAAGTATGAGATCAGAATAGGTGAAGTGTTTATTACCCCAAAGCAATTAAACTTTTGAACAATACAAGAAAAATGTATGTATATGTTTCCTCCAACCTAGAGTCATTACTGCCACCTGAACCAGACAGATGTGTTCTTGAGCAACATGTTTGTGCTCAAGGCAATAGTGGCTAGAGTTAGTGCTTGGTTCATCCCATGAGTCCATGACTGATCAATCCCCTTGCCATCTATTACATCCCTTCAGTAGTATATATTAACACCTTTATTCAGAGTACAGGCAGATCTTACAGGCCTGGAACCTGTTGTCTCTATACTGTGACAATGCTTCTCATCTTTATATGTTGATTTCAAGGGTAATCTCTTAAAGGACAATTATCTTTCATTTGCTTTTCCTTCACTTTAAATTTTAAGGATGTTCTGGAACCCCCATATTCTAAAAAGAGCAGTTCCAGAAAATGTAATATGAGTGAGCATCATAAGTAAAGAAAATATCTCTAAATTTGGATAGGAAACCTCAACAGAAAAGAGAAGTGGGGGAAAGGGGAGACAGAGGAGACCAGCAGAGAGTTCGAACCATGGAACCTGTCAGAGTTGTTTTCAATTTTCTGTAGTATTGATTTACAGAAAATGTACTCCCTAGCTCATAATAACAAACTTCCAATTAATTTGGATTCAGTCCTTCTGCTATAAAGTTACACAGACATGGACATTAAATATTCAAATTTTTTGACCTCAGTCAAATGTGTCATACTTCATGGTCAGTTTATAGACCAAAATCCTGTTATGGCAATTCAGTAGGGTAAATTTGAGAAGGATAAGGCATAGTACTGTCCCTTCCTTCTGACTCTTTTCATAGAAAATATAATGTGTGTAGGAGATCACACACACCACAGGAAATACCTCAATTACAGAATTTAATAAAAAGGATGTGCCTATAGGTTCTTCTATAGATTCAAGTAAATTATGTTGATGACTTTCTTGAATTTTTTTTTTCCATTTGTAACTCTTATGGCTCTTTGAACACCACATCTACTTCTGCAGTGGTTAAATACTTGCAAGATGCCAGAGGAATAGAAATAGCAAGGTCTTGCAGTTTATTTACTTAAAAGATGTGGGTTCTCAAATTGCCTAGAAAAATGATTCAACCACTCCACTATTCGTAGTAAAAATAATTCCATCCAAAATATACTTCTGTAATGCAATATGATGCCTTCAGTGGACATATAATAAGGCTATCACCATTTCTCAACCTGGCCATCTTTCTGAGCCACCAGTATAATGACATCATGTTGGGTATTGGGTAGCTTTATTTCAGCATCTCCATATGCCCTCTGAACTTTCCTATAATTACTCTGAAAGTGAAGAAGACCTATGCTCTTCAGTGGAAGGCAATATGTGTTTATCTACTGAGAGCTACCAATCACCAGTGTGCTATTTTCATTATTTTACACAGCATTGTATCTGTGTAAGAAGCACCTCTTACCATTTAAATTCTGCCAAAAATATTTTTCAGAATTCATTATCTTCTTCCTAAATTTGCTTGAAGCCCTAATCTTCTCTTTCTATGGTTATTGCCCAAGTCTTTTGATACGGTTTGGCTTTTTCCCCACCCAAATCTCAACTTGAATTGTATCTCCCAGAATTCCCCCTGTGTAGTGGGAGGGACCCAGAGGGAGGTAACTGAATAATGGGGGCTGGCCTTTCCTATGCTCTTCTCATGATAGTGAATAAGTCTCACGAGATCTGATGGGTTTATCAGGAGTTTCCACTTTTGCTTGTTCCTCATTTTTCTCTTGCTGCTGCCATGTAAGAAGTGCCTTTCACCTCCTGTCATGATTCTGAGGCCTCCCCAGCCATGTGGAACTGTAAATCCAATTAAACATCTTTTTGTTCCCAGTTTCGGGTATGTCTCTATCAGCCACGTGAAAATGAACTAATACAGTGAATTGGTACAATGAGAGTGGGGCTTTGCTGAAAAGATACCCAAAAATGTGGAAGCAACTTTGGAACTGGATAACAGGCAGATGTTAGAACAGTTTGGAGGGCTCAGAAGAAGACAGGAAAATGTGGGAAAGTTTGGAACCTCCTAAAGACTTGATGAATGGCTTTGACAAAAATGTTGATAGTGATATGAACAATAAGGTCCAGGCTGAGGTGGTCGCAGATGGAGATGAGGAACTTGTTGGGAACTGGAGCAAAGGTGACTCTTGATATGTTTTAGCAAACAGGCTAGTGGCATTTTGCCCCTGCCCCAGAGATTTGTGGAATATTGAACTTGAGAGAGATGATTTAGGATATCTGGAGGAAGAAATTTCTAAGCAGCAGAGCATACAAAAGCTCACTTGGGTGCTGTTAAAAGCATTCCATTTTAAAAGGGAAACAGTTCAGAAACTGTGCAGCCTGACAATGCAGTAGAAAAGAAAAACCCATTTTCTGAGGTGAAATTCAAGCCAAATGCAGAGATTTACATAAGTAGTAAGGAGCTTAATATTAATTCCCAAGACCATGGGGAAAATATCTCCAGACCATGTGAGAGACTTTCACAGTAGACCCTCCCATCACAGGCCCAGAGGCCCAGGAGGAAAAAGTGGTTTTGTGGGCTGGGCCGAGGGTCCCTATGGTGTGTGCAGCCTAGGCACTTGGTGCCCTGTGTCTCAGCTGCTCCAGCTTGGCTGAAAGGGGCCTATGTAGAGCTTGCACTGTGGCTTCAGAGGGTGGAAGCCCCAAGCCTTGGCAGCTTCCATGTGGCATTGAGCCTGCAGGTGCACAGAAGTCAAGACTCGAGGTTTCGGAACTTCTGCCTAGATTGCACATGTATAGAAATGTGTGGATGCCCAGAAAAAAGTTTGCTGCAGGGGCGGGGCCCTCATGGAGAACCTCTACTAGGGCAGTGCAGAAGAGAAATGTGAGATCGGAGCCCCCACACAGAGTTCCTACGTGGGTACTGTCTAGTGGAGTTGTGAGAAGAGGGCCATCTTCCTCCAGGCCTCAGAATGGTAGATCCATTGACAACTTGCACCATGCACCTAGAAAAGCCGCAGACACTCAATGCCAGCCCATGAAAGCAGCCAGGAGGGAGACTGTACCCTGCAAAGCCACAGGGGCAGAGCTGCCCAAGACCATGGGAACCCACCTTTTGCATCAGTGTGACCTGGATGTGAGACCTGGAATCAAAGGAGTCATTTTGGAGTTTTAAAATTTGACTACCCCACTGGTTTTCAGACTTGCATGGACCCTATAATCCCTTTGTTTTGGCCAGTTTCTCCCATTTGGAACACCTGTACTTACCCAATATCTGTACTGCCATTGCATCTAGGAAGTAACTAGCTTGCTTTTGATTTTACAGACTCACAGGTGGAAGAGACTTGCTTTGTTTCAGATGTGACTTTGGACTGTGGACTATTGGGTTAATGCTGAAATGAGTGAAGACTTTGGGCAACTGTTGGGAAGGTATGATTGGTCTTGAAATGTGAGGATATGGGATTTGGAGAGGCCAAGGGTGAAATGATATGGTTTGGCTGTGTCCCCACTGAAATCTCAATGAATTGTATTTCCCAGAATTCCCACGTGCTGGGGGAGGGACTCGGGGAGGAAATCGAATCATGGGGTCTGGTCTTTCCCATGCTATTCTCATGATAGTGAATAAGTCTCTAGAGATCTTATGGGTTTAACAGGGGTTTCCACTTTTGATTCTTCCTCATTTTTCTCTTGCCACTGCCATGTAAGGAGTGCCTTTTGCCTCCTGCCATGAGTCTGAGGCCTCCCCAGCCACGTGGAACTGTAAGTCCAATTAAACCTCTTTTTGTTCCCAGTTTTGGGTATGTCTTTATCAGCAGCATGAAAATGAGCTAATACACGTTTCTTGTGCTACTTCATAGGTTGGTAAGTAGAATTATACACACACACAGACACACGTGCGCGCGCACACACACACACACACACACACACACACACACACAGAGAAGGAGCTGCTTGTCTCTGCTATCTTCAGAGGGTCCCCAAAATATAAAAATAAGAAATAAGGAATATGTGCCTATATTGTCATTAAATCAAAGGGGTGGATATCCAGGACAATGGTCTCACTGCCTTAATACATCCAATGGATAAAGGTCACATATGCAATACTCTGCTGGTTGCTGCATAGGCTTGGAGTTTAGATCAATGCTCTTATCTAATTGTAATTACAACCCTTTCTCCCTCACTCTGAAAAGCAAACACAAGTCAGTGAACATGACATTATTTTAGGGATAACCTTGAATCTATTGTAATTTATAAGACAGTTAAACATTCAAACACTTGAATATCTGACACCTTAAAACTGATCTCCATGTGCCCCAGACCATAGTTAAACATTACAAGTTAAACTTATAACAAGAATTATTATTCACAAAGCATGTGATAGAGACTGTGTGACATAAAAGGCCTGCCTTGTAACTTAAAATAGCCTCAGGATCTGTAGTGAGTTTTGTCTTTGGTTTGCTTGTTTAGATAGTAGGGTGGGAATTAGAGAAAAGTGGTGTAGGAAAACAGAAGGAGGGAGAGAGAAAGGACTATCAATCTGTTTATACCATAGAATGATGTATTTGTGCATTTGGGAAAGAGCACGAGGCAGAGGAGAAAAAAAATTACCCAGGAATCCAGCATTTCCTTTTCAATTGTTTGATATATTTGCATTGGTTGTCATTTTTTTTTTGCCCATGCTGGCATAATGCTTTATGAATACTATCCTCTTGGGTTTTCTACAAAAGCAAGATGTGTTTCTTATGAGATTATTCCCTAGAGTCTCATTCTAAAATAAACAGTTCATTGCTTACAGGGTTTTTACAGAGCAAGTTCTCTTTCAATGGATATATAACTCAAAAAATGGAGCTGTATAAAATCTATTCATACACTCTCATCCCCTAAACCATGGGATTTCTAACTTGTTCTTGTTTGTTAAAGGAGACCTGAAACTCTCTTTCCCCTTTTTTCTTAAAAAGTAACATACCCTAGGTATGTAAACAGTTGGGCTCCAAAATGGAACTGGCTGCTGATTATAATATTTTATGGTCTTTTCTCAACAGTACATAACAAAGGAACACAGCACATAAATCACATAACAAAGCCCTATGTACCATAGGTAAGTTCTGATAGTTTTAATCACATAAAATATTGACTATCAATTCATGGTATCTCCTAATTTGGCCTTTGAATTCAGTTTTTAAATTCTCAGCTTTTGAAGATAAGAATGAAGGGTGAAATAGATGCCTGGTTGGTATGTATGCAAAATGCCTGAAAGAGTAAAGCAAGAAGCATTTATTTTCATGAGGGGTGTGCTTAGTACTTTCCTCTTCACTAGGGTATTCACCTTTTAAATAAATATTTTGCTAATATGATGGAAAAACTAATTAATAGTTCCAAATCTCCAGTAAGCAAGTATGATTAACCACTTTTCCAGACGTACAAAATAACTTAAAGGATTTAAACTTGCTTCTAGCATAGGAAAAGGAGAAAACAGTAGTTTGTTTAAGAATAAAGAACTTTTTTGCCATCACCTATAGCCCAGACTTAAACTAATAAGTTGTGCCTTAAGAAAATAAATAGCATTTGCCCATTACATTCCAGAACCATAGCTGGGAATTTTGTCATGCAAATAGCCAAGATATAAAGAAAACAATTAGCTGAGATAAAACGTCATTTGGTCATTTACATTGGCCATCTAAAATCCACTCAGTTGATCTAGAGCAGAATTCATTGGGGGAAACTTATGCAGGCAAGATCAATAACAAGAATGTGAATCGTATTGCTCATACTTTCTGGAATAACACACAGAAATCTGACAAGGCTGGACATGAGACTCTAGGACAGGATCTACTTAGATTGTGGAAATTTTTAAACTGCATGATTAGGGAAGCAGATTCTCCCCTGTTAATATTAGGACCCAGGATTCAATAGCAAAACTATGTGTGAATAATTTGGCTCTGATTCTCACCTGCCAGCTCAGCATTCATAGCTTGGGCGGGGGGTCCTTTAGTAACTGAGCAAGCCAGCAGCACGATTAACTAAATAAGCACTCATGACTGGCAAAGCAACACCCTCGCTCTGCATGGACTTATAGTTAACCAGGTTCAATTTCTTTAAACATTAGACCACAGCCTCTTTCTGTTGAAATTGAAAAAGAAACACTTATTTTTCTGGTGAAGCCACCTGTAGAGGCAGTATTGGATTCTTTCAATTCACCCTCCTGATCCTAAATGGTGAACTGCAAATGTCATGCCCAACAGGTTCAGATATCTATATCATGTAAACCCATAAGAGTGATGAGGCCAGTTACTGAAATCAATGTAGAAAAAAATGCAAAGGATGGTAAGGAATGAGTGGGTGACCCACGCCAGGAAGCAAGTCATATTTTCCCTAGACAAGCTGGGAGGTCCTTTGGTAGGAGCAGCCCATAGAGAGGTACAATGTCCAGTCTAGAAAGGGCAACAATCTGCCATACACAGCCGCAGCATAGAGCCTGAGAAATGACACAGTCCTAAGTCTCCTCCAAAGACGAGAGAAGGAAAAGCTGTGAGCACCACTCAGCTTCTGGCCTTAGATCCATCGTTAATAGTTTATTTGGCAGATATTGATGATAGAATTAAATGATATTTACCAGAAGTCTGGGAAGCCCCAAGAGCATAATAATTTCTTAGCAGACCCTGGAATGGCTATAGCTTCCTACTTGATATATCCAGTCCTTGATAGCCAGCTCAACATCATGACACAGTATCTGAAAGGGCCACTTGTCAGGGATGGGTATACTGAATTCAAAGCAGCCCAGATAGTTATCTTGCCAAAGTCCCAATGCAAAACAACTTATATGCACTTTCTTCTTATCTCTCAGAACACTAGATATTTCCTTAGGGGCAGGAAAGTTTTACTCCACAGGCCTGTGTTGCTCAAACTTTGTAAATTCTATTTTTTACTTCGGCCCTTGTCACTGGGAACCAGAGCTCCTGGGAGAAACTTCTGAGTCCTGGGGATATTATTCATGATAAAATGATTTTGTGTTTCTGAGGCCTTAAAGCTATACTGTATAAGTTTGACCAGATAAGTTAGTCTTAATAATATATTTTATGGCAAATGCCTGTTTTTGCTCTATGGTGTATATATATATATGTGCTAAAGTCTGAATAGCTGAAGTGAGTTCTATGGGCATAACCTGCCTATATCACTGACCCCCATAAAAATCCTGATGGGACCAGCACAGCATATGCCTGAAGGAGAATTAAGATAGTGGCTGGGGCTGATAGAGGCCACAGTTTCTTCCCTTGTCTGACACAAAGGGAGTAAACCAAAAAATCTAACTTTGTAGCTACTGTCTGGGAAGGGAAATTGATATGTCCATTCAGCACCCCAATTTCTCTGCAGCTGCCCAAGGAACTGGCATCAGTCTTGCCAATCTGGGAGCTCTGATGAGTCTGATACAGTCTAGCCACCAAGGGGAGAATGTAGATGGAAGTTTGGACTGGTAGACAGTCCAGCACTCCACCCTACAGTTCAACACAGAGTGAGTAGATAAAAACTTAATCCCCCTAGGGAGAGAAAGAGTTGATAGAGGCCCCCAGAATCTCTGGCCAGGCTAATTGGTGGGGCTTTTCTCTTGTAAGTGAAGAGTATGTGAAGACTGGGAGAGATACCTGCATTGTCTAATGTGTAGACATCAGTGCTGAAAATTTTCTATTTCACAAAAATGAAAAATCAGGATAAGATGGTTTAAACAAAAGAACAAGATAAATCTCCAGAAATTGACCCAAATGAAATGGAATTATGTGATTTACTTGACAGAATTCAAAATAGCTGCCATAGAAATGCTCACAGAGGTCGAGAGAACAATGCATGAACAAAGTCATAATTTCAACAAAGAAATAGAAAATATTTAAAAGTACCAAAGAATATCATGGAACGGTAGAGCACAATAACTGTATTGAAAAGTCCACTCTTCAACAGCAGTGTAGATCGAGCAAAATAAATAACTGTAAGCATAAAAACAAGTCTTTGAAAATAATTCAGCCAAAGGGGCAAAAAGAAAGAATTTTTAAAAGTGAAGAAAGCTTAAGGGACTTACAGGACAATATCGGGCAGACCAAAATATACGTTATGGAGTTTATGAAGAAGAATAAGATACAGAAAGGACCAGAAAGCTCATGCAACAAAAAAAAAAGAATGGCTGGAACTTTCCAAACTTGGCAAAGAAAATAGATATTCAGATCCAAGAACCCCAAGAGGCCCCAGATAAGATTAACCCAAAGAAATATACAACAAGATACATTATAATCAAATTATCAAAAGTCAAAGACCAAAAGAGAATTATGACAGCAAGAGAAAAGTGACTTGTCATATATAAGGGAATCTATAAACTGTAAGTGGATTTTTCAACAGAAACCTTGCAGGGCAAAAAAATGTGGGATAATATACTGAAAGTGCTGAAGAAAAGATGGCAAAAGATGCAATTTTTGCTGTACTCAGCAAAGGTGTCCTTCAAAAATGGACAGGTGAAGACTTCCCAGACAAACAAATGCTGAGGTACACTTGCCTCACCAGATATGCTAAAGATAGCTCTTTAAGTTAAAGTAAAAGATGCTAAGTAGCATAATGACAACATAAGCATGTGTGCAACTCATTTGTAAAGGTAAACATATAGACAAATACTGAATATTGTGTTACTGTAAAGATTATGGGTAAATCATTTTTATAGTATATCTTTATAGAATAAAAGTTAAAAGTATTAAAAGTAACTATAATTTAAAAATATGCTAAAAGGTACAGAATATGAATAGATATACACTGCAACACCACCAACATAAAGTGTGTAAGGTGGGGGAGAAGTTAAAATGTAAATTTTTAATGACATTGAACTTAGTTTGTTATTAGCTTAAAATAGATCATTATAACTAAGATATGTTTTGTAAGCCTAATGTAATCATAAAAAACACATACCTATAAGAGGTACATAAAATGAGAAAAGAATCAAAGCATATAATTATTAAAAACATGATGGAAGACAGAAAGAGAGAAAAAGTCAAGCAAAAGACCTACAAGACTAACTGAAAAGTATTAATAAAATGACAATAGTAAATCCTACCTTATCAATAATTGTTTTAAATATAAATGAATTAAACTCTCCAATCATACATAAGGTGGCTAAATGGATTAAAGTGTGTTGTACATACCCACACATAAAGTTCAACTATACACTGGCTACAGGAAACTCATTTTACTTTTAAGGGAACATATTGGCTGAAAGTAAAGAGATAAAAAAAGATATTCCATGCAAACCATGACCCAGAGAAAGCAGGAGCTATACTTACATCAGACAAAATAGACTTTAAGTCAAAATATATCACAAAAGACAAAGAGGAACATTACATAATGACAAAAGAATCAACTTGCCAGGATGATAGGGCAATTATAAATATGTATGCACTTAACACCAGAGCACCTAAACGTAGAGCAAACATTGATAGAACTTAAGAAAGAAATACACAGTTATGTCCTGAATGGTATTGCCTAGGTTTTCTTCTAGGGTTTTATGGTTTTAGGTATAACATTTAAGTCTTTAATCCATCTTGAATTAATTTTTGTATAAGGCGTAAGGAAGGGATCCAGTTTCAGCTTTCTACATATGGCTAGCCAGTTTTCCCAGCACCATTTGTTAAATAGGGAATCCTTTCCCCGTTGCTTGTTTTTGTCAGGTTTGTCAAAGATCAGATGGTTGTAGATGTGTGGTATTATTTCTGAGGGCTCTGTTCTGTTCCATTGGTCTATATCTCTGTTTTGGTACCAGTACCATGATGTTTTGGTTACTATAGCCTTGTAGTATAGTTTGAAGTCAGGTAGCATGATGCCTCCAGCTTTGTTCTTTTGGCTTAGGATTGACTTGGCAATGCGGGCTCTTTTTTGGTTCCATATGAACTTTAAAGTAGTTTTTTTTCCAATTCTGTGCAGACAGTCATTGGTAGCTTGGTGGGGATGATATTGAATCTATAAAGTACCTTGGGCAGTATGGCCATTTTCACAATATTGATTCTTCCTATCCATGAGCATGGAATGTTCTTTCATTTGTTTGTGTCTTCTTTTATTTCGTTGAGCAGTGATTTGTAGTTCTCCTTGAAGAGGTCCTTCACATCCCTTGTAAGTTGGATTCCTCGGTACTTTTTTCTCTTTGAAGCAATTGTGAATGAGAGTTCACTCATGATTTGGCTCTCTGTCTGTTATTGGTGTATAAGAATGCTTGTGATTTTTGCACATTGATTTTGTGTCCTGAGACTTTGCTGAAGTTTCTTATCAGTTTAAGGAGATTTTGGGCTGAGATGATGGGGTTTTCTAGATATACAATCATGTCATCTGCAAACAGGATAGGCATGGGCAAGGACTTCAGGTCTAAAACACCAAAAACAATGGCAACAAAAGCCAAAGTTGACAAATGGGATCTAATTAAACTAAAGAGCTTCTGCACAGCAAAAGAAACTGCCATCAGAGTGAACAGGCAACCTACAAAATGGGAGAAAATTTTTGCAGTCTACTTACCTGAGAAAGGGCTAATATCCAGAATCTACAAAGAACTCAAACAAATTTACAAGAAAAAAAAACCTCATCAAAAAGTGGGCGAAGGATATGAACAGACACTTCTCAAAAGAAGACATTTATGCAGCCAACAGACACATGAAAAAATGCTCTTCATCACTGGCCATCAGAGAAATGCAAATCAAAACCACAATAAGATATAATCTCACACCAGTTAGAATGGCAATCATTAAAAAATCAGGAAACAACAGGTGCTGGAGAGGATGTGGAGAAATAGGAACACTTTTACACTGTTGGTGGGACTGTAAACTAGTTCAACCATTGTGGAAGACAGAGTGGCGATTCCTCAGGGATCTAGAACTAGAAATACCATTTGACCCAGCCATCCCCTTACTGGGTATATACCCAAAGGACTATAAATCATGCTGCTATAAAGAAACATGCACACGTATGTTTACTGCGGCACTACTCACAATAGCAAAGACTTGGAACCAACCCAAATGTCCAACAATGATAGACTGGATTAAGAAAATGTGGCACATATACACCATGGAATACTATGCAGCCATAAAAAGGATGAGTTCCTGTCCTTTGCAGGGACATGGATGAAGCTGGAAACCATCATGCTCAGCAAACTATCACAAGGACAAAAAACCAAGCACCGCATATTTTCATTCATAGATGGTAACTGAACAATGAGAACACTTGGACACAGGAAGGGGAACATCACACACCGGGGCCTGTTGTGGGGTGGGGAAGGG
The DNA here is from genome assembly GCF_009828535.3 of Hylobates moloch. NCBI lineage: Eukaryota > Metazoa > Chordata > Mammalia > Primates > Hylobatidae > Hylobates > Hylobates moloch. Next base: position 75,915,164 of record NW_026652276.1, read on the forward strand.
GGGAGGGAGAGCATTAGGAGATATACCTAATATAAATGACAAGTTAATGGGTGCAGCACACCAGCATGGCACATGTATACATATGTAATAAACCTGTACATTGTGCACATGTACCGTAGAACTTAAAGTATAGTAAAAAAAATATATATATATAAAAGAAAGAAATACACAGTTATATAATAATAGAAGGAAACATCAATACCCCAATAATTACTTCCAATAATGCACAGAACATCCAGATTGAAGAACATAAGAAAACAGAAGACTGAAGCAATATTATAGACCAAATGGACCTGACATATATATACAGAACATTCCACCAAAGAGCGAATATACATTTTTCTCAAGCACATACAGAACTTTCTCTAGAACAGAGAAAGTATTAGTTCACAAAGCAAATCTTAACAGTTTAGGGAGATAGAAATCACAACAAGTATTTTTATTGACCCCAAAAAATGAAACTAAAAATCAATAATAGAAGGGACACTGGAACATTCACAAATATATGCAAATTAAACAACATACTCTTGAACCACCAGTAGGTCCAAGAATAAATAAAAAGAGAATTTAAACATACTCAAGACAAGAGAAAACAAAAATACAATATATCAAACTCTATGGCATACAGCAAAAGCTCTACTAAAAGGGAGTTTTTATTGCAATAAACACCTATATTAAAAATAAGTAAGATGTCAAATACATAGTCTAACTTTCCACCTTAAGGAGCTAGAAGAAGAAGAGTAAACCAAGCTGAAAGCCAATGAAGTAAATAATGATTAGAGCAGAAATAAATGAAATAAAAACATAAAACTAGAAAAACATTGACGAAAGTAAAAATTGGTTTTGAAAAAATAAACAAAATTCATAGACCCTTAGCTAGAAAAATTAAGAGAAAAGAAATAATGCTAAAAAAATCAAAATAAAAAAGGAGACAAAATAACTGATGCCATATAAATAAAATTGATTATAATAAACCACAGTGCTATGAACAATTATAGTTCAACAAGTTGGAAAACCCAGAAGAAAGGGATAAATTCCTGGAAACATACAATCTGCCAAGACTAAATCATGAAGAAATAGAAAGTTTGAATAGATCTGTAATTAGTTTGAAGAATGAATCAGTAATCACAAATCTCCCAAAAAAGATAAACCCAGGACTAGATGGCTTAACTGGTGAATTCTAACAAATGTTTAAAAATAATTAAAGCAATTCTTCTCAAATTATTCCAAAAATTCAAGAAAGGGAAACACTTCCAAACTAATTTTATAAGGTCAGCATTGCCCTGATACTAAAGTCAGGCAAAGAGACCACAAAAAAGAAAACTATAGGCCAATAACCCTGACAAACATAGATATAAAAACCCTCAATAAAACACTACCAAACTGATCCAGTAGCACATTAAAAGGATCATGTACCATGACCAATTGGTATTTATCCTTGGGATACAAGGATGGTTCAATATACACAAATCAATTAATATAATATACCATCCAAGGAATATAGGATAAACATTACATGATCATCAAATTACATGCAAAATAAGATAATATTTTACAAAATTCCACAATCTTTCATGATAAAAACTGCCAATAAGAAATAAAAGAAAATTATGTCAACATAATAAAGGCCATATATGAAAATACACAGCTAACACAATATTCAGTGGTAAAAAACTGAAAGCTTTTCCTCCAAGATCAGAAATAAGACAAGGATATCCATTCTTGCCACTCTTATTCAACACAGTTCTATAAGTTCTAGGCAGAGCAATCAGACAAAAAAAATTAAAGACATTCAAATCCAAAAATATTATGTTAGATTGCCTCTGCAGATGACACGTTCTCGTATAGAGAAAACCCACAAGACTCCACCAAAAATCTGTTAGAACTAATAAACAAACTTAGTAAAGATGTAGGATACAAAATCAACATATAAAAATTGGTTAGATTTTTATACACTAACAACAAACTGTTTGAAAAGGAAATTAGGAAAACAATCTCATTCATACTAGCACCAAAAGGAATAAAACACCTAAAGTTTAACTAAGGAAGTGAAATACTTGAATACTGAAACCTATAAAACATTGATGAAAGAAATTAAACCAAATACAAACAAATGGAAAGACATCTTGTGTTCATTGACTGGAAGACTTAATACTGTTAAAATATACATACTGCCCAAAGTGATTTACAGGTTCAATGCAATCCCTATTGAAGTCCCAAAATATCATTTATTATAGAAATACAAAAAAAACCTGACAATTCAACAATTCATATGAAACCACAAATGTTCATTATTAGCCAATCTTACCAAGAATAACCAAGCTGAAGGCATCACATATCCTGATTTCAAAATATATTACAAAGCTACAGTAACCAAAACAGTGTTACAATTTACTCAAGTGACTGGGGACTAATGTCCAGAATTATACAATGAACTCAAAAAATCCAACAGTCAAAAGACAAATAATCCCATTTAAAAATGGGCAAGTGAGCAGAATAGATATCTCTCAGAAGACATACAAATGACCAGGTATGTAAAAAAAATGCTCAACATCACTAATCATCAGCAAAATACAAATCAATACTATAAAACATCATCTTTTTCCAGTTAAAATGGCTACAATTAAAAAGACAAAGTAACAGATGTTGACAAGGATTTGGAGAAAAAGGAACTCTGGTACACTGTTGGTGGGAATGTGAATTAGAATTAGTACAGCTATTGGACCAGGCGTGGTGGCTCCCGCCTGTAATCCCAGCACTTTGGGAGGCCGAGGAGGGTGGATAGCGAGGTCAGGAGATGGAGACCATCCTGGATAATGCACTGAAACTCTGTCTCTACTAAAAATACAAAAATTAGCCAGGCGTGGTGGCGGGAACCTGTAGTCCCAGCTACTCAGAAGGCTGAGGCAGGAGAATGGCAAGAAGCCAGGAGGTGGAGCTTGCAGTGAGCGGAGATTGCGCCACTGCACTCCAGCCTGGGTGACAGAGTGTGACTCTGTCTCAAAAAAAAAAAAAAAAAAAAAAAGAAAGAAAAGAAAAGAATTGGTATAGCTATTATGGAAATCAGTAGGGAGAGTTCTCAAAAAACTGAAAATAGATCTACCAGGTGAGCCAGCACTCCCACCTACTAGGTATTTATCCAGAAAAAAAGAAATCAATATATTAAAGGGATACATGTACCGCATTATTTCAGTAGTATTCATAATAACCAAGATATGGAATCAACCTAAGTACTTACCAACGGATAACTGGATTTTTAAAATGTGGTATATATACACAATGGAATGAAATCATGTCATTCACAGCAACATGGATGGAACTGGAGGTCATCATGTTAAGTGAAATAAGCCAGGCACAGAAAGACAAACAATGCATGTTCTCACTTACATGTGGGAGCTAAGAAAAGTGGAAAACACGGAAGTAGAGAGTAGTATAATAGATACCAGAGACTGGGAATGGTGCATGGGGCTGTGAGCATGGTTTGGGGGGAAAGGAGGAGAGTGAAGAGAGGTTGGTTATAGTGTACAAACATACAGTTGGATATTTGATAGCAGAGTAGGGTGACCATACTTAACAACACATGTGTTGTATTTTTCTTTTCTTTTTTCTTTTTTTTTATTATTATACTTTAAGTTTTAGCGTACATGTGCACAATGTGCAGGTTTGTTACATATGTATCCATGTGCCATGTTGGTGTGCTGCACCCATTAACTTGTCATTTAGCATTAGGTATATCTCCTAATGCTGTCCTTTCCCCCTCCCCCCACCCCTGTATTTTTCAAAATAGCTAGAAGACCTGACATACACCCAATACATAGAAATGATAAATAATTGGGTGATAAATATCCTAAATATACTGACTGGATTATTACATATTTTATGCATGTTACAAAATTTCTCATGTACTCCATAAATATGTACAAATATAATGTATCAAAACATTTAAAATAAAACAAATTATAAAACTTTTTAAACTATAGTACTGATATGAACACAGACATATAGACCAATGGAACATAATCGAAATCTCAGAAATAAATTTACACATAAACAGTCAACTGATCTTTGACAAGTGTGCCAAGAAAACACAAATGAAAGGATAGTTCCTTCAATAAATGGTGGTGGTAGAACTGGATATTCTCATGTAAAAGGATGAAGTGTGATTCTTATCTTACACTGTACCCAAAAAGCAACTCAAAATGAATTAAAGACTCAAAAGTGAAACTGTAAAACTCCTAGAAGAAAACATAGGAGAAAAGCTTCATCATATTGGTTTGGTAATGATTCTTAAATACGACACCAAAGCACAGGCAATAAAAGCAAAAAATAAATAAATGGGATTACAGCAAACTAAAGAGTTTATGCACAGCAAAAGAATGAAGAGACCGAAATGGCAGTCTATAGAATGAGAGAAAATATTGCAAACTATTTATCTGATAAGGAGTTAAAGCTAAAATGTATGAGGAACTCCTACAATTCAATAGCAATAAACTAATAATCCTAAAAAAAAGGGTTAAGCTATCTAATAGACATTTCTCTGAAGAAGACATACAAATGGCCATCAGGTACATGACAAAATGCTCTATGTCACTAGTCACCAGAGAAATGCAAATCAAAACCATGAGATATCACCTCACATCTATCAAAAAAAACAAAAGACAACATGTGTTGCAATGCAGTGATTTTGGAACCATTGCACACTGTGGAAATGCAAAATGGTCAACTGCTACGGAAAACAGTCTGGAGATTTGGAGAGTCCTCAAAAAATTAAAAACAGAACTATCATATGATCCAGTAATTCTACTTCTAGGTATTTACCCAAAAAAGAATTGAAATCCGGATCTCAAAGAGATATTAGTACCGTATTCCCATGTTCATTGCAGCAGTATTCACAGTAGCCATTATGTAAAAACAACCTAAATATCCATTGCTGAATGAATAAAGAACGTTTGGTGATATATACATATTAAGGAATACTATTCAGCCTATAAAAGAGGGAAATTCTGCAATATGGGACAACATGGATGAACCTTCAGAACATTTTGCTAAGTGAAATAAGGCAGTCACAGAATGGCAAATGCCACGATTCCACTTTTATGCAGTATCTGAAATTGTCACATTCATAGAATCCAAGGCTAGAGGAGTGGTTACCGCGGGCTGTGGGAGGGAAAATGAGGAATTACTAATCAAAAGGCATAAAGTTTTAGTTAAGCAAGGTGAATAAGCTCTAGATATCTGCTGTACAGCATTGTACAAATTGTCAACAATAATGTATTATATACTTAAAAATTTAAGAGGACAGACCTTACTTCAAGTGTTCTTAAAACAATAAAATAAAATAAAATGTGATATAATAAAATAATTACCTGAGGAAATGATTCTGGATATCTCAATCAGAAAGGGCCAGCCCTTCCAACTCATTCAGTGGTTGAATTGTCATGTACTGACATCAGCATTTGGACAGACAAAGCTCCGTCTACCTTCTGGGAAACTGGGCAACTACGAAACTTGAGGGTATCTGTTGCTTAGTGACCCACTAAGGAGCCACTCCATCACACTGACCACTTTACTATCCTAAACTCATAGGGAGGTGATGGTCTTCATTTCCTTCTTCTGAGTGGACAGTGTCCTCCTCTAATATTCCCTTTACCTTATGTGCTGAAAAACTGTAATCAGCCTTCAGTGTTGTAAGGGTGGGGACTCCCATTCTCTCACACTGCAGGGATTTTAAGGTGAATGATTAGAAAAACCAATGACCCCTCTCCTGATTTGCTCAAGGACCATGCTACAATATCACTATGAAGTGACAGAATTTTGGCTCTAGTTCTGTCCTGACAGCTCAGCTATGGGGTGATCAGGGGTTGGGTCCTAATTTTGTGGTTGCAGTTTTATATTGTGGCAGGTAGAGGACAAATTAAGCACATTACCAATCACGGGTGGCGAAGTAACAGCCTTGTCCTTGACCTAGGTTAATTGCCTTAAGCACCAGCCGTAGCCAGTTTCATGGAATTTTGCAAGGAGGCCAACTCCTTTTCTGGGAGGCCAGCCTGTAGATGATCAATGTTAGACAAGTTAACCCTTTCCTATTAGCAGGTAATAACATTGTATAGGGTACTAAGGGTTTTATAAGGCATTATGTCTGTCCTGGAAAAGCTTCCAGATTCACAGGGTGAAAACTGGCAGCACTGATATAGTTTTAGCATTGGTGATGAAAACTTACTGCAAAGATGCATTGCTTGGAATCATTCAGTTTCAAATTTGATAGTTACTTCATGTTATTTCAGCGTGGTTGTAGTTCATGGAGAACCTAGTCTACTTTTGTTATTCTCTGGGTGTTCTCTAACATTTCATCCTAAATAGGAAAGATTTTTTAAATTAGCAGAAATAATTTTTTGTCTTAGTGGATATTTAATAAAACCACTACTATAGTAATTATTGAAAGTTTGTGAAGTGGTTCCCTTAACTCTGTGCTCGGCAAGACACAAAAAGTTCAAAGAGTATATATTCAAACACTGTTCCTAACTCTTAACACTTTTGGCCCTAGACTAAGCACTTAATCTGACAACATTCTGATTGCCTTATTTACAAAATGAGAAAAGTAGAAGAGCCTGCTCATCAGAATGCCAGAATGTGTATAAAGTGACGAGTATTCGTATTTAACCAGCTTAAGATACGTAAATTACAACAGGCAACAAGGTAGAATACTATCTTATGTGTTTCTATGCCTGAGGAATTCTCTTTCCTCTTATAGGCATCAAGCAGAATCATTTAATGTCTAAATCACACTTCCTTTCTGACAGGAGTCACTTCAAGTTATCATTTAAATTGTATTTTTGTCAGTGGAAACCTCCTCTCCACAAGGCTTCTCTGAAGGGCCGGTGACTTGTCTAATGCCTGTATACCTGAAATCCCTAATGCATTACTAGGACCATAGTACAAACTCACTAGGTATCGTTGAATTGAGTAACATCACAAATAGACAGCTAGGAGGATGGCACAATATCAACATACTTTCTCACAATTCTTGCACAGTTAAATCATCAGGTACAAAAACCTCCCAGTCTTCAGCCTTTTGTTGCTTGAGCCAAAAGATCTTTCCTTTATTTTTGATGGGTGGCTGATATCAGTGGGATCGTAATTACAGCCCTCTGTGCCAAACATCAGGAAGTTAATAGAAACTATTGTTGAAGAGAAAAACATCCTGTAGTTCTTTGTCTCCAAAATTCCCCAGCAGACATAAGGACCTCCCACGAGCTGAAAAACTTAAAAGAAGGTCTCCATTTGCAAAATAATTATAATCATACTTTTTGTTACCCTCAGTGGTTTGATGAGTGGATTAAAAGAAGAGAATACACCTAGGAGTATTTTCACTTTCTTCTCAGCTGTTGATACCGATAACAGGAGAAAATAGTTTTATTCCCTATGGCCATTAGCTTTTTCAATACCTATTTCAAATAGTAAATAAAATTCCTTCAGATAATAAACATATTATCTCAGTTAGAGAGGTAGAAATACCTAGTAAATTGCTTATACCACAAAATAATCAATGTGTTAATGAACTTATTTTTCCATTAAAACAATACTACAAAGTTTGCTGATTATACTTAACTGATTGATTCTTTTGTTCTTAGGGAGCAGAGTCATACACCTTCACCTGAAGAATTCTAGAATGTTTTGGGATTGTCCCAATTTAACTTTGCTAGAAAGGCAGAATGATGGATATTAGATTGGTTAATGTCTGTGAGAGGCAGAAAGGTGAAGGCATATGACATTGAGTAAGAGCAGAGAAGCCCTTAAAAAAAAAAAAACAAAAAAAAAAGGCAAGGCTCATATTGCTGCATTCACAACTCTCATGTCTGTCTTTCTTTCCTGCCTTTCTTAATCTAGTCACTTAATTTAAATCACAGATTATTTACTCAATAGGCCACACATTCACTGAAAAACAACTTGAGTGACCTTTTCATTTATAAATGCAAAGAACATAAAATAAGGTAGTGGTAGCTGCTCAGTTTGTCTTGACAGTTATCTAGGCTTTTGAGATTCCAAGACTATTTCTATTTAATCATAAACATCCTGTAAAAAGAACTGTCATCTGCTACATACATCCTACTTAAGCAAAATCAGATTGTATGCCATTTTCCAACTTTGCTCTTGACGTAAAAGAAAATAGGTTTAAGGGTTAGCATTAATGTCTATGTTTTGCTGTCCTCTGCTGGTGTCATAGGAAAATATTTAATAGTGAACTCACTAGTTGGGTCTTTAATTCCAGCTATAAAGATAAAATAAGTTTATACAGAGTCTGATATTAAAAGTAAACAGTAAAAACCTAATTTTTTTAAAAAAGAAATATAAAACAGAACATTTTATTCTTCCTTTAGTGCAAGTTCACACTTGTACTAAAGTCTATATCTGATTTAGTAATTCTGTATTTGTATTTAATAACTAAATTTATTTTGCTGAAATAGTGCTGAAATATTGCTCAAGTTTGCAATAGTTTGCAACTGTGCATTGCAGTTCTGCCGCCTTTTGTATACTGATTAATATTAAAGTGGCAATGAACATGTCTCTTACATATTAGAGCAAATATTTAAAAATTACCTCCCACTTTCTCACCTCCAGCACATTTCCCCCTCTGTCCTAATATTTATAAATTCTGGAAACATGTTACAAAATAGGGCAGATATTATATACTTTTAACATTTCCAAAATGTACTCATGTGTTTATTTTTAGGCATAACTTGCAGTAAAATTGATAGAAATAAGTTGTTTATAATCTTTGTGGCATCATATAAGGTTTCGTCACATAGCCAACAGTTTTTTGATATCCCACGTATATACAGGGTAAAATGCTTCCAGCTTTATGGTTTTGTGATAGTACAGAACGTTTTTCCTAGAGAATCATAATTATAAAATATCATCGGATGAAATTCCCTATACTAGTGCTACTTAAATGATTAGAATAAAGCTTGTATTACAACTCATTTTTACATGAAGAATGGAATAGTCAGTTATAGAAAGTCATAGTACCTCTAAAAGAAGTGATTTTTAGTGACCTTAATATTCTAAATGGTATAATACAAAAAAGAAGCAAAGTCATAAGACCCCTAACAGAGTTATCAAGATGAGAAAATTTATTTCTCTCATGTTTAGCTTATAAAAGCAATTTCTTTGAAAAGCCCAGTGGGTTGGAACTGATATTACAGGCACAAAGCAGCTGTTTGTGTGCTGTCTGTGTAAACTTAAAAGTATGGAACAATGTTCAAGATTGCCTTCGCAAGGTTCAAGATTGCTTTCCCTAGGGGAGGATAATAATGAAAGAAAACATCATTATTAAATCACCTCATTGATATAATTACCGTTTATTGAGCAGTTCCTGTATATCAAATAGAAGACTCAATGCTTTACATTTGTGATTTCACTTATTCCTCATGACTACACTAATAGGTCGTGATTATCACTTCCATTTTACAGACGAGGAATACATGCTCAGAAAACGTAGGCTCTTTGCCTTAAATCATACCAAAAATGTAAAAACAGAACAATTTCCAAACCAAAGTGAGTTCAAGGTTCGTATTTTTTCAATTAAATGGCAATGCTATATAATTAATTTTATTTTCACCAATACAAAATATCCAATATTGAAAATAAGTTGAATTATTAATACTTAAAGACTTTTGTTCTTTTGTCTATGGTGTGTGTGTGTGTGTGTGTGTAAAATCATAAAGTGAACATATATAAGGTCAGGTTTGCTAATTAATATTAATTATATTATTCTTTTGCACTCTACCAAATAACTCTAATAAATACAAAAGGCGTTTTGTGGCTTTGGGAACAAAAATCTCTCTAAGCTATAATCCAGAGCCATCTACAGTTCAACTGAGCCACTCAATTTAGAGTATCTTTGATCCGTAAAGCTCACATTTTGGGGGTCTTTCGTTTATGTAAAAATAAACTAGTCTTGAAGAGACTGTAAAACCCTGAAATATAGATCTTGGTAAAAAGAACACTAGGATTTGTTGAAAATCTACTCTATTGTGAAAGAAAAATTCAAAACAAAATTAAACACATCATCTACACACATTGAAATTAAGTTCTTGTGTACTTTTCTGGATCAGCTAGCATATAAAAATGCTGTGTGTCCATCGTGGATCATAATATCCAGGGAGGGAGAGGGGGGTGATATTATTCCCCATATCACCTGCAGTATTGGGAGTAATATATCCTCTCATCCCCTGAATATTAGGAGCAATATCAAGGGGTGGGGAGGGGTGTACACCACCTGCAATATTGGGAGTAATATCATCATCTCACCCCCTGGATATTAAAAACAGTATCAGAAGGATGGTCTTTACCACCTCTGATATTGGGAGTAATATCATCCTCTCCCAACCCGGATACTAGAAACAATATCACAGAGGGAGTGTACACCCCCTTCGATGTTGGTAGTGATATCATCCTTTTCCCCCATGGATATAAGAAACAATATCACAGGGAGAGTGTACACCCACTGGAATATTGGGAGTAATATCATTCTCTTCCCTGCTGGATATTAGCAAAAATATCACAGGGGATGGCGTACACTTCCTACGATTATGCATATTAATAACATCCACTCCCCCGCTGGACATTAGGAACAATCTCATGTGGGGTTGTATACTCCCTGTGATATTGGGAGTAATATCATACTTTTGCCCCCTGACAATTAGGAACAATATCACAGAGAGGGTGTACACCTTCTGTGCTACTGGGAGTAATATCACTCTCTCCCCCCATGGATATAAGGAACAATATCACAAAGGCGGTTGTACACGTCCTGCACTCTTGGGAGTAATATCATCCTCTTTTTCCCGGGATATTAGGAACAATATCACAGGCGGGGGTGTACACTCCCTGCGATTTTTTGAGTGATATCATCCTCTTTCAACCTGGATATTAGGAACAGTATAACAAGAGGGTTGTACACCACCTGCGATATTAGGAGTAATATCATGCTCTCCCCCCATGGATACTGACAGCAATATCATAGGAGCGGTTTACACCCCCTGAGATTCTGGGAGTAATATCATCCTCTCCCCACTTAAATTTTAGAAGCAATATCACAGGGGAGTTGTACACCCCTGCGACATTGGGAGTAATATCATTCTTTCCCACCGTGGATATTAGGAACAATATCGCATGGGAAGTGTACACCCCCTGCCATATTGAGAGTAGTATTATTTTCTCCCTTGCGGGATATTAGGACCAATATCGGGGGAGGTGCACACCACCTGCATATTGCCAGTAATATCATAGTCTCCCCCCACCACCAGGATATTAGGAACAATATCACAAGGGGGGGCGTACACACCCTGTGATATTGGAAGTAATATCATCCTCTCGCCCATGAAATATTAGGAACAATATCACAGAAGCGGTGTACACCCCCTGCGATATTGACAGTAATATTATCCTCTCCCCCACTGGATACTAGAAACAATACTACAGTGGGGGTTTACACCCACTGCGATATTTTGAGCAACATCATCCTCTAACTCCTGGATATGAGGAACAATATCACAAGGGTGGTATACACCCTCTGCAATATTGGGAGTAATATTATTTTCTCCAGCCCTGGATACAAGGAATAATAAAACAGCGGTGGTGTACACCCCCTGCACTATTGAGAGTCATACCACCCTCTCCCCTCATGTATATTAGGAACAATATCACAGGGGGTGTGTGCACAGCCTGTGCTGTTGGGAGTAATATCATCCTCTTTCTCTTGATATTCAGAACAATATCACAGGATGGGTCTACAATCCCTGCGATTTCGGGAGTAATATCATCCTCTCCCAACTTGGATATTAAAAACAAAATAACAGGGCGGTGTACACCCCCTGCAATATTGGGAGTAATATCATCTTCTCCCCCACTTGATATTAGGAAAAATATCCCAGGAAGGGTGTACACCCTCTGTGATATTGGGAGTAATATTATCCTCTCCCCACCTAAATATTAGAAACAATATCACAGGGGAGCGTGTACACCCCCTACAATATTGGGAGTAATATCATCCTCTCCCTCCCTGTATATGTGTTCACCCCCTGTGATGCTGGTAGTAATATCACACTCTTCCCCCCTGGATATTAGGAACAATATCATGGAGGCGGTGTACACCCCCTGCCATACTGTGAGTCATATCATTCTCTCTTCCCCTGGATATTAGGAACAATATCACAGGCGCTGTGTCGCCTGTGATATTGGAATTAATGTCATCCTCTCCCCCACTGAATATTAAAAACAATATCAGAGGGGTGTTGTCCACCCCTGTGATATGGACAGTAATATTATTGTCTTCCCGCCTAAATATGAAGAACATTATCATAAGGGGGGATGTACACCCCTTGCAATATTAGGAGTAATATCACCCTCATTACCTTTAGATATTAGGAACAATATCACAGGGGGGTGTACACACCCTGCGATGTTGGGCAAAATGTTATCCACATCCCCCTAGATATTAGGAACAATATCACAGGGGGAGTATACAACTTCTTCAATATCAGAAGTAATATCCTCTCCCTTCCTGGATATTAAGAACAATATCACTGGGTGGGTGTACTCCCCTGCGACATTGGGAGTAGTATCATCCTCTCCCTCCCTAGATATTAGGAACAATGTCACTGGGGAGTGTACACCTCCTGCGATATTGAGAGTAATATCCTCTAGCTCCCTGGATATGAAAAACAGTATCACAGGAATGGTGTACACCCCCTGAGAAATTAGGAGAAATATCATCCTCTGCACCTTTGGATATTAGAGACTATGTCACAGGGAAGGTGTAAGCCCCCTGCGATATTGGGAGTAATATCATCCTCTCCCATCTTGGATAACAGGAAAAAGATCACATAAGGGATGTACACCCACTGCGACATTTGGAGTAATGTCATCCTCTACCTCTTGTCTACTAGAAACAACATCAGATTGGGGTGTACACCTTCTGCGATATTAGGAGTATTATCACCCTCTCCGCCCCTGAATATAAAAATTATTAATAATTATGATTAATAATCAATATTAATAACAACTAATAGTGATATCAATATTGATTAATGTTAAACAATAATATTAATAAATAATAATGCTTGTTATTAATAATTAATGACAATATTAAAACTAAAACAATATTAGTAATTAAAATTAATATCAACACTAATGTTAACAAATAATATTAATAAACATTAGGATTAATAATTATTATTAATATTATGACAATATCACAGTGAGAATGTACACCCCATGAGGTTCTTGGAGTAATATTAATGTTAATAATTAATATCAATAAATATAAAAAATAATATTAATGATTAATATAATTTATTAATATTAATGTTATCCTAATACCACAGGGGTTGTACACCCACCTGTGATATTTTTCCAAACATCCAGGGAGGGAGAGAATAGTATTACTTTCAACATCACGGCAGTTGCACTCTCTGTGATATTGCTCCCAATATCCAGAAAGTGGAGTATGACGTTGCTTCCAATATAGCATTGGGTGTGCATTTACCCAGTGATATTGCTCCTAATATTCACGGAAGAAGGGAATGATATTACTCCTAATATCGCAAGGAGTGTACACACCTTCTGTGAGATGGTTCCTAATATCCGGAGCAGGAGGAGGTGATACGACTCCCAATATCGCAGACTGTGTACACCCACCCTGTGATATCGTTCCTAATATCCAGGAAGGGAGAGGATGATATTACTCCCCATATAGCAGGAGGTGTACACCCACGCTGGGCTATTGTTCCTAATGTCCAGAGGTGGGAGAGCCTGATACGACTCTCAATATCGAAGAAAGCGTACACCCCTGTGTAATATTGTTCCTAATATCCAGAAGGGGAGAAGATGATATGACCACCCACATCGCAAGAGGTGTACACCCACTCTGTGATATTTTTCTAATATGCAGGGGGACAGAGGATAATATTATTCCCAATATCGCAGGGGGTGTACACCTTCCCTGTGATATTGTCTTTAATATTCAAAGGCGGAGAGGGTGATATTCCTCCCAATATCTCAAAAAGTGTACACCCTCCAGTGATATTGTTCCCATGATTCAGGAGGGAAGAGGATGATATTACTTTCGCGATTGCAGGGGGTGTACACGCCCCCAATGATATTGTTTCCACTTTCAACGTGGGGGAGGATGATATTACTCCCAATATCACAGGCGGTGTACACCCCGCCCGTGATACTATTCCTAATATCCAGAAGAAGAGAGAATGATATTCATCCCAATAGTGTAGAGGGTGTACATCACCCCTCCCATGATATTATTGTTCCTAATAGCTAAAGGAAGAGAAGATAATTTGACTCCTCACACCGCAAGGGGTGTACACCCACCTGTGATATTGCTCCTAATACCCAGAGAGGGAGAGCATAATATTACTCCCAATATCGCCGTGGGTGTACACTCACCCTGTGATATTCCTCCTAATATCCAGGGGGTAGAGCATGATATTACTCCCAACAGAATACAGGGTGTACATCCACACGGTGATATTGCTCCTAATATTCAGAGAAGAAAAAAAAATGATATTACCCCCAATATCGCAAGGAGTGTACACCCCTTCTGTGAGATTGTTCCTAATATCCAGAGCGAGAGAGGATGAAATTACTCCAATATCAAAAGCTGTGTACACCCACCCTGTGAAATTGTTTCTAATATCCAGGAAGGGAGAGGATGATATTACTCCCTATACAGCCGGAGGTGTACACCCACCCTGGGATATTGTTTCCAATACCGAGGGGGGCAGAGGGCCTGTTATTACTCCCAATATCACAGAGGGTGTACATCCGCCCTGTGATATTGTTCTTAATATTCAAAGAGGGAGAGGATGACATTACTCCAAATATCGCAGAAAGTGTACACACCCATGTGATATTGTTCCTAATATCCAGAATATGATATGACTCCCCATGTTGCAGGAGTACACCTACTCTGTGATATTTTTCCTAATATTCAGGGGAGAGAGGATAATATTATTCCCAATATCGAAGGGGGTTTGAACCCCCCCCGTGATATTGTCCATAATATTCAAAGGTGGAAAGGATGATATTACTCCCAAAATTGCAGAAAGTGTACAACCCCCCCCTCCCCAGTAATATTGTGCCCATGACCCAGGAGAGAAGAGGATGATATTACTTTAAATATCACAGGGGTGTACAGGCCCGCAGTGATATAGTTGCTAACTTCAATGTGGGAGAGGATGAAACTACACCCAGTATCGCAGGGGATATAAACACTCCTGTGATATTGTTCTTCATATCCAGGAGAAAAGAGGATGACATTACTCCCAATACTGCAGAGGGTGGACAACCATCAGTGATATAGTTTGTAATTTCCAGAGGGGGAGATGATATGAATCACAAAAGCGAAAACACGCTGTGTGTCCACCGTGGATGGTAATATCCAGGGGGGGATAATGGGGTGATATTACTCCCCGCATTGCTGGGGGTGCATGCACCCCCCTGCGATGTTGATTGTAATATCCAGGGGGGCAGAGGGGGTGATGTTACTCCCCACATCCTGTGGGGTGTCCAAAAGGAATTTTGATATCTCAGGGGGTCAGATCGGATCTTCCTCAAATAAATGCAGGAAGATTCTGAGAGGAGAAACACTAAAGACACAGATGGCTGCACTGTGATCCTTCTCTGTATTATGCTTTTTGTAACTAACATAAGTACCTACAGAAAGACGCAACGTAGGATGGAGGGAAGAAATCTGAAATGTTACTACATTTTAACATCTCTAGCCTGGTCATCCTTTTGAGGATTTTTTTTTATCACTCATTTGTAGAACTTTCTTTCTAATCAATAATTTTTAGTCATAACCTGGAATTAATACCACCTGCCTGTCCTATCTTCAGATGTGGGCTAGCACAAGGTACTCATCTGTTTCATTCTCCAGCTTCACGTACTGAAATAACCTCTATATTTGAAGGAACAGAAGAAATCTGTAAGACTTAATAACAGATAGAGAAAGAAATGTAATTTCCAGAAAGCTTTGAAAAGCAACAGAGACAAAAGAAAATAACATTAAAATAAAGATAACTTCAAAACAACAACATTATTTTAAGTAGCCCACTTAGGGGAGACTGTGGGATGAAGTCTCGTTTCATCATCCCTCTAGTCATCAGCCTATGAAAAATTATTGTATTACAATGCCCACTGTGTCTTGTAGATATAAAGCGAGAAAATCAATTTGTGAGTCACGGAAAGTAATGGTAAGTAGTAGCAATGAAGCACTTGGTGAGCCTTTAAATTTCTTTTTTTAAAATTATTATTATACTTTAAGTTCTAGGGTACATGTGCACAACGTGCAGGTTTGTTATATATGTATACATGTGCCATGTTGGTGTGCTGCACCCATTAACTCATCATTTACATTAGGTAGTTCTCCTAATGCTATCCCTCCCCCCCCCCCCCCAACCCATGACAGGCCCTGGTGTGTGATGTTCCCCACCCTGTGTCCAAGTGTTCTCATTGTTCAATTCCCACCTATGAGTGAGAACATGCGGTGTCTGGTTTTCTGTCCTTGCGATAGTTTGCTCAGATTGATGGTTTCCAGTCGCATCCATGTCCCTACAAAGGACATGAACTCATCCTTTTTTATGGCTGCATAGTATTCCATGGTGTATATGTGCCACATTTTCTTAATCCAGTCTATCATTTTTGGACATTAGGGTTGGTTCCAAGTCTTTGCTATTGTGAATAGTGCTGCAATAGACATATGCGTGCATGTGCCTTTATAGCAGCATGATTTATAATCCTTTGGGTATATATTCAGTAAAAGGATGGATGGGTCAAATGGTATTTCTAGTTCTAGATCCTTGAGGAATCGCCACCCTGTCTTCCACAATGGTTGAACTAGTTTATAGTCCCACCAACAGGGTAAAAGTGTTCTTATTTCTCCACATCCTCTCCAGCACCTGTTGTTTCCTGACTTTTTAATGATCGACATTCTAACTGGTGTGTGATGGTAGCTCATTGTGGTTTTGATTTGCATTTCTCTGATGGCTAGTGATGATGAGCATTTTTTCATGTGTCTGTTGGCTGCATAAATGTCTTCTTTTGAGAAGTGTCTGTTCATATCCTTCGCCCACTTTTTGATGGGGTTGTTTGATTTTTTTCTTGTAAACTTGTTTAAGTTCTTTGTAGATTCTGGATATTAGCCCATTGTCAGATGTGTAGATTGCAAAAATTTTCTCCCATTCTGTAGGTTGTCTGTTCACTCTGATGGTAGTTTCTTTTGCTTTGCAGAAGCTCTTTAGTTTAATTAGATCCCATTTGTCAATTTTGGCTTTTGTTGCCATTGCTTTTGGTGTTTTAGACATGAAGTCCTTGCCCATGCCTATGTCCTGAATGGTATTGCCTAGGTTTTCTTCTAGGGTTTGTATGGTTTTAGGTCTAACATATAAGTCTTTAATCCATCTTGAATTAATTTTTGTATAAGGTATGAAGAAGCAATCCAGTTTCAACATTCTACATATGGCTAGCCCGTTTTACCAGAACCATTTATTAAATAGGGAATTATTTCCGATTTCTTGTTTTTGTCAGGTTTGTCAAAGATCAGATAGTTGTAGATGTGTGGTATTATTTATGAGGCCTCTGTTCTCTTCCATTGGTCTATATCTGTTTTCATACCAGTACCATGCTGTTTTGGTTACTGTAGCCTTGTAGTATAGTTAGAAGTCAGGTAGTGTGATGTTTCCAGCTTTCTTCTTTTGGCTTAGGATTATCTTGGCAATGTGGGCTCTTCTTTGGTTCCATATGAACTTTAAAGTAGTTTTTTCCAATTCTGTAAAGAAAGTCATGGTAACTTGATGGGGATGGCATTGAATCTATAAATTACCTTGGCCATTTTCATGATATTGATTCTTCCTACCCATGAGCATGGAATGTTCTTCCATTTGTTTGTGTCCTCTTTTATTTCATTGAGCAGTGGTTTATAGTTCTCCTTGAAGAGGTCCTTCACATCCCTTGTAAGTTGGATTCCTAGGTATTTTATTCTCTTTGAAGCAATTGTGAATGGGAGTTCATTCATAATTTGGCTGTTTGTCTGTTATTGGTGTATAGGAATGCTTGTGATTTTTCACATTGATTTTGTATCCTGAGACTTTGCTGAAGTTGCTTATCAGCTTAAGGAGATTTTAGGCTGAAATGATGAGGTTTTCTAAATATACAATCATGTCATCTGCAAACAGGGACAATTTGACTTCCTCTTTTCCTAATTGAATACCATTTATTACTTTCTCCTGCCTGATTGCCCTGGCCAGAACTTCCAACACTATGTTGAATAGGAGTATTGAGAGAGGGCATCCCTGTCTTGTGCCAGTTTTCAAAGGGAATGCTTCCAGTTTTTGCCCATTCAGTATGATGTTGGCTATTGGTTTGTCATAAATAGCTCTTAATATTTTCAGATATGTCCCATAAATACCTAGTTTATTGAGAGTTTTTAGCATGAAGAGCTGTTGAATTTTGTCAAAGGCCTTTTCTGCATCTATTGAGATAATCATGTGGTTTTTGTCTTTGGTTCTGTTTATATGATGGATTACATTTATTGATTTGCATATGTTGAACCAGCCTTGCATCCCAGGGATGAAGCCCACTTGATCATGGTGGATAAGCTTTTTGATGTGCTGCTGTATTCAGTTTGCCAGTATTTTATTGAGGATTTTTGCATCGATGTTATTCAGGGATATTGGTCAAAAATTGTCTTTTTTTGTTGTGTCTCTGCCAGGCTTTGGTACCAGGATGATGCTGACCTCATAAAATGAGTTACGGAGGATTCCCTCTTTTTCTATTGATTGGAATAATTTTAGAAGGAATGGTACCAGCTCCTCTTTGTACATCTGGTAGAATTCAGCTGTGAATCCATCTGGTCCTGGACTTTTTTTGGTTGGTATGTGCTTAATTATTGCCTCAATTTCAGAGCCTGTTATTGGTCTATTCAGGGATTCAATTTCTTCCTGGTTTAGTCTTGGCAGGGTGTGTTTGTCAAGGAATTTATCCATTTCTTCTAGATTTTCTAGTTTATTTGTGTAGAGATGTTTAGATTATTCTCTTATGGTAGATTGCATCTCTGTGGGATCAGTGGTGATATCCCCTTCATCATTTTTTATGGCATCTATTTGATTCTTCTCTGTTTTCTTCCTTATTAGTCTTGCTAGCAGTATATCAATTTTGTTGATCTTTTCAAAAAACCAGCTGCTGGATTCATTGATTTTTTGAAGGGTTTTTCGTGTCTCTATCTCCTTCAGTTCTGCTCCGATCTTAGTTATTTCTTGCCTTCTGCTAGCTTTTGAATGTGTTTGCTCTTGCTTCTCTAGTTCTTTTAATTGTGATGTTAGGATGTCAGTTTTAGATCTTTCCTGCTTTCTCTTGTGGGCATTTAGTGCTATAAATTTCCCTCTACACACAGCTTTAAATGTGTCCCGGAGATTCTGGTAGGTTGTGTCTTTGTTCTCATTGGTTTCAAAGAACATCTTTATTTCTGCCTTCATTTTGTTATGTACCCAGTAGTCATTCAGGAGTAGGTTATTCAGTTTCCATGTAGTTGAGTGGTTTGGAGTGAGTTTCTTAATCCTGAGTTCTAGTTTGATTGCACTGTGGTCTGAGAGTCAGTTGATTATAATTTCTGTTCTTTTACATTTGCTGAGGAGTGCTTTACTTCCTACTATGTGGTCCATTTCAGAATAAGTGTGATATGGTGCTGAGAAGAATGTATATTCTCTTGATTTGGGGTGGAAAGTTCTGTAGATGTCTATTAGGTCTGCTTGGTGCAGAGCTGAGTTCAATTCCTGGATATCCTTGTTAACGTTCTGTTTCGTTGATCTGTCTAATGTTGACAGTGGGGTTTTAAAGTCTCTCATTATTATTGTGTGGGAGTCTAAGTCTCTTTGTAGGTCTCTAAGGACTTGCTTTATGAATCTGGGTGCTCCTGTACTGGGTGCAAATGTATTTAGGACAGGTAGCTCTTCTTGTCGAATTGATCCCTTTACCATTATGTAATGGCCTTCTTTGTCTCTTTTGATTGTTGTTGGTTTAAAGTCTGTTTTATCAGAGACTAGGATTGCAACCCCTGCTTTTTTTTTTTTGTTTTCCATTTGCTTGGTAGATCTTCCTCCATCCCTTTATTTTGAACCTATGTGTGTCTCTGCAGGTGAGATGGGTCTCCTGAATACAGCACACTGGTGGGTCTTGACTCTTTATCTAATTTGCCAGTCTATGTCTTTTAATTGGAGCATTCAGCCCATTTACATTTGAGGTTAATATTGTTATGTGTAAATTTGATCCTGTCATTATGATGTTAGCTGGTTATTTTGCTCATTAGTTGATGCAGTTTCTTCCTAGCATTGATGGTCTTTACAATTTGGCATGTTTTTTTGGTGGCTGATACCAGTTGTTCCTTTCCTTGTTTAGTGCTTCCTTCAGGAGCTCTTGTAAGACAGGCCTGGTGGCAACAAAATCTCTCAGCATTTGCTAGTCTGAAAAGGATTTTATTTCTCCTTTACTTGTGAAGCTTTGTTTGGCCGGATATGACATTGTGGGTTGAAAATTCTTTTCTTCAAGAATTTTGAATATTGGCCTCCACTCTCTTCTGGCTTGTAGGGTTTCTTCCAAGAGATCTGCTGTTAGTCTGGTGGGCTTCCCTTTTTGGGTAACCCGACCTTTCTCTCTGGCTGCACTTCACATTTTTTCCTTCATTTCCAACGTGGTGAATCTGACAATTATGTGTCTTGGAGTTGCTCTTCTCGAGGAGTATATTTGTGGCATTCTCTGTATTTCCTGAATTTGACTGTTGGCATGCCTTGCTAGGTTGGGGAAGTTCTCCTGGATAATATCCTGAAGAGTGTTTTCCAACTTGGTTCCATTCACCCCTTCACTTTCAGGTACACCAATCAGACATAGATTTGGTCTTTTCATGTAGTCCTACATTTCTTGGAGGCTTTGTTCATTTCTTTTCACTCTTTTTTCTCTAAACTTCTCTTCTCACTTCATTTCATTCATTTGATGTTCAATCACTGATACCCTTTCTTCCACTTGATCGAATCAGCTACTGAAGCTTGTACATGCGTCACGTAGTTCTCATGCCATGGTTTTCACCTCCATCAGGTCATTTAAGATCTTCTCTATGCTGTTTATTCTAGTTAGCCATTCATCTATTTTTTCAAGGCTTTTAGCTTCTTTGCGATGGGTTTGAACATCCTCCTTTAGCTTGGAGAAGTTTGTTATTACCGATCTTCTGAAGCCTTCTTCTCTCAACTCGTCAATGTCATTCTCCATCCAGCTTTGTTCCATTGCTGGCAAGGAGCTGTGTTCCTTTGGAGGAGAAGAGGCACGGAAATTTTTAGAATTTTCCGTTTTCTCTCTGGTTTATCCCCATCTTTGTGGGTTTATCTACCTTTGGTCTTTGATGATGGTGATGTATAGATGGGGTTTTGGTGTGGATGTCCTTTCTGTTAGTTTTCCTTCTAACAGTCAGGACCCTCAGCTACAGGTCTGTTGGAGTTTGCTAGAGGTCCACTCCAGACCCTGTTTGCCTGGACATCACCAGCAGAGGCTGCAGAACCACAAATACTGCAGAACAGCAAATGTTGCTCCCTGATTGTTCCTCTGGAAGCTTTGTCTCAGAGGGGCACCCAGCCATGTGAGGTGTCAGTCTGCCCCTACTTGGGGGTGCCTCCAAGTTAGGCTACTTGGGGATTAGGGACCCACTTGAGGAGGCAGTCTGTCCATTCCCAGATCCCAAACTCCATGTTGGGAGAACTACTAATCCCTTCAAAGCTGTGAGACAGGGACATTTAAGTCTGCAGAAGTTTCTGTTGCCTTTTGTTCAGCTATGTCCTGCTCCCAGAGGTGGAGTCTACAGAGGCAGGCAGGCCTCCTTGAGCTGAGGTGGGCTCCACCCAGTTTGAGCTTCCTGGCAGCTTTATTTACCTACTCAAGCCTCAGCAATGGTGGATGCCCCACCCCCAGGCTCGCTGCTGCCTAGCAGTTTGATCTCAGACTGCTGTGCTAGCAGTGAGCAAGGCTTCATGGGCATGGGACCCTCTGAGCCAGGCATGGGATATAATCTTCTGGTGTGCCATTTGCTAAGACCATTGGAAAAGTGTAGTATTAGGGTAGGAGTGACCCGATTTTCCAGGTGCCGTCTGTCACGGTTTCCCTTGGCTAGGAAAAGGAATTCCCCAACCCCTTGCACTTCCCAGGTGAGGCGATGCCTTGCCCTGCTTCGGCTCATGGTCCGTGGGCTGCACCCACTGTCCTGCACCCACTGTCTGACAAGCCCCAGTGAGATGAACCCAGTATACCTCAGTTGGAAATGCAGAAATCACCCGTCTTCTGCGTCGCTCACACTGGGAGCTGTAGACTGGAGCTGTTCCTAATCGGCCATCTTGGAACTGCCCCCCTCTTGAATCTAACCCACTCTTAATGGCATGGGGGAAATGGGAAGCTTTGAATCAAAATAACGCTTTTATTTAGAGTATTTTACAAAGAGTCTTCTAATGTACAGAATACAAGATTTGTTTTAGTCCTTAGGTAGGGCAGAGTTTTCTCTTAAAATAATGAGCTTACCTTAAACAAAATTTTAAAGCTAAAATTAGTCATTTTTACCTTGCTCCAAAGCACACCTTTTAGATTACTTCCTTGTTAAGGGCTAATGCATAAAATTTGGTAAAAAATCTAATTCATACATTTTTTCCCAGAGTAGCTGGGATTACAGGTGCCTGCCACCATACTCGGCTAATTTTTTTGTGTTTTTAGTAGAGATGGGGTTTCACCATGTTGGACAGGCTTGTTTCGAACCCCTGACCTCAGGTGATCCACCCACCTCGGCCTCCCAAAATGCTGGGATTACAGGCTGGAGCCGCCGTGCCCAGCCACAGGTTTTCTAAACACTTGGAATGCAGCATCTGTAAGCCAGCCACAAGATTTCTTGAAGGGTTCTGATATAAAGATGATCGAAATGGAGCAACAAAGAGAAAGAAAAGGCTTTGTGTGATAGTTAATTGTATGTGTCAACTTGACTAGGCTAAGGGATGTCTAGATAGCTCATAAAACATTATTTCTGGGTGTATCTATGAGAGTGTTTCTGAAAGACTGGTATTTGAATCTGTAGACTGAGTGAAAATAAAATTGCCCTAACCAATGTAATGGGTATAATCCAATCTGTTAAGGGCCTAAATAGAACAAAAAGGTGGAGGAAGGGAGAATCCGCTGTCCGCTTGAGCTGGGACATATGTCTCCCTCTGATATTGGTGCTGTCAGTTGTCCAGCCTTTAGACTGAGACTTATGCTGTTGGCTCCTCTGGTTATCAAATGTTCAGGTTTGGACCGGAACTATATCTATCACAGGCTATCCTGGGTCTCCACCTTGCAGGTGGCAGATCATGGGCCTTCTTAACCTCCAAAATGGCATGAGCCAACCCTTCACAATAAGTCACTATATATCTCTACATATCTATATCTATTTATCCATATGTGTGTGTGTTTATGCATGTGTATGTGTACAGCCATCCCTTCATATCTGTGAGTTCTATATTCACAGATTCAACCAGCTGGATAGAAAATATTTGAGAAAAAATGAGTAGTTGCATATATACTGAACATTTACAGATTTTTCTTTAGTCATTATTTCCTAAACAATACAGTACAATTACTTTCACAGCATTTACATTATATTAGGTATTATGAGTAATCTAGAGATGACAAAGTATACAGGAGGATGAGCATAACTTGTATGCAAACACGATGCCGTTTTATATAAGTGACTTGAGGATCCACAGGTTTTAGTGCCTGCAAGGGGTCCTAAAACCAATCTATCATGGATACTGAGGAAGGACTACACACACACACACACACACACACACACACACACACACACACAGAGACAGAGAGATGCATCACTTAACAATGAAGACATGCTCTAAGAAATGTGTTGTTGGGCAATTTCATCACTGTGTGAACATCATAGAGTGTACTTATACAAACCTAGATGGTATAGCCTATTACAAACCTAGGCTATGTCTTAAACCCATTGCTCCTAGGCTACAAACCTGTACAGCATGTTACTATATTGAATACTGTAGGCAATTGTAACACAATGGTAAGTATTTATGTGCCTAAACATATTTAAACATAGAAAAGGTACAGTAAAAATACAGTATAAAAGATAAAAAATGGTATATCTGAATAGAGCACTTCCATTAAAATCTTATGGAACCACCATCATTTATGGAGTCTATTGTTGAGCGCAATGTCATGCAGTGTCTATAAATGGATATGTATATGTATATGTATATAGGTATAGATACTGTTTTTTGTTTATCTAGAGAACCCAGAGGACTGTAGATTTTGGTAGCAAAAGTGGTTCTAGAGGAACAGAATTTTAAGAGTAAGTTTTCTGAATTAGTTCTAGGGTTTTGGAATTGGCTTTCTAGTCTGATTCGATTTAAAGATGCTGGTGACAATCTCTAGTAGTAAAGAGAGCACTAGTAGTACACAGTGTGAATTGTTTATAGACACCCAAAATATATGCATTGAATACTCCTAATTAACCACTTATGAGAAGCAAGTAGTTGGGTGATTCTGTATATGATGATTTATTAGCCTCTATAATTGCATGAACCAACCCCTTACAATAAATCACAATAAATCTTCCTGTGTATCTACATATATCCTATTTGGTCTGTTTCTCTGGAGAACTGAATCATATATTTATTTAAAATGTCTAGCAGAAATGTCATTCTAAATTGAGATTGCCCTGCCTTCTGGAAGTCAGCACAAGTTTGATATTACAGGTATTCAAGCTGATCAAAAGAAAAAGGAACAAGGAAACAAGATGTGCAGTCAAGAAAAAAAATATCTTTCCCTGCTTTCTTATGTAGATTGTCCAGACCAGGAATATACATTATTAAGTTTCATGTGTAGCAAAGAAAATAGACAGTTTAGGCAAATCTGGGAGACTGTATCCCATAATTCAGAGTTTAGAAAATAATTAGGTTCTTTTAGATTAGGAGCTTACCACCCTAAGAGTAGTCATTACAAGAGTAACTTTGAGCTTCTAGAATTGTTGCTGCACCTCTGTGCCTTATAGATTCTTTCTACATAATCTTCTCTCTGCCGAAATGCAGCCTCAGAAAAAAATATGTCACACGAATATTGCAACTGTAGAGTTCCATGTCAAATCATGTGAAGTCGTTGAGTTCTATCTAACCTCTAGTGTACAACTTTTGGCTCTTAATTCAGAGAGCCTTGGTTGGCATGGGTGATGGAGCCAGCCACTCTTCCAGGCAGAAGACTGACCCAGTAAGTTCAGTCTAGTTACCCTACTAGACTTCCTTTGTTCTTGTTCTCATATTATATCAGTTGGCACAGATGGAATATAACATATAAGGTATCTGGAATCAATGTTGACACTCTGGGGTTTTAAGCCCTCTAGTGATTCATAACTTAGAGAACTTAAAATCACCAGGAAAACATTTTTTTCTAATGTTAAAAGACAACTATTTATCTACTTACACTTCCCTTCTGACACCAGATGTGTGGGTTTTCCACACCAAGCAATTCTCCACTTTTTTGCAGACACCAGCGGGGTGTCCTACAACTTAACTGTGATCCTAACTATTGAGAGTTAGTATAGACACACAGATTAGGGGCTCCATTTACAAGATTGCCTCCACCTCAGACACCAATTGCAAGGCCCAGGTTGTCATCTGTATTTCTAACCAACTGGCTATAAGCTGGGGATTCCCACAACCTCCACATCATGTTTGATAACTTGCTATAATGGTTCACAGAACTCGGAGAAGCATTTACTTATTTCACGTTTATTATGAAGTATATTACAAAGGACACAGATGAACAGCCAGATGAACAGGTACATAGAGTGAGGTATGTGGGAAGGGGTGTGGAATTCTATTCCTTGTCTTGGTGTGTCACCCTTCTGGTACCTCCTTGTGTTCACCACCCTAGAAGCTCTCCAAACCTTTTAGTTTAGGGATTTGTATAGAGCCTTAATCACATAGGCATCATCGATTATTAACTCCATCTCTAGCCACGCTCCACTCCCCAGAGGATAGGGAACAGAGCTAAATAGTCTAAGATTTTACAGTTTCTGGTGGCCAGCTCTACCCTAAAATTAACCAAGGACCTCTAGCCACCAGTCATCTCATTAGCACACAAAAAGACATACTCTTAACACTTGGGAGCTTCCAAAATCTTCAAAGACCTTGTGTCAGGAACCAGTGAATAAGACCAAATATTATAAAGAAAGACATGAAGTCCTTGCCCACGCCTATGGCCTGAATGGTATTGCCTAGGTTTTCTTGTAGGATTTTAATGGTTTTAGGTCTAACAT
>NW_026652276.1:75946573-76294073 GCF_009828535.3 Hylobates moloch
GGACACAGGAAGGGGAACATCACATTCCGGGTACTGTTGTGGGGTGGGGGGTGGGGGGGCGGGGACAGCATTAGGAGATATACCTAATGCTAAATGACGAGCTAATGGGTGCAGGAAATCAACATGGCACATGGATACATATGTAACAAACCTGCACATTGTGCACATGTACCCTAAAACCTAAAGTATAATAAAAAAATAAATAAATAAATAAAAAATAAAGAAAGAAAGATACTCCTCGTGGAGGATTATGACTGAATACTATAACAAAATACGTTCCTCTCACCCCTATCACTCAAAGTTATGTGAGTTTTAGAAACTCTTTGCTAGGAATTAGGGACAGAGATCAAATATATATTTCCTATTATGTCACGAAGGCTGATTCCCAGAGTCCAGCCTTCTTATTCGTATTAATTCATCTGAAGAAGGGCACTGGTTCTAATATGTTTTCTAAAGTGCCCTAGAAGTTTCTAATGTGTAACCATTGTTGAGAACCACTGTTTTAGAGCACAGATTTTAAAATGTTAGTATATAATAAAATCACCTAAGCACCTTAGTAAGATGAAGATTCTGATTCGGTAGGGTGGAGGCAGGGCCTGAGATTTTGCCTTCCTAAATAGTTCCCAGGTCAGGTTGATGTTTTCCTTCTGTGGACCACACTCTGAGTTGTAAGGTTCTACAGGGACTGTTTCTATGAAAGTGACATGAACAATGACCAGTCATTTTATTCTTCCAAGCCATATCTAGCAAAATATGTATATATTTCAGACTAATGGGAAGCAAGGTGTAGTGGTGTTTAAGCACGGTGAAGGTACAGCAATCAGGTAGACATACATGCCCATCCACCCATCAAGTCTATGTTATTGTTGACTGCCACCCCTGCACTTTCACTACCATCACTTATACTCTGCAGGAAAAGTACAATACTTGGAACTGAGTCTCTCAAAAAATGAAAGCAAGTGGCCAAGTAGGTAAAACACTAAGATCTCTAGACCCAGTTTAACCAAAGCAAATTT
Organism: Hylobates moloch; assembly: GCF_009828535.3. Classification (NCBI taxonomy): domain Eukaryota; kingdom Metazoa; phylum Chordata; class Mammalia; order Primates; family Hylobatidae; genus Hylobates; species Hylobates moloch. Next base: position 75,947,590 of record NW_026652276.1, read on the forward strand.
CTGTAATTCTAGTTTCTTAATTCAGCTCAGCTATGATCAATCGCACTATCAGGTCTACCCTGCACTTGTGCCATTCTGAACTGTTGTGTATTTTTATAAGAAAAGGTTAACATACAAATGGGAGTGAGACTTAATAAGGGAAGAAAACTTGTCAAACTGACAAATTTGTATTATAAAAATGTGTATACCAGGTTATTGTCCTGATCCTAAGGGCCCTGTCAGGGTTTTTAGGGTGTGTACATGCATGCATATGTGTGTATATGTGTGAGCATGTGTGTGCAATAAGGTTTGATTCTAAATTCATTACTCACTGTATATGTATACCAAAAAAATGAATTTGGCACTAAAACTTTTAAGGTATTGACATAATGCAACTATTCAAGATAAAATAATAATTACATTTTCTACTCATTTTGATGAAGGTAGAGGAGTTCTATTTTATTATTTTCTGACCTTACCTCCTAAAATTAAATAATGTTTATTTTGAAGTTATTAAAATGGAGACAATATTACCATCCATTTTTTCCATTTTCTTTAATAAAAAATCAACTGAAATTGTTAAGTAATATCTATACAACTTGTGCTAAATGACACACGATCAGATTTTTAAAACTTCAAAATTCAAGTGTGTCTTAGTCTATTCAGGCTGCTATAACAAAATACCATAGACTGAGTAGCTAAGAAACAGAAGTAATTTATTGTTCAGAGTTCTGGAGGCTGTGAAGTTCAAGATCAAGGTGTCAGTGGATTTAGTGTCTGAGGACCTGCTTCCTTATAGGCCACTGTCTTCTCAATGTAACCTCACAAGGCAGATGGGGGAGGTGGTCTCTTTGAGGTCACTTCAGGGGCACTAAACCCGTTTTGAAGTGTTTCATGCTGATGACCTAATCACCTCCAAGGCTCCACCTCCTAAGATTATTGCCTTGGAGGTTAAGATTTCAACGTGTGAATTTGGTGTGTGGACATACACATTCAGACTCTAGCAGTGTGTCAAATCCATCTATTTAAAGTTGCAAACTAGCTAGCTATTGCTTACATATTTATATCCCAGATTCTAGATTTCCTGCAGTTTTCTTTCAGGGTTTATACCTTATTTAAACCAATAATAAAATTCAACCATTAAGTGCCTAGTCAGACATTTCAAAGGCCTGTGGAGAAATGCTTTGCTTAAAACAATTTCATGTTAGTATTTATACTAGCTTGTATAACTCCAAAATAAACTTAATACCTCTAAAATGCTGTTTTCAGTATAACTTTTTCCAGCACTTGTTCCTTGTTCTTGTCCTCAGGGTATACCCAATGATATCATTTGGCTGTGTCCCCACCCAAATCTCATCTTGAACTGTAATTCCCATAGTCCCCACATGTGGTGGGAGGGGGCCCTGTGTGAGGTAATTTAATCATAGGGGTGGTGCCCTCATGTTGCTATCATGAGAGTGAGTGAGTTCTCACAAGATCTGATGGTTTTATAAAGAGTTTCCCCTTGGCTCTGCTCTCTTTCTTCTTGCTATTACCATTTGAGGAAGCATGTGTTTGCTTCTCCTTCTGCCATGACTGTAGGTGTCCTGAGGCCTCCCCAGCCATGTTGAACTGTGAATCAATTAAATCACTTTCCTGTATAAATTACCCAGTCTCAGGCATGTCTTTAATAGCAGCATGAGAATCGACTAATACACCCAAGGCTTAGAGAAGAGCCATGTCTCCTCAAAAGTGATAAATGAACAAAGAAGAAACATTCAGTGTCTACAAGTACCTATTTCTCTGGTAGTCCCTCTGTGGAAGAAAATACAAGGTAGTTTTAATTAGTCCAATTTATTATTTTACTTGATTCTCCACAATAGCCTCCTAATTTCTCTGTTTCAGCTTCTACATAGCCACAACATGCCCCCTTCTTCTCTAAGCTCCTCTTTATGAAGCATAAAGAAGTGCCCTTTATATATCATAGGTAATTGATTGACAAACAAAATATTTATCTGTGGCAGTAGATTCATACCACTATTCCTTCTCTTCTGACAATCCCAAGCCAGTTTTAACTGAAAATGGAATATAAATGGCTCAGGTGTATTTACATATTCTCTGCATTAAGACAGGGACAATTGATGAAACAAGACAAATATAATGCATCGATCCTCACCCACCTGCAGGAGAAGATGATTAAAAGAATTTGGAAGAAAGAGAGGGGTTTTCTAGGATAAATTAGTCTTTTTGGTTTATTAGAATTTTTTGCATTTTCTGTCGGGGGAGGTGTCTCAGTTCATTCAGATTGCCATAACAAAATACTTAGGACTTGGTAATTTATAAATAATGAATATTTATTTCTCAGTCTTGCCATTGGGAAATCCAAGATCAAGGCACCAACGGATTAAATGTCTGCTGAGTGCTAGCTCTCTGCTTCACAGATGGTGACTTCTACCTCTTCACACTCGGTGGAAGGGCACACAAGCTCCCTTGAACTTGTTTTTATAAGACTGTAACCCCATTCATAAAGGCTTTGATCTCATGACCCCACCTCCCAAAGGCCCCTCCTCTTAATACTATTACACTGGGGATTAGGTATCAACATAGAAACTGAGTGGTGGGTGAGCACAAACATTCAGACCATAGGAGGTAAGTCACGTTGTTGGCATTTTCATTTTTATATTCATGGGGCTTCTTTCATTGGGATGTCTGATTCATACATGAATCTTCCCTTGAAAATATTCTCTCAACCACCAGAAAATTTTTCTGAAATTGGGGTCAGGGAATGGTTCTAAACATAAGGACTGAAGGTAGTTTACCATTATAGTTCACCGAGCACAGAGGAGGCGGCTGAAATATGGGACACACACATAGAAGGAAGACAGAGCATTATAGCTAAACTACACAGGATAAAACTTGCCTCCAGTTTCTTGTAAAGCAGCTGTTGTTTTACAGGAAATCCTCAGTTTCCAGTAAGCTAGAGTAGGCCATGGATACTAGCAAATTTGCAAGTCATCCCACCCTGCATCAAGAAACCACACACTGGGGCCAAAGGATCTTATCAGCTAAGAATAAAGAGTAGACCTATTGCTGAAGGAGAGATAGTTGAGGAAGGGACATGCCTCCTAGATTTTCCAACAGCAGGGAACTCTGGAGGAGGTTTTTGTGGGGTACAGTGCTTTTCAAGTACACTACAAGATAGAGCTGCAGGGAGGACACCAGCAGAAAGGGCTGGCAGTGAACTAGCTATACATCAGCTAGAAAGCCATCCCATGTTCTCCTATTTCCTATGACCCAGGTAAACAGATTCACACTCTTTAGGTGATGGATGAAAGACAAATACCTTGGAGCTTTTCAGAAGGAAGAGATATGAAGAAAAGGTAAGAAATTGTGAAAAGTAAGGGAGATAGTGATAATACCTTAATTTGTCTGAATAGTTTATTTAGAGAAACTATAAGCTGGAGGCATCACAAACTATACTACAAGGCTACAGTAACCAAAACAGCATGGTACTGGTACCAAAACAGAGATATAGACCTATGGAACAGAACAGAGCCCTCAGAAATAATACCACACATCTACAACCATCTGACCATTGACAAAACTGACAAAAAGCAGAAATGGGGAAAGGATTCCCTATTTAATAAATGGTGCTGGGAAAACTGACTAGCCATATGTAGAAAGCTGAAACTGGATCCCTTCCTTACATCTTATACAAAAATTAATTCAAGATGGATTAAAGACTTACATGTTAGACCTAAAACCATAAAAACCCTAGAAGAAAACCTAGGCATTACCATTCAGGACATAGGCATGGGCAAGGACTTCATGTCTAAAACACCAAAAGCAATGGCAACAAAAGCCAAAATTGATGAAAGGGATCTAATTAAACTAAAGAGCTTCTGCACAGCAAAAGAAACTACCATCAGAGTGAACAGGCAACCTACAAAATGGGAGAAAATTTTCGCAACCTACTCATCTGACAAAGGGCTAATATCCAGAATCTACAATGAACTCAAACAAATTCACAAGAAAAAAACAAACAACCCCATCAAAAAGTGGGCGAAGGACGTGAACAGACACTTCTCAAAAGAAGACATTTCTGCAGCCAAAAAACACATGAAAAAATGCTCGTCATCACTGGCCATCAGAGAAATGCAAATCAAAACCACAATGAGATACCATCTCACACCAGTTAGAATGGCCATCATTAAAAAGTCAGGAAACAACAGGTGCTGGAAAGGATGTGGAGAAATAGGAACACTTTTACACTGTTGGTGGGACTGTAAACTAGTTCAACCATTGTGGAAGTCAGTGTGGCGATTCCTCAGGGATCTAGATCTAGAAATACCATTTGACCCAGCCATCCATTACTGGGTATATACCCAAAGGACTATAAATCATGCTGCTATAAAGACACATGCACACATATGTTTATTGCGGCACTATTCACAATAGCAAAGACTTGGAACCAACCCAAATGTCCAACAACGATAGACTGGATTAAGAAAATGTGGCACATATACACCATGGAATACTATGCAGCCATAAAAAATGATGAGTTCATGTCCTTTGTATGGATATGGATGAAAGTGGAAAACATCATTCTCAGTAAACTATTGCAAGGACAGAAAACCAAACACCGCATGTTCTCACTCATAGGTGGGAATTGAACAATGAGAACACATGGACACAGGAAGGTGAACATCACACTCCAGGGACTGTTGTGGGTTGTGGGGAGCGGGGAGGGACAGCATTAGGAGATATACCTAATGCTGAATGACAAGTTAATGGGTGCAGTGCACCAACATGGCACATGGATACATATGTAACAAACCTGCACATTGTGCACATGTACCCTAAAACTTAAAGTATAATAATAATAATATAACAATAATAATAATAAAGAAAAGCAAAAAACAATAACAAAAACAACAACAACAAAAAATAAAAATAAACTACTCAGATATTTCTTTTTTTTAGAGAGGCAAACAAAATTTATTTTAATCTACTGTGTGTATTAAAACCATATGACAACCCTATATTTAATCAGATGCCTTTTTAGCTATGTAGAATTTACCATAAAATGTGAGTACAGGGCTAAATTCTACCAACAGGGTCATATTCCTGAGGGGAAGCATAGAGTAGTGGAAGAAAATGGAGGTTTTCAAATATTCTGCACTTGATTAAAAAAAAAAAAAAAAAACCCATTTCTATGACTTGATAAATGTATGGCCTTAACCTTTCTGGACCTCAGTTTCCTCATTTAAATACATACCTCACACAATTTTTATGAGAATTTAATTAGATTAGTCGTATGAATCATGTGTCTGAAATACATAGTAGGCATATAAAGGTCAGTTCTCCTCTTTACTCCCTTTCCCAATATGAACGTGTCCACTGTTTTCAGAGAAGATTTTTTTTAAATATATTTGCACCACAGAAATTTCAAATGATTTAGGGTTTCTATTTTAAAATAACAGTATGTTGTAGCCTCAGTGAAAGTTTTCAAAGTTGATTATTAGCTTCCAGTTTCATGTTTATGTTCCTCAGGGAGGCTAGCAGTAAGCACTCGGAACGTATGTTCTAGTACCCCGAAAACCTGGAACTAAATTAAGAAGGAAAATGTATTTTGTATTAAGAGTTAAAGAACCTGGGAATTTCAAGCATGGCAGATGTATCTGTGGTTAAAAATGAGGGCTCTGAATTCAAGCTTCCTTGTTAAGTCCTAATTCATCCATTTGATATCTGTCGCTTCGGGCAAGTTACTCTTCCTCCCTAAGCTCCAGTCTGAGGATAATAATAGCCATCTCATAGGATAAGAATTAATTTTGATAATGCAATAGAGTGCTTATACTGATGCTCAATAAATAGATATGAATTATAGTGATATACTCAGAGCATAACAGTACCTTTGTTTTAGTTACAAATAATAAATGGTAATGCCACTAAAATACAGTTTGAATTCTCTCAAAGCACTGGGCACTGCCCTTATAAGAGAAGCGTCTTAATACTTTTCCAGGGATACTGGTATGTTATGATTGTCCAGTCTCCTTTATGGTTTATCATCAAAAGAATTTCATCCCCCCCCCCAACAATTTCATCTTCGTATGTATGTATGCATTTATTTATTTTTTATTTTAATAGCTTCGGGGGTATAAGTGGTTTTTTTGTTACATGGATCAATTATATAGCCTTGAATTCTGAAATTCTAGTGTACACATTACCTGAGTAGTGTACATTGTACCTAATGTATAGTTTTTTTATTACTAGCCCATCTCTCACCCGTCCCCCTCTGAGTCCCTAAAGTCTATTATATCACTCTGTATGCCTTTGTGTACCCATAGCTCAGATCCCACTTATAAGTGAGAACATACAGTTTTTGGTTTTCCACTCCTGTATTACTTCACTTAGAATAATGGCCTCCAGCTCCATCCAAGTGGTTGCAAAAGACATTATTTCATTCCCCTTAATGGAATAGATGCCTTATTTAATACATGGTACTGGGAAAACTGGCAAGCCACATGTAGAAGAGTGAAACTGAATCCTTATCTCTCACCTTATACAAAAATCAACTCACGATGAATCAAAGAGTTAAGTATAACACATGCAACTATAAAAATTCTAGAAGACAACAGTGGAAAGACTTTTTTAGATACTGGCCTAGGTGAAGAATTCATGACTAAGACCCCAAAAGCAAATGCAACAAAAACATAATTTCCTCTTATCCTCTCCTCAGCCTCTCAGTTCTTTTCCTTGCCCCATCTAGAGAAATTGTTCCATTGGAAATCAGTCTTATACTTCAAATTGTTCACAGAATGCTGCTTCTACTCCTTTGCCTTAAATAAAATTTGACTTTTTCCTGCTGTAACTTTTGAAGAAGAATTTGGTGTATCAGCCATACTCCTGTATTTCAGGCATTGTAGACAAAATTAATATGCACCAAACAGGTTTTGTCACTTCAAGATCATTTCATGGAGAAAGTTCATGTAGAAAACTGTTTTCTTTCAAGATTATATCATTCTAACTTCTACTTCACCTACCTTCTGGCCATATTTTCTTGCTATTCAAGGTCTTTAACACTGGGCCATCATCGTTCTGCCTGTTTTTATTCCCACATCATCACAGACTCATCTAAGGTTGGGTGTAAATTATTCTGCAATCTGATTATATTCTTCTACCTCTTATCACAAAAATATTACTTGTCCTCGTCTGGGCACGGTGGCTCACCCCTGTAATCCCAGCACTTTGGGAGGCTGAGGTGGGTGGATCATGAGGTCAGGAGTTCAAGACCAGCCTGGCCAAGATGATGAAACTCAGTCTCTACTAAAAACTACAAAAATTAGCTGGGTGCAGTGGCAGATGCTTGTAATCCCAGCTACTCAGGAGGCTGAGGCAGGAGAATCGCTTGAACCTGGGTGGCAGAGGTGGCAGCAGTGAGCTGAGATTGTACCGCTGGACTCCAGCCTGGGTGACAGAGTGAGACTCTATCAAAAAAAAAAAAAAATACGTATATATATATAACTTGTCTAACATCCAAGTTGTTGCAAAAGACATTATTTCATTTCTCTTAATGGAATGGACACCCTGTTATATAATATATGTTACATATAATTATATTTATATTACTTGTCCTCCTTCATAGGAACCTACTCTCATGATCACAATTTGGACCCCACCATTCATCCCACAAGAATGCATTAAGCATCTGCTCTGTGCCAAGTACCTCTGAGTACATCATACAGCAATGATTTAAACAGATCTAAGCTTTCTTAAAACTTGATTTTACCAAAGGCTACTCTAACCACAGTGTTCCCACGCCTTTTTCCAGGTATACTTGCTTGCTGCCTCTCTGATATCTCTTTGTGCTTAAGAAAGCCTTAATTTTCTTCCAGGCTAATGTCTTACATTGGCATTACTTCCATCTGTAGACTCTGCAATGTATAAGAGCTTGAATCATTGTTAGTATTCTGTGGTTTGGACCACTTCCAATCCACTAATCCACTACTTTAGTTCAATTTAAGCACATGATTTTTTTGCCAGGGTACTGCTAGAGGAAAATCATAGAATCAAGCTGGTCATTACAAAATTAGTTTCAGCTTCAGAAAGAGTTTCAATGGAGCAGAGCAGAAGATTTTCTGTTCATGGTTTTAGTTCTTAAGGTATTAGTAACTTCAGCATTCTACTCAAAGATCCTGGTAGTATTTCACTTCCTTATCTTTGAGCAGATTACCTTTCTTCATTTTGCAAGAATATGAAGTCACTCAATAGTAAATGTATTTGTTACCAATAATTATTCATACCTATGTTTAGTTACATTTTCTTCATTCACTCGAGAAATCTTTACTGAGCAGCTTTCATGTTTCAAGGTCTATTTCTAGGACCTTAGGATATATCAGAAGCTAAAACTAATGAAGATTTTCATGTAATTTACATCCTAGCAAGGATAATGGACATTAAGCAATGACTACAAGACATACATAAATTGTTATATAATAATAATGGATAAATGTTATTATATATATTAGTGTCATGGGTCAGTATTAATGTAAAAGCTAAGTAGACAAATGGAGCAAGGTTACAGGGATCAGCAATGCTAGGTGCTTGCAATAGTAAATTACCCGATCATAGGAGGCCTCATTGAGATTAGTTTTGAACAGCCTTGAGACATGAAACGTTCACTGAATCTCAGAGGAAAATAATCCACTCATATAAGGTTAAATGTCCATCTCCAAAGTTCTTCTCTAGGTTTGGCACTGGTTCAATTCATTATTTCTCTTCTCCTCTATAATTTGTAACATTTTTCTTTTCATAAACATGGCTTAATCTTTTTAAATTAAATAAACATTAAGAAATTCTGTCCTTTTATTAAATAGGGAATCCTTTCCCCATTGCTTGTTTTTGTCAGGTTTGTCAAAGATCAGATAGTTGTAGATATGTGGCATTATTTCTGAGGGCTCTGTTCTGTTCCATTGATCTATGTCTCTGTTGTGGTACCAGTACCATGCTGTTTTGGTTACTGTAGCCTTGTAGTATAGTTTGAAGTCAGGTAGCATGATGCCTCCAGCTTTGTTCTTTTGGCTTAGGATTGACTTGGCGATGCGGGCTCTTTTTTGGTTCCATATGAACTTTAAAGTAGTTTTTTCCTATAAATGGTGCTGGGAAAACTGGCTAGCCATATGTAGAAAGCTGAAACTGGATCCCTTCCTTACACCTTATACAAAAATTAATTCAAGATGGATTAAAGACCTACATGTTAGACCTAAAACCATAAAAACCCTAGAAGAAAGCCTAGGCAATACCATTCAGGACATAGGTGTGGGCAAGGACTTCAATGGCAAAAGCAATGGCAACAAAAGCCAAAATTGACACATGGGATCTAATTAAACTAAAGAGCTTCTGCACAGCAAAAGAAACTACCATCAGAGTGAACAGGCAATCTACAGAATGGGAGAAAATTTTCGCAACCTACTCATCTGACAAAGGGCTAATATCCAGAATCTACAATGAACTCAAACAAATTTACAAGAAAAAAATAAACAACCCCATCAAAAAGTGGGCAAAGGACATGAACAGACACTTCTCAAAAGAAGACATTTATGCAGCCAAAAAACACATGAAAAAATGCTCGTCATCACTGGCCATCAGAGAAATGCAAATCAAAACCACAATGAGATACCATCTCAAACCAGTTAGAATAGCCATCATTAAAAAGTCAGGAAACAACAGGTGCTGGAGAGGATGTGGAGAAATAGGAACACTTTTACACTGTTGGTGGGACTGTAAACTAGTTCAACCATTGTGGAAGTCAGTGTGGCGATTCCTCAGGGACCTAGAACTAGAAATACCATTTGACCCAGCCATCCCATTACTGGGTATACACCCAAATGACTATAAATCGTGCTGCTATAAAGACACATGCACACGTATGTTTGTTGCGGCACTATTCACAATAGCAAAGACTTGGAACCAACCCAAATGTCCAACAATGATAGACTGGATTAAGAAAATGTGGCACATATACACCATGGAATACTATGCAGCCATAAAAATGATGAGTTCATGTCCTTTGTAGGGATATGGATGAAAGTGGAAAACATCATTCTCAGTAAACTATCGCAAGGACAAAAAACCAAACACCACATGTTCTCACTCATAGGTGGGAATTGAACAATGAGAACTCATGGACACAGGAAAGGGAACATCACACTCCGGGGACTGTTGTGGGTTGGGGGGAGCGGGGAGGGACAGCATTAGGAGATATACCTAATGCTAAATGACGAGTTAATGGGTGTAGAAAATCAACACGGCACATGGATACATATGTAACAAACCTGCACATTGTGCACATGTACCCTAAAACCTAAAGTATAATAAAAAAAAGAAAAAAGTAAAAAAAGAAATTCTGTCCTATGCTGGACCATGTCTAGCTATTTCTAGCTATTTCTTCTTCTCTTACCAGGTGAGTTAATTGAAAAAAAAAAAAAAAAGCAGCAGATGCTATAATTTGGAAGTCCGTAAGTCCCACGTGGCTCATGAATGTATTTATTTTGCCACACTCAGGTTTTGAGAAATATAAATTTTAATTTGGATAATTTTATGCATGGCATATGTTTTCTGCTTGGTAATGCTTCATATTACTATACACATATTAAATTCTGCTTGCTTCTTTTATTTATGTTACCTGTTTGGTCCTTAAATCATTTAAGTTTGTAAACTTAGGCCTAGACTTCTAGCTATATCTGATAGCAGATTAAGCGAGACTTTTGAAATTAATCACTATACTCATTGCACTATCTATAAAAATTTCCAAAATAAAAAAAATCTAGTAACAGAAGTGTAAGATAACAATATTGTTATCTGAAGAAATGTACTTTTATCATTATTGGAACTAGATTAATTATTAGACTACATGTAGTCTACCCTTATAGACAGAAGAACATTTTTTTTCCCAATGAATAAAAGAAACTTATAAATCATCCTTAATATCTTTCCCATCTTTGGGGTTTAAGAGCAACTTAGACCTAAAAGTATACTTGCATACCTCAACTACATGGAAATCATCCTCTGAGTCAGAGTCATGCTCTTGACTTTGTCTAATCCTAATAGCATAATAATTTCTGCCTCTACTTAGAGAATATGTCTCTACTGTACAAAAAAATCAGGAAGTAAATGACAATGAACAATGTTATACAGTTTTCTCACAGCAATCTAGCAATTCTTTGAGAAGTGACCGAAACAAGAAATCTTTTGGGGGAACAGTACATCCTGATAGAGAAAGTGTGTGTGTGTGTGTGTGTGTGTGTGTGTGTGTGTGTGTGTGTGTGATTATTCTGAAAATAAAACCCTTAAGTTCTTGCTATGTCAACAGCCTCCTTCTGAGCAAGAGCCCAGAAATCAGTTCGTAATCTTGGGTTGCAGTGCTTCATATCATTTTATCCTGATTCTTTGGCATAACAGATTAGGTCAGGGAACAGTGTATGAACTAAATCAGTCATCTATAGGCTCACCAGGGTCCCAAGAGAGTCTGGTATAAAAGCTCTGCCCATGATGAACTCAGAAAGATTGTCTCTTAGGGATTTGAAGTGCAAGAGGTAATGGTAGAAATAAGAAAGAGACGTAAGAACAGAGATAAAGATAGGGGTGGGAGGAGAGAGAAAAGAAGAGAGACAAAGAGAAAAGTAAAAAAGTAAAGTGCTACCTTTTAGTGGCAGGAAAAGGCAAATGAGTGATAGGGAGCGTTTTTATTTTAGTTTTTTTTATAGTAGATTAAGTAGATCTCACTCAACACGAAATCTACCCTCTTAACAAATTTTAAGTGTATAATGAAGTATTATTAATCTAGGGATAACATTTTACAATAGATCTCTAGAACTTACCCGACTTGCATAACTGAGACTTTATGCCAGTTGATTAGTAATTTCCCACTTCTTTCCCCCAGCACCTGGTAACCACAATTTTACTTTTATTATATAAATTTGACTTTATATAACTCATATAAGTGGAATTATGCAGTATTTATTCTTGTGTTACTGTTTTATTTCACTTAGCCTAATGTCTTCAAGTTTATCTATGTTGTGACAAATTGCAAAATTTCATTTTTTATGGCTGAATAATATTCTATTGTATGCATATACCACCTTTGTTTTATCCCTTTATCCATTGACAGACATGTAGGTTGTTTTCATGCCCTGGCTATTATGAATAGTTGTAGGGAGACCCCCTGAAACTATTGCTACGGAATAAAAGATGAAATGCTCCTGCTTATTGTAAATACAAAATTGCATGCAGGATTGTGTAAAGACAATGCCAGGTTGGACTGCCAGAACGAGCCAACAGTGCATGATGTGCTTCCCCCTGCAGAGAGCCTATGAATGGACATGCAGTCAGGGAGGTTTCACATCACCAAGATTCCTATCCCAGAAAAGCAGGTGTTCATAGCTCTGGGAATGGAATGTGACCCTTGTGGAGAGCCTATAAACAGATGCATGGGGGTCGCCTGTCCATATGGATAAGATAGGACTATAAACGCCCTCATCTTGCCACGGCTCTTCTAGACCTCTTTAGGGTTAAGGCATACTCCCTTCTGAGAATTTCTGGTCTAACCGGTTGTCTAGCTTCACTTCCTGTTTCCATGGATTGTTTGTAACCAGATTTTGTTGCAATTGTTACTGCTGACTAATATCTTGCTAATCATAGGTTATGGAAAGATTGTGTTTCTGTTTTAAGGCTCTGTTAGAAATTACTGACACACACACTATATTGTAAATTCTTATCTCTGTATACTGTACTTCTATATACAAATGTACTGTACTTCTACCTACAAATGTTATGTTAAAGAATTACTTCCTCCCCATGTGACCATCTCACCTCATAATCAAATAACCCTAAATTCCTCACTAACCTACCCCCACCCTCACTAAACTTAATAATGAATGCTGGTATATCCAGTGCGTTGTTGGCACTGTGGGACCAGAAGGTGGTGACCCCCCCTGGACACAGCTTTCACTATCTTGTGTGTGTCGATTATTTTTCAACCTGCCTATCTGCCTGGGAACAAAGAGAGCCCCGATGCATTGTGGGCTGCTGGTCATATCCTGCAATAAATAGTGCTGCAATGAACATTGGAGTGCTAATATAGCTTCAAGATCCTGATTTCAATTCTTCCAGATAAAGATCCAGAACTGTAATTGCTGGATTGTATGGTAGTTTTACTTTTACTTTTTTGAGAAATCTTCATAGTGTTTTCCATAGTAACTGCACTGTTGTGCATTTCCACCAACAGTCAACAAGGGTTCCAATTTTCCTGCATCCTTGCCAATACATGTTGTCTTTTGTTTTTTGATAATAGCTTTTCTAATAGATGAGAGGTGATATCTCATGAAGCACAAAGCTAGCAGCACCATAGTCCCTGATTTTACAATGTATTAAGAGCTAAAGTAATTAAAACATAATGACACTATTATAAAGGCAGACATATAGAACAAATGGAACACACTAGAAAGCCCAAAAGTAAATCCACATAAATATGATCAACTGATCTTCAGCAAGAATATAAAAAATACACAAAGGGGAAAAGACAGTCTCTTCAAAAGATGGTGTTGGGAAAACTAGACATACAAAAGAGTGAAATTAGGCCAGGTGTGGTGGCTCACACCTGTTATCCCAGCACTTTGGGAGGCTGAGGTGGGAGGATCACGAGGTCAGGAGATCGAGACATCGAGACCATCCTGGCTAACACGGTGAAACCCCGTCTCTACTAAAAATACAAAAAAATTAGCCAGGCATGGTGGTGGGTGCCTGTAATCCCAGCTACTTGGGAGGCTGAGGTAAGAGAATCCTTTGAACCCGGGAGGTGGAGGTTGCAGTGAACTGAGATTGCACCACTGCACTCCATCCTGGGTGACAGAATGAGACTCCATCTCATAAAAAAAAAAAAGAATGAAATTAGATTCATCTTACACCATACACATAAATGAGAATGGACTAAACACTTAAATGTAAGACCTGAGATTGTATAACTCCTGGAAGAAAACATAGGGGAATAGCTTTGTGACTTTGGTCTTGGCAATGATTTCATGCATATGACACAAAAGATGCAGGCAATAAAATCAAAGATAGATAAATGGGACTACATCAAACTGAAAGGCTTCTGTACAGCAAAGAAAACAGTTAACAGCACGAAATGTCAACCTATGAAATGAGAGATAACATTGGCAAACAATATATCAGATAATGATTTAATTTACAAAACAAATAAGGAACTCCCACAACTCAATAGCAAAAAAAAAAAAAAAAAAAAAAACAATATTCTGATTCAAACATGGACTAAAGACTTGAATAGACATTTCTCCAATGAAGACATACAAATGGCTAACAGGTATTTGAAATGAAAGGAAGCATATTACTGGTACAGTGCTCAAGTAGGAAAAAAGAGACCCCTGATGCTAAAGGGTCAGTAAAACCACTGGATAATTTGAGTTGTGTGAAACCCATTTAAACTCACTATGAGGAGTAGATAGGTATCTGCTGGAGCTACATTCTCTAAAGAATTGCAGACCTCCATTGCCAGAACCACAGGGGCCAAACAAAGCCCCAGCTCTGTCCAGCAGATAAGCTTCTGATAAATATCTGATGGGAACCACATTGGGGCTTTCCAAATTTAGATCCAAAAGGAAAAGAATGACAGGGGATAAGAACATTCCATATAACATGAATATTAAGAAATATTTATCCTGAATACTTCAAAGGCATTCCAAGGAGAAAACAAGGAATTTATGAAAATATATTGCAATACAAAGGAAAGGGAGCATTGATTTGAAGATTCTGAATAAAAGCCCATTTCTAAAAAGAATTTTTAGCAAAATTAAATCTTCAAATTGTTGGTATTCTACCTCTATCCTGGGTTGTGATAAATATAAAGTTTACTGCAGTTGTGCCTCGCTAAGTAATCATGATGATGTGCCCTTACAGGCAGAACTTTTGCTGTTATTTTTGTGGTTGTCACAGGCTATTATTAGCAATATAAATAGCTATTTAAAATTTGTCACTGTATCTTGAGTTGCAGAGAGCAAGTCAACTTGAAACAGGCAACTATATTCAATTATTTGGGCTCTTCATGGGCCTCCCATCTCAGAACACAGCTCTCCCTCACTGAAGTTAATTTAATAACACTCTGTCATAAGTGAAAAGTGTTTAATTTTTTAAAGAAACACTAATTTTCATGGAAATTATTATGATGTAATGTATTTCAACCAAAGAAACCCAAACAATTTTCAAAGTTTGAAAATATACTAATTGAATAATTAAAATAAACTAATATAAATAATAAATAAAAGTAAGTGAATACAATAGATATGATTTGATATCATTTTTTTTAAAGAGTCAAAAGCCCAGGAGAAAGAGTCTTGATGGTGAATGGTGGGTGGTGGAGAGAAGACTGCAAAGGAGACATCTCTTATTGGTAAGTCCCTCTTTCTGTACCATATTCCTTACAACCTTTTCACCTTACACAATTGTCACTGAAAAAATAAGATATAGCACAGAAAATAACTTTTGGGTGAAATTTAGGTGAATCAAAGGATGCCTTGAAACACATGTATAGACCACATTCATTCAACGGGTCAAATATTGTAGAAAATGCTATCCCTGCCCACCTATTGTTTCATATAGTTATACAAAGCCAAACATTATGGGTTTATCTGAACATGGTGCACAATTCATATTTGTTCTATACATTAGTCTCTAAATAAAACACCTGTAACAAGTAAGTTGGTGAGTGTGCCTTTCTGAAACTGTATTATCAAAATGTTACATTTTATGTCAAAATGTTACATTTTAAGTATAATGTTTGAGGAAAAAATCATGTTAAATGAGTGGCACAAAGTGTTAATCTAACAGTTTTATGCGTGCTACGTTTGTAAAATACAATCTTCTTACCTTGGGCTTAAATCCTCCTCATTAACTGGCCCTGCTTCCTTCTCCATCTTCATTTGTATAGCTGTTCCTCTTGCTCACTCTGCTCTGGTCACACTGACCTCCTTTTTGTTCTTCCAATATTCTTAACATGCTTTTTCTCAGGGGCTTTGCAATGGCTGTTCTCTGTGCTGCAAACACTCATTCTTCCACGTGTTAGCATGGCTCATTCTTTACTTCACTGTCTGTCTTCATTAATAAGATGCAGACTCCATGAAGACAGACTTTGCCTACTTTACTACTGCTTTGTACCCACCACCCAGCACATAGTAGATGCTCAGCAAATATTTGATGATGGACAAGTGAATAAACAAGCAATATATCTGTTTATAAAGATATTAAGCAAAAGAACAGTCATTGCCCTAGAATAAGGGTTAAACATGACAAATTTTTTGCTTTTCTTTTTTTTTGTCATCTTGTTTTGCTTTGCTTGAAGGCAACCACATCGCCCATACCATGTTGAATAGTGGTGCTTGACTGTAGCTGCTAAGATGTCGAACAAATCTGAATAAGTAAACAACGAGCTTTAAAATGTACAAACCTCAGAAATAACATAAATCATTCACAAATATTTTTCCATATGCCTATGAGGATCATCTGGTTTTTAAAAAAATCTCTAAACTGAGAATTGCTTTTGCTGCTTACATCTTTGCAAACTTAATTTACTGAGAAACCAATGCTCATTTGTATTTCTATAAATAGGCCAATTTCTTTTAAAGACACACATTTAAAGCTGTCTTTTAGAAATTGACTGCTTTTTAAAGTACTCATTTGAGCTTTTCATTAAGTACTAAAATAAAAATATTTTATTTGGATTACGTGGGTCTAAGTGATTAAAGATAATGTAAACTATAATAGCATTTTTATAACTATTCTATTTCCTTGTATCTATGTTATCAATGTATTTTCTCATTTTATCCTCACAACCATACTGAATGAGAAATGACAGTCATTTCATCTCTATTCCACATATTGGGAAACTAAAACTAAAAAAGATTATATGATTTACTGAATTAGAGAATGAGCCAAAGATTAGAAGATATATATATACATGACTTGTGGGCTAGTGCTTGCTCTTCCATATCAAATCCATTGCTTAAATAGCTTGTAGAAAATCAGTGGTATTTCCAGCAAAAAATCATAAAGCTTGAAGCTAGTAATCATAGTCTCATAAAAGAACCCATTTTTAGTTAATCAGTCTCTATGTCCATAGCCTTATCCCCTGCAGCTTTATAAAGCATTCCTTTTCAAATTGCATGTTTGCTCTGTATTTCATACAGCATAAGAGAAAATATCAGAAGTCCATGCATGCATCACACAATATTTAAAATTGCAGAGTTCGGTATGGGTTTCTAGGCACCTATAATATAAACTAGTCAAGAGAAAAATTCGTGAGTAGAAACAAACTGAAACACAATCTTTCCTCATTTTGTGAAATGGTTTTTGTTTTTTTTCTTTTTACAAGTATAATGGTCTGTAATATGATGTGTCCCATAAAGTGTCGGTTTTACAAATTACTCATCATTCATCAGGTCTGGCTTTCACTGCAATTCAGATTTAAACTTTACAGAATCATTATTCACTGTAGTCAGCCTGGTTCATGGATCTCATATTCTATTCTTTATTTATGCATGGAAATTACCAGTACTATCAACAAGAAAGAACATGACCCAGATCCATCCATAAGAACTTTTTCTTATTGTGTAGACTATCATATTAAAACCTTAGTATATATTTCTGATGGTAAATTTTTGCTTATATTTTCCAAAGTAAAACTAAATTGAATGCATTTTAATATATCAATTTAACTTCTGCAGAAATTTGTAGCCAAGGTAGTAACTAAGCAATGCCTGTTTGATTAATTTATATGCAGGTCATTTTGATACAAGGTAGTCATGTTTCATCTGCTCTACATTAGTGCACAGTTTCCTACAAATTACCAAGCTGAGACATAACTGTAATCTATGCAGCCCAGGATTTAGCTTTGAATATTTGGATAACCCAAACCAGTACAAGAGTTATTTTTTCAAAGGACAAGATTAAAAAAAATTAAAGCCTGCTCAATATAAACGTTCTATGTTTTTTTTTTTAATTACAAAAAACCTTTCAGGGGTTTGTTTTTAAATCCTTCTGACACATAAGGAAAATCAAACAGAAAAGCA
The DNA here is from genome assembly GCF_009828535.3 of Hylobates moloch. Taxonomy (NCBI): domain Eukaryota; kingdom Metazoa; phylum Chordata; class Mammalia; order Primates; family Hylobatidae; genus Hylobates; species Hylobates moloch. The sequence continues at coordinate 75,965,685 of NW_026652276.1, forward strand.
TTGTGATGTAAGGGCGCATGTTAAAATTTTTTTTAATTGTGTAATAGTAACTGTCCAAAAGTCTATGTTATTTACCCACCTTTCCTTCAAAAATAATAGATAATTGTGTTCAATAAATATTAATGTAATATGGCTAACCATAATCATCCTGATACCTATATGGACAGCAGTTTTTCACTTCAATGCTGACCACTTTTCTAAGCTTCATATTTGTATACACAACTTCCAACTGATTATTTGGTGTCTACTAGTCATCTCAATCTTAACATGACTCAATCAGAATTCTTAATTTTTTTATACCTCTACTCCTCTCCAAGATTCTCCATCTTCGAAAATGACATTCATTAATCCAGTTATTCAAGCTTAAAACACAGAAATCATCTTTGGTCTCTCTCATTAATATACACACCACATTTCATTCATCAGCAAGTATTATCAGCTCAACTTCCAAAATATTCCAGATCTGACACATCCAGTACCTTCCACATGCACCATCTAGTCCAAATCATCATCTCTACTTTAAATAATCAGCAACCTCTATAACATTTTCCCTGATTCTTCTTTGACTACATGCTTCTGTTTTTTTTCACAAAGGATACATTGTTGTTTTATGTTAAGTGAAAAAGAGTTGCATAAAAATTCATATATACATTACATTACTTACATCACAATAAATGAACTCAGGTAAAATCACCCAAAACGTGCATAATAAGTTATCTTTTCTACATTATTGTGTTTTTCCTTTCTTTTTTAAAAGCCATTTTCCTCAAACATCCTTTGTTGTATTGTTCAAAGTTTTGAAAATTGTTTGACAGTACTTTTACAATTAGAAAAATATTTTATGAAAATAATTTTAATTAAAATCAAACTGAATACAGAGAGATAATACAAAACAATAATGACAGGGGACTTCATTAATCCACTTTCAAAGTCAGATGGTTCATCTGACAAAAACAAATCAATAAAACTACAACAGACTTGAACTACATGTTAGACCAAATGGACCTTAAAGACATATATAGAACATTCCATTCAATAGCAAAAAATACATATTTTTCTTAAGTGCACATGAAACATTCTCAAGATAGATCCTATGTTGGGTCACAAAACAAGTCTTAATGAATAAAAGAAGACTGAAGTCAAGTAAAGTGTCTTTTCTGACCTCAATGGTATAAAACTAGAAATCAATAATAGAAGGAATTTTGGAAAATGTACAAATATGTACAAATTATACAACATGCTTCTAAACAACCAATAAAGCAGAAAATAAAATGGTAATTTTAAAATATCGTGATATGAAGAAAAATGTAAACACAGCATACTTAATTTTAAAAATGGAATGCTACAAAAGGAGCATAAGAGCAGAAATAAATGAAATAGAAACTAGGAAAACCACACAAAAGAACAAGAAAACTAAGAGTTGGATTTTTTAAAAGATAACTAAAATAGTAAATAAAGAGAAGACAAAATTGGAAATGAGAGAAGACCTTACAACTGATGCCACAGAAATATAAAGGGTCATAAGTGATTACAATACTATGAACAACTATAGTCCAACAAATTGGATAAGCTAAAAGAAATGAGTACATTACTATACACATACAGCCTACAAAGATTGAATCATGAAGAAATAGAAAATCTGAACACACCAATAATGAGTAAAGAGATTGAATTAGTAATAAGAAGTCTCCCACCAAAGAAAGCTCAGAATCTGGATGGCTTCACTGCTGAATTCTACCAAATATTTAAAGATGAACTAATGACAATTCTTAAACTCTTCCAAAAAACTGAAGAAGGGGAATACACCCAAATTCATTTCATAAGGCCAGCATCACCCTGATACCAAAGCCAGACAATGACATTTCAATAAAAGTAAATTACAGGTCTACGTCCTTGATGAACACAGATGTAAAAATTATCAACAAATTACAATAAACTAAATTCAATAGCACATTAAAAGGATCATTTTCCATGACCAGGTGGGATTCATCTCTGAAATGCAAGGATGGTTCAACCTACACAAATATATAAATGTGATACATATATTAGCAGAAAAAAAGGACAAAAACAATATGATTACATCAATTGATGCAGAAAAGGCATTTCACAAACTTCAGCATCTTTTATATAAAAACTCTCAAAAATTAGATATAGGATTGTGCCTCAGTGCAATAAACAACCATCCCATAGTTGATGTCATACTCAATATTACAACCATCCCAATGCATATACAACCATCCCATAGTTGATGTCATATTCAATATTACAAAGTTCAAAGCTCACCTCTAAGAACAGAAACAAGACAAAGATACCCTTCTCACCACTTACATTCAACATGGTTCTACAAATTCTGGCTAGAGCAATTAGACAAGAGAAATAAATAAAAGCATCCAATTTGGAAAGGAAGAACTTAAATTATCTATGTTTGCTGATGACATGATCTTACATGTAACAACACTAAAGATTCCATCAGAAAAATATTAGAACTGTAAATCAAAAATAAAATTCTAAACACCCAAACTGACTGATGGACCCCACCCTCCACCCTTGGCCAAGGGCATTCCATGGGATATCTGAAAATCTAGTTCAGGCTATGATAGGGATGGGTGATTGGACATGCCTCATTACACTCTCCTTTCTTTGGGATTCAGGCACAATTGACCAGCATCAACATTAAAACAGAGATCCTAAAACCGACAAAACAGACTTTTGTAACAATAAGACACCAAATTCCAGCCTGACTCTAGTATAGCATCACATGACAGATATCAGGACCTGAAAGAAATTGAAGTATTTTTTCCTCAAAATCTATTTCTTTTGACATATTTTGAAATGGTCCTGCAAACTTATCCTTGGTGAGGAAAATCTACATTCTATAGAGAAAGCTCTTTCTTTTCCAAATCTTTCCTCTGATGCAGGAGAGAATTAACTAAGAATCTGGCACATTTTCAGGTCTAATAAGAACTCTGAAGCCTGCTACCTGCAGGCCTCATCTGCATAATAAAATCTTGATCTCCACAATGCCTTAGCCTTAACCCAGATATTCCTTTCTATTGATTCTAGGTCTTTAGAAAATAATGCTTTCAACCAATTGCCAATTAGAAAATCTTTGAATCTGCCTATAACCTGGAAGTCCCCACTTCCAGTTGTCCCACCTTTCTGGACCAAACCAAGGTACATCTTGCATGTGTTGATTGATGTCCTGTGTCTCCCTAAAATGTAGAAAATCAAACTGTAGCCCAACTACATTGGACACATGTTCTCAAGATCTCCTGGGGCTGTGTCATGGGCCATTGGCCACTCATATTTGGCTTAGAATAATCTCTTCAAATATTTTACAGAATGTGACTCTTTTTTTGGCAGTAGTAATAAAATTCCATAAAGTTGCAGCAGACAAAATCAGCACATAAAAATCAGTAGCATTTCTACAGACTAACAATTTTCCAAACAATAGAAAAATAAGAATAAATCCCATTTATTAGGTTGGTGCCGTTATTTTAATGGCAAAAACCACAATTACTTTTGCACCTACCTAATACAATAGCTACTGAAAACACCAACTAAAGAATAAATTTAACCAAGAAAGTGAAAAATCTGTACACTAACAAGTATAAAATGCTGATGAAATAAATTGAGGACACAAGTACATGGAAAGACATCCATGTTTCTGGATTCGAAGAATTAACATTGTTAAGTGTCTATGCTACTCAAAGCAATCTACAGCTTCAATACAATTTACATCAAAATTCCAATGACATTTTTCACAGAAGTAGAATAAATCCTAAAATTCATATGGAACCACAAAAGGCCTGGTATAGCCAAAGCAGTCCTGAGCAAAAGGAACAAAACCAGAAGCATCACACTACCTGATCTAATATAGAGCTGTAGTAATTAACAAAGCAAGGCACTGGATTGAAAAAAGGACCATAGTGCAATGGAACAACACAGAGAGTCCAGAAATAAGCCCATGCATTTATGGTCACTTAATTTTTGACAAAGATGCAAAGAACACAAAATAGGGAAACAACAATCTCTTTAATAAATAGTGCTAGGAAAACTGGATATTCACATGCAGAATAATGAATTTAGATAATTATCTCACACCGTACACAAAATCAACCCAAAATTGATTGAAGTCTTAAATATAATACCTGAATCTGTAACACTACCAAAATAAAACAAAAAGGAGATGCTCCATGACATTTGTCTAGAAAATGATTTTTCAGATAGGACCCCAAAGCATGGACAATTAAAGCAAAAATAGAAAAACAGAACTGCATCAAACCAAAAAGCTTCTGCACAGCCAATGAAACATCAACAGAGTGAAGAGATGGTCTACAGAATGTGAGAAAATATTTGCAGATCATACATGCTACAAGAGTTTAATATCCAAAATATATAAGGACCTCAAACAACTTAATAGAAAACAAATCATCTGATTAAAAAATGGCAAGTGATCTAGATAAACATTTCTCAAAAGAACATATATTGGTTAACAGTTAAAAGAACACATGTAACTGGTTCACAGTTACAAAACACACATATAACTGGTTAAGTTATAAGAAAATTGCACAGTATAACTAATCATCAGGTAGACCCAAAGTAAAACCACAATGAGATATCACATCACAATTGTTAGAATAACTATTATCAGAAAGACAAAAGGTAAATGTTAGTGAGGATGTAGAGAATAGAGAACCCTTGTACACTGCTAGCAGAAACGTAAATTAGTACAGCCATTATGAAAAACAGTACAGAGCTTCCTCCCCGCAAAATAAAGACAGAACTACTATATGATTCAGCAGTCCCACTACTGGGCATGTATCCAAAGTAAATGAAATCAGTATGTTGAAGAGATAATGGTACTCCCATGTTCATTGTGGCATTATTTACAATAGGTAAGATTTTTAATGAATTTGAATGTTCTTCAATGGATGAATAGATTTTTTTTATGTGGTAGATATATACAATGTAATATTCTTCAGCTTTACAAAAAGAAGAAAATCTTGTCATTTCCAACAACATGGATAAACCTGGAGGACATTATGATAGGAGAAATAAGCCAGGTACAGAAACACAAGTATTGTACGATCTCACTCATGTGGATTTAAAGTCACCATAATATAAACCGAGAGTAATATGGTTGTCTCCAGGTGCTGGGAGGAGTGGGGAGGATGTGGAGATGTGGGTCAAAGACCAAACAACTTCCGTTAGATAAAAAGAATAAGTCTAAGAGATCTAGTGTATCTCATGGCTACTATAGTTAATAACAGCATATAGTATTCTTAAACATTGCTAAGAGAGTAGATTATAAGTGTTCTCACCACAAAAAAATACATATGTGACATAATGCATATGCTCAATGGCTTGATTTACTCATTACAGAATGTACATACATATCAAACATCATGACATCATGTATATCATAATATATACACTTGCTTGTAAATTAAAAAAAATCTAACTAATTATATATATGAAAAATTGGGTCTTTTTTCAGCTATTAAAAATACATGGGAATACTGGTATAGTCTGTTTGCATTACCTTAGTCTCTGAGTCAATTTTTATTAGATGCTTGCTACATGTCTGGCTCTAAGTTGACAATCAAGGATGCAAATGTATATTAGGTGGTTTCTCTAACCTGAAGTTATTTTAAAAGTAGAGCCACCATTAAGAAATCCATGTATCTATACCAATTTATCTTTCATTCTATGTTAATTTTACAAATATTATGATGATGTGGTGATTACACAGGCTAATTTTAATTTAAAAATTCCCCCAGAAGATATGGGTTCAAATTATCCTCAGATCTTCACTCTGCATTAAATACATAAAGTTATCTTTATGAATTATAGATACGATCATTCTTTTGTGGACTTATTCTGTATAAAGATTAATACTCTCTCAAGCTGTCCTATTTAATCTAACTTTTCTCTAAGCTCCTTTATAATTTTTATACTTGTTAGATCTTTCCCATTAACAAAAAACTGGAGGAAATGCATTTACTTCCTTTTCTGAACTCTAAAGGATTACATTTCTATAATTATTAGATTCTGATACATCCAATGTTGCAAAGTTTAATCTTATGTACATCTCAACATTCCACATTTATAACCATGACTATTAAAAAACGGTGTTTAAAGAACAGCAGCATTGATATTAATGCCGCTTGATATTTATATTTAAAAGGTTATCTAAGGGAAATAGAAGTGTCATTCATATGCTGAGCCACAGGCTTGCTCTTCTAAAAGAATTAATCTAGTGTTCTTTTGTGTTGCAAGTCATCTTGTAATTACAGCACCCTATTAACAAGAGCTTTTGCTCTTGCATTGTGTGAAAATGCTTCTAACTGGTATCCTGGGAATGTCCTGTTCTGAATGGCTATATCCTTGACATTTTATTATAGACTAAGTTTGCTTGAAGTAGGTTCATAAAATGGAGATACAAATATAAATTACTTGAAATTATGTTTCTTGGTAAGGTTTAAAGTCTACATTTATGAATAAGACTAACAAATGCATGATGCAAATAATGTCTACTTGTCACAGATATTTGAATATTTCCACATGGAAAGTAAGATGCTGCTGTTTATGATGACACCAGCAATGATTTTTTTCACACAATTTTATTTTTAAATTATTTGAATTTTTAATAAAATCTGATATATGCTTATTATTGGAAAGTAATCCAGTAATATAGGAGTCTGTGTAAGATAAAAATTATAAGCCTCTCCTTATAATTATTTCCTAGTTCTATTTTTTACTGACATATTTAATCCATTTGTTTATTTCACATGTTTTCATGTAGTGTGAGGCAGCATTTCATTTATAGCATTCCAAATGGATCGTCTATCTGGAAATCCTGTTGTTTTTGGATTATGGGTCATTTCCTGGATATGACTCATCCCCTCTGATTATCAGTAAACTGAATCCACCTGCTCATATGGAGCCTTACCTTCAGGTTCCAAGCACTGCATAGTACACCATGCTTGGCTATCTTCTTCCTCAGTATTATTTAGGTCAAAATTCCACAGCTAGAGGCTAGAATTCACAGGCTATTTCTTTTACTCACTTGGTTTGCAATAGCCCCACATCAGCTCACTGTTCCGCCACATCTTGGTTTTGCGGCTGCCACAGCATTTCTTTAGATGACTAACGGAGGGATCTGAAATGAAACAAGATTAAAATGCTCCATGCCCACTTCCACTCATTTATTTTCTGAATTCCATAGATGTAGAGACAGAATGGAGAGTGGTGTGGGAGAAGATAGAGTCTTGAAATTCTAGTGTTATTTAAGTTATTTGCTTATTGAAGAAATTCTCTGGACATGTTCTAAGTCAGCTGGTCTTACACGTTTTCCCACTGTCTTTGGTGGTATTTACTTTCTTATGAACTACCAGCCAGTTTCTCCTAGGTTAAATGTAAGTTTCTATCCTCTATCATTCAAACAAGTCTATGCCATGAGTGAGAATTATGTTACCCAATTAATCTTGAATTAGCTTTACTTTAATAAAACTAATTTATTGACAAATTCAGATAACTGATTAATTTCTAAAAAGTAGGGCCTATAACAAATTGTACACCCATTTGATTAGATGATCTCTAAGGTATCTTCTATATCTGATATTAAAGACTCGATAAAATGTGTCAGTGTTAGTCATAAGATGATACAAAACAGCTGTCTCTGACGATTATTTTGCCTTCAACTGTTAAACCAGTTACCTTTATCAGCATAACTAGTTCATGAAGTGAGAGTGGTGGTGTCCTAATCTGAATCTTTATTTACTTAAATCCTGGACGAATGATAATATTCCCCATAGCTAAGTAATAACTACCTTTGTTTGGGCTGCTACAACAACAACAACAACAACAACAACACCTTAAACTGGGCGATTTATAAATTATGGAAATTTATTACTAACAGTCCTGAGGCTGGGAAGTCTAGATTAAGACACAAACAAATCTGGTGTTTGATGAGGACTCTGCTTCAAAGATGGTAACTTTTTGTGGCATCCTCATATGGCAGAAGGGAGGAAGGGGCTGAGCATCTCCCTTGAGCCTCTTTTATAAGGGTACTGTCTTAGTCCATAATGTGCTGCTTTAACAAAATTGTTGAGACTGGGTAATTTATAAACAACAAAAATTTATTTCTCACAGTTCTGGAGACTGGGATGTCCAAGATCAAGTCACCAGCAAGTTCAGTTTCTGGTGAAAGCCCATTTCTCATAGATGGCACTGTATGGGTGTCCTCCCATGGCAGAAGAAACAGAAAGGGCAAAAGAGGACAGACAGACACTGTGTCCTCACATGACAAAAGAGCAGAAGAAGCAAGCTTTCTCACTCCATCCCTTTTATAAGGCACTAATTCATTCATGAACGCAAAGCCCCCATGGCCTACCTACCTCCTTAAGGCCCCACTTCTTAATATCATTACAATGGGAATTAAGTTTCAACATGAATTTTGGAGGGGACACATTCAAACCATAGCATACATTAATCCATTCATGACACTGGAGCTTTTACAATTTAATCACCTTCCTAAGGCCAAACCTCTTAATCATATCACACTGGGTATTGGTTTCCAACATCTGAATTTGGTGTGTGGTCGGGGGGACACACACATTCAGACCATAGCAGTAACTTTAGTCAGCTAGTAGGATTCCTTCAATAGTTTTACCCATTGGTGTGTTTTCAGTAGACTGATACATTATGCAAAACTACTCGTTAATGGTGCTTCCTGTAAAAAAAAAAAAAAAAATGCTGATGGTAAAACAGCTGTTAGCAGTTACAAATTAAGGCTTTAACAACAAAACAAATAATCTACAAAGATAGCATTCAGTAGAAAATAGTTTCTTTTTAAAGTTTGTACTGAATGAAGCAACTTTCCTATCAATCATTCAGCTGATACAAAAAGGCTGCTCATCTTTGAGAGATCTACAGAGCCTAGTACAAATTGAAATACGCCAAATTAAGTGAAAGCCTCTTTGGCTTTCTGTATGGCATTTAAACCATGGGGGTATTTTATTGATCTTTATCTTTATGCCAGACAGCCATGCTTACCCATTATTTTGGCTATCTCTGACTTTGTAACATAAATGATAGAATCATGCATAAGGTAAAACAGACATTACATAACTTTCCCCACTCCCCACAAATCATTTAAACCAAATATACTAAATATAGGAATTTTCTTTTCTTACACTCAGTATCCCCAGAAGAAAGCAAGCTTTGGAGTTGTAATAACTAAGCACATTTTGTCTTTCCCCTCAATATTCTTCGTTGAAATTATTATTTTGATAGGCAGATATTATTTTCAAGTTAAGAGGCAGCAAATCTGAAGAAAGGTGATATCCTACACATCATCTTATAAAGTTCTAGACATCTAGCAAAACCATTAGCATTTCAGTACATACTCAGGCTCCACTTGAAAACTTTTGACCCTTGCAATGAAAATAAAAACAATGATAACCCTTTACTATTTCAATAGCTCTTTTAGCTATGAAAATATCAACTACAAGAACTAGGTAGGTACTAATATTGTTAATGAACAGCTTTTGTGGTTAATGTATTCAAGAGATTTCAATCAAGCTAAGACTTCTATAGTGGTCTTCTCTCTGCTCTCTTGTAAATTTATGTGACTATTGCGCTGTTATTCTTTATGTTATCTTTCATCTTGAACAATTTGACTGTTTCACCTTTCCTTTTTGTCTCTCCATCTCATTTATAATTCTGTCTCTAAATAGATTTATTCTCCTTTGGTACTATCTTATATTTTCTTTCACTTCATATATCAGATCTTGTTATTGATACTCTTGATTTATTCACTTAATCTTTTTATACTACTTGATCTAGATATGTGTGTTCTATTTTTTAATTTATGAGCACATTCAATTGCTATAAAGCTAGTCCCTAATAAGTAGTGCAGTACTTGAAAAGTTATCTGTTTCTTAGTTAGTACTGAACAAAAACTATTTAAAAGTTTATTTTTATAAAATTAACAAATGTTTAGAATATATTGCTTTTAAGGCTAACCAAGAAAATACAGCTTGGTATTTCATATCTCAGGCAAAATTCCAATTTTTACAATTCAATAGTGCAAAAATTCACAGATAGATTTCATATGAAAAGGGTATGAAAATTTATAAAGATGCCTATATATCCAATAAATTACAAGAAAACAGCTATTCAATAATTGTTTAACATTAGCATTTCTGGTCATGACAAATCAGCACCCTCAATGTAGTTAGTGTCTTGTAACTTGATCTCTTTTCTCTTATTTTCAAGGGAACTAGTCATATTCTGATAGCCCTTACAATATCTACATTTATTACCTCAGTAAATTTGTGATGACATCACAGTTCTTGGAATATACTCAGAACACACTGTGTTCAAAGCAAACAGCTATAAATTTAACTTTTCAGCTTTTTGTAAATTACTTCTAAATTAACTTGTCTGCCAATAGTGCCCAACGCAGTGAAAAAGTTTTCTTTAGAAAGATAAATTTTATGATTTAGAATGTGAATAGATTTAGCTGTCATTAGGCCCTTGCCTAATGAGTACATGTGCCCACATATGCAGATTAATATTACAAACACTATTCTCTTTATGTAGAAAGATGAATCTATATCCACCATCATTATAGTGCTCATTTGGAAGTAATTTGAATGCAGATTGATGGAGAAAAATTTGCACTTAACGGAGGCTTAAACTAACTAGTTTTTGGTCTAAACTCTCCTGATAAATACTATATGACATTTGACAGGTTTCTTGATATATAAGTACTACTGTTTTTCAATATGCAAAATAAAATCATCCGGAGTAATTGTGCACATGCCTAAAGCTGCTGCCTCTGGGGAATGACATCAGAGACTTCACACTGTGTGAGAATACACTTCGCCAAAAACTATAGTCAAGCATGGTAGGCAGAATAAGGGTCCCTCTAAAGATGTCCACATCCTAATTGCCAGAAATTTAATATGTTATGTTAAATTTCACAAGCAGTTTATTTTTAAATATAGAGTTAAGGTTGCTGATTAGTTAACTTTGAAATGGGAGAGTCTCCTGGATTATTGAGATGGGCCCAATGTAATTACAACAGTCCTTATAAAATCAAAGAGGGAGACAGTAAATTTAGTGTCATCATGATGCAACACAGGAAAGACTTGACTATCTATTAAATGAAAATGGAAGGGGGCCATAAGCCAAACAACAACAACAAAAAATGTAAGCCAAATATAGAATCAGGAAAAGTCAAGGAAATTGATTCTTGAATCCTCCAGAAAGAAGGTAATCTACCTTGGGTGACATAAAATGTCTCCTTGATTTTATCCCACTGAAAACCATGTTGGACTACTGACCTCAAAACAGACCACAAATTCATTTTAATTCAACATATTTGTAGTAATCCATTATAGAACAATAGGAAATGAATATACCAAATTTTAAAATAAATAGGTAAATGACAACATAATGAATCCCAGAGATAAAAAAAGGACTCAGTAGCTCAAGGTGTTCAAATATATTAATAAAATATCCAGTTTTCAGGAAAAAAAAAACTAGGACACATGTAAAGAAACAGGAAGGTATTTCTTCATATGCAGTGAAAAGAGCAGGCAATAGAAACTGGGAGAGGGCCTAGATGTCATAGCTAACTGACAAAAACTCCAAAGTGGTCATCATAACTATGTTCAAAGAAGTAAAGGAAAATCTGACTTTAAAAAGTAAAGGTAGATATGAAGACAATGTTACACCAAATAGAGAATATCAGTAGAGATATATACATGATAGAAAAAATATAAAAGCTAAAATGGAAAAGTACAGCAACCCAATGGGGAAGTTCATTAAAGAAAATTGGCAATATATTTGAACTGGCAGATGGCAGAATCAGGGAAGTTAAATCAATAGATATTGTGCAATTTTAAGGACAGAGAGAAAAAGAATGAAGAAAAATGTAAAAAGCTTCAGAAAAATGTGGGATTCCATTAAGAACACCAACACATGCATAATGAGAGTATCAGAAGGAAAGTCGAGTTAGAAAGGGGAAATACTAGCAAAATAATGACTGAAAAAGGCCCAAATTTGATGAAAAACATTAATCTAAATATCTAAGAAATTCAACAAACTCCAAGTAGGATAAAATCATCAAATCATACCCAGCATTCCTAATAGACATGAAATTATACAAAGTAATAATTATAACAACATATCATTACATTAGCAACATATATAGATGTATGTTACATGTTAATAGAAAAACGAGGAAGATAAAATAGAGCTATGTAGAAGGAACATTTCTATTTCACTAGAACTGTTAGTATAAAAGTGATGTACATTCTTATAAGGTAAGCTATATGATAAGCTCTAGTGCAGCTACTAAAAAATTCAGAAAAGAGTAAAAAAGTCAATAGAAGCTATTTAAATGTTACACTAGAAAATATTCAATTAATTTAAAAAACATTAAAGGAGGAATAGACACATGAAAATGACATGAGATTTACATAAAATGACAGTAAAATGACAGATTTAAATCCAACTTTATCAGTATTTATGGTACATGTGAAGGGAATGAACACTATAATCAAAATAAAAACATTATTCAACTACTGTTGTTCATAGGTGACACACTTTGGATTCAAAGATATGAATAGACTGAAAGTAAATGGTAGGAAAATGATACACCACAGCAACCATAAGAAATCTGGAGGGGCTAATATACTAAAAAGTCAGGCAAAAATAGACTTTAAAACAAGAAAACCTTACTGAAGGTAAAGAGAATATTTTACAATTTTTAAAAAGACAATCCATTAGGAAAATATAACAATTTTTAAAACATATGCACCTAACAACAGAGCTCCCAAATATGTGAAGCAAAAACTTAAAACTAAAAGGAGAAACAAACAATTCAAAATAATGGAGAGACTTCAATAGTTCACTTTCAATAATGCCTACAACAGCTAAGCAGAAGGTCAATAAGGAAAGAGAAAACTTGAATACTATCAATCCGTTAGGCCAAAGAGATATCAACAGAATATTCCAGACACCAATAACACAATGCATATTTTTCTCAAGAGCACATGGGACATTCTCCAGCACAGATTTACATGTTAGGCCATAAGACAACCCTCACTAAATTTAAAAGGATTGAAATCATACAAAGTAAGTGCCCTGACAAGAATGGAGTGAAACTAAAATTCAATAACAAAAAGCCTTGGGAAAATTCAATAATAAGCAAACAAACAAACAAACAAAAAAACACCTAGATATCCAATTATAAGGCACATTAGAAAACATATGAGGTGAATTAAAATGAAGACACCATACACCATGGAATGTAGCTAAAGCAGTGGTTAGTGAGAAATTTATAGTGATGAATTCCAACACTATAAACAAAGAAGGACCTCAAAACAATGTCCTAAGTTTCTACCTTATTACAATGAGAAAAGGTGAGTGAATTCAGACCAAAGTAAGAAGAAGGAAAGAAATAAGGATTAGAGCAAAAACTGATGACGAAGAGATTAGAAAAGTAATGAAGAAAATCAAGAAAACCAAAGTTTGCTCTTTGAAAAGAATTTTTTTTAGAGATTTCCAAATCTTAACTAGGTTGACCAAAGGGAAAAAAAAGGGATATTCAGATTACTAAAGTCAAGAATGAAAGAGAAGGCATAATTACTGACCATACAAAAATATTAAAAAATTAAATGAAAAATGGTACACAATCCTTTGATGAAAATTTAGTTAACATAGATGAAATGAAGAAATTGAAAGACAGAAACTAAAGCAAGAAGGAATTTAAAAATCTGAATGGACCTACAGTATCTAAAGAGTCTAAATCAATAATTTTGAAACTTCCCAAAACACAAGCTCAGGCCCAGATGGGTTTACTGACAAATTATGTCAAATATTTAAAGAAAAATTTTTACTAAGTCTTCACAAATACTTCCAAAACATAGGAGAGGAGAGAACACTTCTTAGCCTATTCTGTGAGGCCAGTATATATCTCCTATCAAAATCAGCCAAAACAATCACAAGAAAATTACAGATCAATATATTTTACAAATATACACTCAAAATTCTCAAGGAAATACTAGCAAATTAAACCTAACAACATAAAAAGGATTATACATTATGAAGAAATAGGATTTATCCCAGAAATGCAATATTGGATTAATATCTAAAATCGATTAACATAATATACCTTATCAATAGAACAAAACATTAAAAATGCATAATCATTTCAATATATGCAGAAAAAGCATTTGACAAAACACTTCAACCTTCATGATAAAATTCACCTTCATAATAAAAACACTCAATCAACATGAACACACTCTCATAATAGAAACACTCAACCAACTGGAAATAGACTGGAACTTATCCAACCTTATAGGGCAGCTATGGATTTTTAAAAAAATTAAACAGCTGAAAGCATAGTTAATGGCATTAAGATTGAATGCTTACTCCCTAACATCAGGGAAAACAAGGATATCTGCTCTTGCCAATTTTATTCAACATGTTATTGGAGGTTCTAGCCAGGGCAATTAGGCAATAAAATAAAATAAATCCATACTGAGAAGAAAGAAAGCTAACTCTATTTACAGATGATCTGCTTTTGTATATAGAAAATCTTATGTAATCCACTAAAAACACTATGAGAACTAATAAGTGAGTTCAGAGAAGTAGTATAATGCAAGATCAATATAGAAAAATCATATTGCTCTACACTAGCAATAAACAATCTGAAAATAAAACAAAACAATTATGGTTATAATAGCTAAAATAAAATAATTAGCCATACATTTTTTAAAACTATAAAATGTATAGTTATTTTGTGTGTATAAAATGCAGGTAAAAGTAACTATAAAATGTGTAACTGTAAAATGCACACTACTAGTACGGTTATAACAAAAAGACTTAAAAACTAATGTTCATGAGGATATGGAGAAATTGGAATTTTCGTACACTGCTCGTGGAAATGTGAAATAGTAGAGATGCTTTGGAAAACTATCTGGCAGTGCGTAAATATGTTAAATATAGAGTTACTATATTACCCTGCAGTTCTAGTCCTAGGTATATACCCAAGAAAAATAAAACATATACCCACACAAAAACTAGTACCCTAATGTTTATAGCAGAATTATTCATAATAGTCCAAAAGTGCAAACAACTAAAATGTTGATCAACTATGAAATATGTTATAGCCATACAATGGAATATTATTTGGCAATTAATAGAATAAAGCACTGATACATACTACAACATAGGTAAATTGTGAAACCGTTACACTAAGGAAAAGAAACCAATCACAAAAGACCACATATTGCACGATTCCATTCATATGAAATGTCCAGAATAGACAAAACTACAGAGACAGAAAATAGATTAGCTGTTGCCTCAGGCTGTGGGATTTGTGGTGAAATAAGAAATGACCGGTAATGGCTACGGACTTTCTTTTTGCAGTGATGAAAATGTTCTAAAATTGATTGTGGTGATGGTTGCACAACATTGTGAAGATATTAACAAAAATTTTTCATCTTTCAAAAAGTAAATAGAAACTTTTTAGTGAAAGGCTTATGGACAAAGTAGTATGTTGTATAATGTATTGAATGTGAGTGTGTGGTTTTACAATTGTATAGGAAGGTCTAATTTTAAGAAAAGTGCTACTAACTTTCCAAATAGGAAAAAAATATATATAATAATCATCATTGGCAAATGTTACCATTCAAGAATCATTAAGTTGAATTGTTGAAATTCTTTAAGATCAGCCTTCTAAGTTGATTACTATCCTTATTTTTTTCTGTAAAGAATACATTTTTTCCTCATGTAATTGAGCTCTTCTTCAAAAGGTAAATGCCAGTTCATAAAGAGTAAATGATACTGATTTTCTGATAATCTCTTGCTTTTGGTACAAGTTTAAATAATTTTAAGAACAACAATTTCCTTGACTGGATTTGTTAAAATGTTGTTTTCTTTACTGATTTGCACCTTTCTTAAGTTACATACAAACTCCGCCTGAAGACTCCAAGGACAAGATAAGCCAGATTGCCAGTGTGGTGTACATTTAAATCTAGGTTTAAATATCGAGTCTGAAATACAAATACTATTTTGATAGCACTCCAAAACAAAAAATATTTTACTATTAAAACCCTTTATAAAAAATGTTTATTCATGGAAACCACAGGTGACATAAAAACTTCCCAGACTGTGTGTCAAGAATCTTTAGGTAGAGGGCCAGCTGTGGCCATAATGTCAGTTCACATTTTCAGGCACCAGGGAGGCCTCAGCTTTCTCTTGGAATTTCATGAGCCCTTAAAATCTACTCATGGGTATCATTTAGACTAGGGTGTGTTATAATAGCTGCATTCTGATATATAGCAGTTCTCATTACTGGCTTTCCTATACCTTGGGGACTCCTAGATATGCTGGACACACAAGTAGTTAGGCCCTTTCAGGGATTTTTAAGTCAATTGTAGGGTCAGAGACTAAGATAAATCTCCTCTTTAGGAGGAGCTCTTAAAATTTAGTGAGACTTTGGAATTCAGACACCTTCCCATATATTCAATGAGCATTTCAACACACACTTGCCCTCTTGGCCAAATGGCCCTTTGAGGTGCAAAACCTACACAGCACATGTAGCGGTACTGTCTTTGTGTTCAGAAAAATGGAACATAGTCTGGCACACATTCTTTTAATTAGTTGCAATTGTCAGGCCCCTGAGCCCAAGCCTGCACGTATACATCCAGATGGCCTGAGGCAACTGAAGAACCACAAAATAAGTGAAAATGGTCAGTTCCTGCCTTAACTGATGACATTGCCTTGTGAAATTCCTTCTCCTGGACAATGAGTCTCAGAAGCTCCCCCACCGAGCACCTTGTGACCCCCGCCCCTGCCCGCCAGAGAACAACCCCCTTTGACTGTAATTTTCCACTACCTACCCAAATCCTATAAAACTGCCCCACCCCTGACTCCCTTTGCTGACTCTTTTTTGGGACTCAGTTGGCCTGCACCCAGGTGATTAAAAAGCTTTATTGCTCACACAAAGCCTGTTTGGTGGTCTCTTCACAGGGACACGTGGGACAGCAACACAGTTTTAACATGAAAATACCTATCTTCTGAAAACCAGTATGCTTGCCTTTCATATCTAAGTAGAACTAACATTAGAGGATATTTCACATACATTAGAGGCATGCTATGCTGTGTGCAGTTGGAACACATAAATTTCAGCCTCAACTCTCTTGTAGTCATTTCTAAATAAGTGTTTTCACTTACAGAAATAGAGACAATTAAAAATATTCATAAAGCCCATTGGAATTCTCAGATAAAAGGATCAAAAGGCCCTCTACAATTTTTACCTTTAATATTAATGCTGGCCTTTATCTTTTTTTATATCTGAATATTATTTGGTTTACACTTTGAATATATTACTCTATTTAGAACTGAGGTAGGACTTAAAATTATTTGTATTCTTAGTTTATGTATCTGTATAATTGAATAGCAAATAAAAATGGATGCAATAGATTATGAGGCAGAAAAACAAAACAAAATTAGTCTGTAACATAAAATAGGATTATGAGCTATTTGTACACTCACTCACTCATTCAGTTATTCATTCACTCAACAAATATTCATTGAGTTTCTACCAGGCATTGTGCTGAGAAGTGAAAATAATAAAAAAATCGGATATAATCTCTGTTTTTGAGGCACTTATATCCAATGAAGGAAGGATAACACAAGTAATCATATCATGAATGTAATATTCACAGCTGAAACAAGCTTCAGTTTCTTCCACAATACTCTAGACACCATAAAAAGTCTTATTTTTGTGTACCTCCTATGCTTATGATAGTATTTGTCACATAACCAAAGTTCAATAAACATTGGGCGAATGACTGAGTACGTAAATATCGAGCTCCATGGAGAGATGTAGCCTGGAAAAATGAATTTTGAAGCAATTGCTATAAGAGAATTTCCTATTGAGAGAATATAGCCTGGAAAGAAGAAAGTTGGGAGCTGAATCTTGAGGAATTCTGACATTTAATGACTGGTAGAGAAGAAGACACCTGGAAATGAAGAAGAAGATTGCCTCCAGAGGGTGGGGATGATAACGAGGCTAGTACCCTGGCAGGCAAATCTAGAGAATATTTCAACGAAGGGTGACTGTTAGTAGTGATTGCTGCTGGTAAAGACCAAAAAAGACATGACTGAACAAAGTGCCCATTGTTTTTAGAGATAAGGAAGTCATTACTGATATACATTTTAAAGTTTAATACAGTGATAAGGGATGGAAGCCAGCTTTTAATGGGTTGTAAAAATAGTGAAAGATAAAGACCTGACATCTGCATCTAGCTATAAATGGAGGAAAGAAATGGTGTAACAGCTTGGGTCAAAGACTTATATCAATTTCAAATGCTAACGAAAGAGATAAATTCTGAGGATATGAAGGGAGAGGCAAGAAAGATTCATTCACTCAAAAATATTTAGTGAGATCCAATTCTGCCCCAATATTTGGGATATATAAGTGAAACAGAGACAAAACAAAAAAGTAAAAAGAAGAAAATCTCCTTTCCCTCAT
Organism: Hylobates moloch; assembly: GCF_009828535.3. NCBI lineage: Eukaryota > Metazoa > Chordata > Mammalia > Primates > Hylobatidae > Hylobates > Hylobates moloch. The sequence continues at coordinate 75,984,253 of NW_026652276.1, forward strand.
GTAACTTACAGTGTAAAAAACTGACAGATTGCTCTTGGAGATAAGAAAGCCACTCTCTACTATAATTGTAGAAAAGAAAAAAAAACAGTTTGGAGGAAGAGAGTTAAGGACACCTGGAGCCATGTATCAGTCAGGATAGATTGTTAATGTCGCATTAGCAAAAAACACCTAAATCTCAGAGGTTGAACATTATGAAGGTTTATTTTTCAGGCATGCAAAAGTGAATAGATGGTTAACATTTTGTGAGCTAATTTGGAATTCTAGGCATTCTTATGGCACCTCTTTTTTCACACAATGCTTCAGGATTCACTCAAGCAGGGATAAGGAATAAGGTAAAATCATGATCTTAAATGTCTCTATTCCTATTCTGTTGACTGAAGTGTCAATTAGTGTTGATTCAATTCAACATACAATCCTCCTATATGTCAAGGACTAGGAAAATATCTGAAAATAAGTTACCAAGCAATAAGTTCTAGCTCTTGGTCAATCCTTCTACATATCCTATCATCTAAAAAAATTCTAGACCAGTTTGACAACCATGACATCCCATTACGATCAACTTGGAAACCTTAAAAAAAAAAAAATCAGTGTTGAGGTCCATGACCAGAGAGTCTGCTTTAAATTTTCTTGGATAGAGCACCTGTAACTAAGAATCACTTTCTTGCAGACTACTCCAGAATTTGTGTTTCTTTTCTTCAATGTAGACATTAACCATGACAGCCTAATTTTAGTCACCTGGTTTATAATGACAGTATTTTTATCTCCAGATTATTAATTATGTGTAATAAATTAATTGTAGGTTGTTAAATCAATATATGAGACTATGCAATTAAAAATGTCAATTATAAAAACAAAAGAGAAAGAATTTTCATCCTTATCATTCCACAAAGTTACTTCCTTAAAATTAAAATACAGTCCTATTTCCTTCCAATCACTTCTTATCTTTCTTAATTGATGGTAATGGAAATGGTGTTCTTTTGCTGTTCTACTTTTGACCCATTTGTCAGATACAGCTACAAGTAAAAGATCTTATTGATTATATATTTCAATATACTGCAATATCAAATACATATTTAAACAACTTTAACCTGCTGCTTGTTATCTTAAGATACTTTGCTTTTGATCATCATTTGCTTTGGAAACAATATTGTATATAAGATTGATTTGCCATTAATATTAAAAATAAACAATAGCTCTTGTAGTGAATTTTCATAATTGTATGTTGTCTTGACACTCATTTTCAATATAGGTTTACCTTTTCTATCCCAGAAGCAGTGATTAGTTGCTCTTGACAGGGTTTCCAGTTCTTCACCTCCTCCCAGATTTTCAATGTGGTTGGTACAGACATTTGTCTTATACGACCACCTCTTGGTGACCACCTCCCTATATTGCAGCTAGATACAAGCTACTTGAATTTGTCACACTTATCCCCACCTCATACATGGACTGCCCAGATATGCTACAATAACCATTTCTCAGTCACGGTGTGACTCCACAGAACTCATAGGAGCTTGCTTTAAACTCACGAATTAGAACTCCCCACAAGAAATTCACCTAGGCAATACTCTGGACCCCAGTAAAGATCCAGGCCCATAGAGTACCCTCACCACCTCTCTCTTGCCCTACATCCACTGGTTAAGTGTGTATGTGCTGAAGAGCTCCCCCTTCCCATTGGCTCTGTGAAGGGTGCTGCCCTCTGCTCTATGGAATATGTAAGTAATAAACTGCTTCTGTTATTTCACCACGTGTTTTGTTGAGTTGTCTCCTCTGTGTCTCACCTGACTGACACCTCACTTCTATCCCAGTCCTAGAGCTGTCCTAGAGAGGGGCTGTTAGGGTAGGAATAAACTGGACACAGATCAGATAATAATCACAAGGGAGGGCCGGGAGCAGTGGCTCACGCCTGTAATCCCAGCACTTTGGGAGGCCGAGTCGGACGGATCATGAGGTCAGGAGATCGAGACCATCCTGGCTAACACGGTGAAACCCCGTCTCTACTAAAAATACAAAAAATTAGCCAGGCGCCTGTAGTCCCAGCTACTCGGGAGGCTGAGGCAGGAGAATGGCGTGAACCCAGGAGGTGGAGTTTGCAGTGAGCCGAGATCGCGCCACTACACTCCAGCCTGGGCGACAGAGCGAGACTCTATCTTAAAAAAAAAAAAGAATCACAAGGGCGTCTTCCAGTTTAAACAAATTTCCTGTGTGAGGGACACTTGGTTATAGATCAGAAATTTAGGAATTAAGAATAAGCCAGTGAAATACACTATAAACATCTACAAACACATCCCTTGGATTCTCATTCAGGGTAGGGCTGGAATTTACAAACAGTCTTATGAAAATGATCTCAAGACCAGTTTAGGAACAAAACACCAAACAAACAAGTAAACACCTACAACAAAATCAGCTTTCCTTGCTAATGTAGTGAGATCAGAGGTGTCTGATAAATATGTCCCCTCCCTGCAAATCTTTCTCTTAAATGCTTGCTATGGTCTCATGGAGCCTGTCATCAAAAGATTACCCCGTTTTTTAAATAACTGCATTTCTCTGTTGAATAAATATGTCTGTGGAAAGCTGTAACAGATATGAGCCCTTGTTTGAAGATTAGTTTGTCAACTATCGCTTTGGAGAAATTGAAGTGTAATCCCCACAATCTCTTGTCATAGAAAAGGTGAAATTAAACAAGGAAGTCATTCTTTTGGAGCCATAAAAGGGAAGCCTTAAATGTTATTGCCAAGAGATTTCATCATGATGACACCATGAAGTCAAGGAGCCTGGGTCACCAGAGCCTCCATATGGGACCAGGATGACTACAGTAGGAGGAAAAAATGCAGAAAATATGGCTTGAAATGGCCATAGAAGGTAGAGATCAGAACTATAAAGTAAAAATTTGCTTACCTCACAGTTTTTCTTACTTTCAAATTCTTCTTTAGACAGCACATCTATGTAAACATGGAAAATGGCCGATCACCTTTCTGCTTTCTGTATAAAGACGTCACCATGAAGAGCCAAGGTGTGATGGAATGAACTGCCATGTGTCACATGGGCGCAGGGTCAAATAGTCTAGCTCAGACATTAAATGGTTGTATAAACGTGTGCAGGTTACTAAATTTCCTTGTTCCTTCCAAATTACTAATCTGTAAAAAAGTCAGAAAGTATAAAGCAGTCAAAATAATAATAATACTCAATACAAGGTGGCCTATTATAAATATTATAAATAATAATACTCAATAAAAGGTGGCCTATTATAAATATTATAAATAATAATAATACTCAATAAAAGGTGACCTATTATAAATCTTATTATCATGAATGAGATATGTACCCAGGATTAAAACAGTTTTGCCATCTCAAATGTAAAATGAGGAGACAATATAAACTCTGAGGATATATGCAATGCTCAATATTTTTGACTCTGATCACTAATTTTATAACATATGATTGCAAATAGGAAACAGAAATTCTGTATTAATTATCCTATTCCTCCATTCTCCCAAAATAAATAACAGAAAGTATTACATTAAATGCCCTTAAATGTATCTTAATATGTACATAGAATTTTATAAAATGGGATCTAAAATCCCTTCTCTCATCTCAAAACACATGAGTACAACTAACTGCAGAAAATGCCATTCAAGATTTTGGCTATTTTATTTTTTATTTCAAGAGATTTGACTACAGTAAATACAAACCGTGTGCCACATATTGTGTCAAATTTACCCACAGAAATGTTGTCATTTTTTTTCCTATTTTGACGCTGGTGGTCACATAGATATATTTAAGGTACCATGTTAATGCTTTTTTCTAATCCACGGATTTTCTGTTCTAAAGCACATTGAAGTTATTTATTTACACAGTACATCTGAATTTTCTTACGATTCTTATTTTAGATGTAATTGATAGTATCAACGGTAAAATTCTCCCCTGAAACATTTTGTGGAAAGTAAATGTTACTGAGCATGATCTTGTACAAGGTAAAAACTAGATGGATGACTATGCTTCTAACAGATGAGACAAATTCTATGCCACGCTACCTAAATTGTGGTTACAATTGTAAAAAAAGACACACACAAGAGATAGTTTACCCATTTGCTTCATGTTTGATCACTATTCTGTATCTGGAAACCACTCTATATTTTTGCCTCTTTCTTTCATAATGATTCAAGTTAACTAAAACTAATCTGTTCATTGAGAGACCTTGAGAAATGGGCCAAGTCCTTCCACATCTGTTTTAATCACAATAGGTCTGTGGTGTATTTGTTTGTTTTGTTTTTTTTTTGTTTGTTTTGTGTTTTTGAGACAGTGTCTTGCTCTGTCACCAGGCTGGAGTGCAGTGGCGCAATCTTGGCTCACTGCAACCTCTGCCTCCTGGGTTCAAGCCATTCTCCTGCCTCAGCCTCCTGAGTAGCTGGGATTACAGGCTCCCACCACCACGCCCAGCTAATTTTTGTATTTTTAGTAGAGATGGGGTTTCTCCATGTTGACCAGGATGGTCTCAATCTCCTGACCTCGTGATCTGCCCACCTTGGCCTCCCAAAGTGCTGGGATTACAGGCGTGAACCACCACACCCGGCCATCTGTGGTGTACTATTATCCAGAATCCAGCTAATAAGGGAATGTGTTTGCTCACTGTTATGCTATCTGCTTCAAGAAGTGTGGTTGTTGTTTTCTCAGTGCCTTAGAATTTCACCTCATCAGCTACAGGCTTTTTATTGTTTTCATATTTATTTTTAGTAAAATCATAATAGCTGAGAAAAGAGAAAATGCCAAGATAAAAATCAATATTTCAATACATAGCATAGTATATACATTCCAGAATAAATGCTGAAAAGATAGATTTCATTGACTTTCAAAAAGAATTTTTTTCATTTTCTTAATTTCCCCAATAACACCTTTCTGATTCACAGTTATTCTTGCTTGATGATGAATTAGTCTTTTCAGCTATATTCTTGTACATGCATGACAATGATTACAGCAGCTGCTGTAAAAAGAAAAGGTAAAACTCTTTTTTAAGTAACTTGATGGCTTTTTACATTATTCAAGAACTAAAAATAGGAGATTGCATCATAAATCTATAAGACAAGTGGCGCATTCCAGAATTAAGACATCCGATGTAGGTACAAAATCTTGATGAAACTCCATCTTCAGCTATTACATATATTCTATTATTTTTGTTACACTAACAAGCTAATTATGAGTATGTTAGAATATGCCAAACACTCAAGCTATGATGTTTTGAAAAGGCCATGCTTCAGTAAGACACTGCAGATTGTACTTGTACAAAATATTTTTAATCATTTTATTCACTTAGGATGTACAGAGAAGAAGTAAACAAAAATTATTTTAATGACAATTTTGGGCAATAGAATAATAAGTGGTATAAAGATATACATATTTGTATTTCAGGTTTTACTATAGCAATGCTCTTTAAGCTACACGCCTCTAAATATTTTATGTGATAACTGTGATTATTAATATGTTAAGGGCTCTAAAGGAAAAAGCAGATAACATGCAAGAACAAATGGGTAATGTTATCATAGAGGAAAAAACTCTAACAGCAAATAAAAAGAAAATGCTAGAAATAATAAACACTGTTACAGAGCTAAAGACATTTGACAGGCTCACCAGTCTTCTGGACATGACTGAGGAAGAATCAGTGAGCTTGAAGGTATGTCAAAAGAAACTTTCAAAACTGATATACAAAGAGAAAAAGAATACAAATACAACCAGGCATAGAATACACAGGAACTGTGAAACAATTTCAAAGGTCTAATATATGCCGAATGGAAATAATCAAAGGAGAAGATAGAAAGGAACAGAAGAAATATTTGAAGCAATATGGCTGGCAATTGTCCAAAATTAATGACAGACACCAAATCACAAATGCAGGAACCATAGAAAATACAAAGTGGAATAAATGCAAAATTATACACTGAGAATATCATATTCAAACTACAGGAAAACAAAGACAAAGAGGAATTCTTGAAAAAAGCCTGGAGCTTTTAAAATAATCTTACTTGTAAAGGAATAGGGATGAGAATTATAGGAGACTTGTCTTCAGAAACTAAAAGCAAAGAAGTGGAGTAAAATATTTAAATTATTGAAAGAACAACAAAAAAAATACCATCCTAGAATTCTTTATCCAGTGAATAAAATGTTATAGGTCAGAAACTCAGATCTACATTAAGAATGATGAAGTGTCAGAGAAAAGATAAATTAAGGTAAAATAAAATCTTTAGTTTTTCTTATTCTTAATTGCTTTGATATATAAATAACTGTTCAAATAAAAATGGCAACAATCTATTCTGATTATAGCTCAAGAAAAAGTAAAATGAATGACAGCAATATTATAAAGAACGGCAGAAAATAACTTGAGAATACTTGGTTTTAAGGTACTTGCACTACTGTGAAGCAGTATAGCATTATTTGAAAGTGGATGTATTAAATATTAGTTTTAAATATATATTGCAAACTCTTGGGCAACCACTAAAATAATTTTTCAAAGACACTTATTTATATGCTAAGAGGAGAGAAGATAAATTCACATAAAATGCCCAATTAAATACAGAGAATGCCAGGAAGGAAACTAGAGTAGTTATGTTTATTTCATACAAAGAAGTCTTTGGAATAAGACAAATTACCTGGGATAAAAGATACAGTATATAACGATGAAAGGATCAATATTTTGATGAATAGTAATCCATGTGTGTAACACACAACAGAGCACTAAGATACACTACACAATAATTGACATAATTTAAAGGAGATGGGCAAATCCACTCTTATAGTTGGAAGTATACAACACCTTTGTATCAGTAATAGATCCAGCAGGCAGAAAATCAGCAACTATAATTAAACTGAACATCACCATCAATCTAAGGGATCTGATTAACATGTATAGTATACTTTATTCAACAATAGCATGATATACTGTTATTTTGTTGCTTAAATTGTTCCAGCATTGACCATTGTGAGCTCTTTCAGCTTGGCTCCTGAGACTTATTTTTATGCCCTCAACTTTTTATTTATTTATTATTATTTTTTTGAGTACTCCCTTACTTTCTGGCACTATAAGGTGCTCCAGTTTTATCTTGCATTCTCCCTATCCCATTTCTGAATTAATCATTTCTTCAAAAAGATTTTTTTTTAAGAGAATGGTATTAGAAGCCAAGATCTGGGTACTGAGTATGCTCACTCCTACTGTGCTTTGCTTGCTCCAAGACACCCTGGGCAAACAAAGAGAGGCAATATAAACATATATGTGTAATTATTTCTGTATATATTCATCTATGCTAAATTAAGCATCAGTATATACTGATGTCTCTGACCATAACCCAGTAACACATGATTAACTTTAGCCTGGAACTCTCCCTTTCCAAGAGTGACCAACCTGGCTATTATCATCCATACATTTACTTATTTGTTGAATGCCAGTATACATGGTCTTTTTCTATTGAAATATAATTTAGCTGATTATTATAAACCCATTAGTAACACAAGACAATGTTTTTTTCTAAAGCTTTGACACATTTGATAAATCAATTAAAAATTACAACTTTTGGAATTAAAAATAAAATTTTAGTTATAATTCGATCCAAAAACTGTCTACAGATCAGATCTTCAAACAGCATTCTTTTTTAAAAAAACTGTATAACATGCAGCCATATAAAGTAATGAGATCATGTTCTTTCCAGGGACATGGATGGAGCTGGAAGCCATTATTCTCAGCAAACTAACACAGGAACAGAAAACCAAACATCACATGCTCTCACTTATAAGTGGGAGCTGAACAATGAGAACACATGGACACAGGGAGGGGAACAACACACACTGGGGCCTGTTGTGGGGTTGGGGAAAGAGAGAGCATCAAAATAAATAGTTAATTCATGAAGAACTTAATATCTAGGTGATGGGTTGATAGGTGCAGCAAAGCATGATGGTATACCTTTACCTATGTACAAACCTGCACAAACTGCACATGTATCCTGGAACTTAAAACAGTGTTTTATTAGCTTAAATAGCTATATAGCAGAAAGGCAACTTGCATTCAGACTGGACTATCTCCTATCCCAAGGTTTCCACACATCTTGGCTATAGAGAAAATAAAAAGAGGAAAGGTACATTTGGATAAAATTAGCTATAATGGCTTCTATTACCATCTCCTGAAAACTCTCCCAAGAAACTTAACAGCCATGAGGATGCATAGATTTCTGTTTAATGGGTTTCTGAGGTATTGCGCCTCATAAAAGGGCATTAGCTGCAGGGGCCTGCCCGCAGACCCTGACCTAAATGACGGATGAATAAAACACACTGACGCACAGATATTCTGCTTTGCCAGTCCAGCTAAGTGTCCAACTGCCTGCACACAAAGAGAGGTTTGTCACTGCGGCGGGCCCTGAGCAGCTCACACTCCAGTCATTTATTTAGTATACAATTAACAACAGAAGCTCTGAGTCAACACACTTGAGGATAATTAACATGGTTAAGAGAGTTCTAGGAATGATTAAAGCTCAGGTACCACGGTCTAAAGTAAATACCATTAGGGGGCACTATCCCTGGTTGACCTCCCCTCAACCCCTCGGAGGGCCATCTAGCTCAAAGGATAGTTAATGGAGGTAGGGTACACAGACTTAACTGGGGAAGCCTCTATTGTCCCTAGTATTTACCCTGTGACCTAATGCTCTAAGGTAAGAACTGGCTGCCTACAGCCTGTTCAATTATTACAAGCTATGTAACCTTTCCACCTTCCAAAAAGGTTTGTGACTATTCCCTAATAATAATAACTTTCCCTAATATTTCCCTTTAATATTTCTGCCACCATCCTGAGTGAATCCCAACAATTCCCTTTTGTTTTCTGTATTAGTTTTTTTTTTTATTGCAGAGCGCAGATATATGCAGCCACACGTTTGTCAGATGAGGTGGTCACTGCTCTTATTCCAGCTTTCCATCCTAGAATTAGCAAATAACATAAGACAATTATGAGTACAATTAGCAACATTCTTTTCTAGTCAAAGAGTGAGCCTTAGTAGAGTTGACACTTCAGTTTGATGAGTGCTGTTACTAAGGAACCCTACTGGGGGTATGTTAACTCCTTCCAGCCAAGCACTTACTAGAAGCTGGAAAGAGAGTGTTTGCTTAAGTAACAGGGCTGAAAGACAGATTTAAGAGATGAGCTTAAGAGAGTGTAGCAGGTATAGGTAGTAGGCAAAATGAGAGAATTAAAAACAAATAAATTATTTGGCTTAGCCTTTGGCTTCTTCAGCATAATGTCTGGGGTCTATGTTGTTCGTGGAAGCCACATTGTTGAGGCTGCAGGTCCTGTAGAGTTTTTCTTAGGCTGGCTTGAGTTTTTTCTTCTTTCCTTCCTTTGATGAGGACATGAGAGGTGACAGCGTGCTGGCAATCCTCACAGCCCTCGCTCACTCTCGGCGCCTCCTCTGCCTGGGCTCCCACTTTGGCAGCACTTGAGGAGCCCTTCAGCCCACCACTGCACGGTAGGAGCCCCTTTCTGGGCTGGCCAAGGCCGGAGCCGGCTCCCTCAGCTTGCAGGGAGGTGTGGAAGGAGAGGCTCGAGCGGGAACTGGGGCTGCACGCAGTGCTTGCGGGCCAGCTGGAGTTCCAGGTGGGCGTGGGCTTGGCAGGCCCCGCACTCGGAGCAGCCTGCCGGCCCTGCCGCCCCGGGCAATGAGGGGCTTAGCACGCGGGTCAGCGACTGCGGAGGGTGTACTGGGTCCCCCAGCAGTGCTGGCCCACCGGCGCTGTGCTGGATTTCTAGCTGCCTTCCCACGGGGAGGGCTCCGGACCTGCAGCCCGCCATGCCTGAGCCTCCCACCCGCTCCACGGGCTCCTGTGTGGCCGGAGCCTCCCCGACCAGTGCCACCTCCTGCTCCACGGTGCCTAGTCCCATCGACCACCCAAGGGCTGAGGAGTGAGAGCGCACGGCGCGGGACTGGCAGGCAGCTCCACCTGCAGCCTCGCCCTCAGTGCAGGATCCACTGGGTGAAGCCAGCTGGGCTCCTGAGTCTGGTGGAGATGTGGAGAACCTTTATGTCTAGCTCAGGGATTGTAAATACACCAATCAGCACCCTGTGTCTAGCTCAGGGTCTGTGAATGCACCAATCGACACTCTGTATCTAGCTACTCTGGTGGGGCCTTGGAAAACCTTTATGTCTAGTTCAGGGATTGTAAATACACCAATCGGCACTCTGTATCTAGCTCAAGGTTTGTAAACACACCAATCAGCACCCTGTGTCTAGCTCAGGGTTTGTGAGTGCACCAATGGACACTCTGGATCTAGCTGCTCTGGTGGGGCCTTGGAGAACCTTTGTGTCCATACTCTGTATCTAACTGATCTGATGGGGACGTGGAGAACCTTTATGTCTAGCTCAGGGATTGTAAATGCACCAATCAGCGTCCTGTCAAAACAGACCACTGGGCTCTACCAATCAGCAGGACGTGGGTGGGGCCAGAAAAGAGAATAAAAGCAGGCTGCCCAGGCCAGCAGTGGCAACCCACTCAGGTCCCCTGCCGCACTGTGGAAGCTTTGTTCTTTCGCTCTTTGTAAGAAATCTTGCTACTGTTCACTCTCTTGGGTCCACACTGCCTTTATGAGCTGTAGCACTCACCAGGAAGGTCTGCAGCTTCACTCCTGAAGCCAGGGAGACCACGAGCCCACCGGGAGGAACGAACAACTCCAGACGCGCTGCCTTAAGAGCTATAACACTCACCGCGAGGGTCCGCAGCTTCATTCTTGAAGTCAGTGTGACCAAGAACCCACTAATTCCAGACACAGACATAGTCTCCAGGCTGGTGCTGGAAATTCTAGAAGTGGTGCCTGTGCTAAGATTTTTACAATCTTTAAAGAGCAGGTTAGTGCTTTAAGAAAGACTTGTTGTGCTTTATTTTAATGTTTAGTTTACAGAAAAACTGAATACCTTTTTAACTGTAGCCAATGTTTACACATAGAATTTTTTTCATAATTAACATTTTAAAACTTTAGACCTTCAAAACAAAAATTATACATTTCCTGCATAAATTTCTTCATGACTTTCACAATCTTCAACATGCCTTAACTTTCTGGCTGTTTTATAACCTTCATTACTAAAGGTACATTCCTATATACTTATAACTTGCTTAATATTTCCTTTCCTTTCTTCCTAGTTTCTTTCCCTAAGTCTTTCTTTTTGCATCTCTTTCTGATCTGTATTTTTCTAGTCTCTTACTCATTCTATCCCTTTATTTCTCTCTCTAGGTATGGACACAAGCATACTTTCTTCCTCACGTTAATAATTCACTTGGACCACACCATTTATTATTGTTCACATCTTTCCATACAACTGCAGGTTTTATGCCTTGAGAGGTTTTAGCAAAGCACTTTTCTACAGCTGACTGAAATTTGTCATCTAAATTTTAAAAAAAGGGTAAATAAGGCTTGTGCCAGTAGTGTTGCAGGGTCCTTACCTATATTCCTTTTTTTTTGTTTTTTGAGCACATTTTTAAGGGTGAACTGTGCTCCTTCTACTATTGCCTATCCTTGGGGTTATATGGGATGCCTGTGGAATGTTCGATATTCCACGTGACAAAATTGTTGAAACTGAGCTGGTATAAGCTGGACCATTATCGGTCTTAATTTTTGTGGGCTGTCCTATAAATGCAAAAGTTAAAAGAAGATGTTTAATGACATATTGAGTAGACTTTCCAGGCAAAGCATGTGCATTAATTAAATGAGTGTTGGTATCAATGGATACATGCACATATCTTAGTTTTTCAAATTCAGGGATGTGTGTAATATCTGTTTGCCATAACTGATTGGGTACCAATCCTCTAGAGTTAACACTTGTTGAAGGAGGGGATGTGCCTGCGAGCTGGCAATCTGGGTACTGTAGATAATTTGTTTAGCCAGCCTCTGGGTAAGTTGAAGTTGTTTAGATCTAAGTTTTTCCAATTTTGGTGGAAAAACAGATGCGATTGAGTGGCTTAGTCAAGTAGTAATGTCATAACTTGCAGGTCTGCTTGATCATCATTGCTATAAGCCAATGGACCAGGCAGTGAGCTGTGGGCTCCAATGTGTGTAATAAAAATATGTGAACATTCGTCTAGCAATTGCTGAGGCTGGAGAAAAAGAGCACACAGAGTGGGCTCCAGAGCGAACTTAATTAAGGCTGTAAAAGTGCATTAATAAACATACAGAGTAATCTCAGCTCTGAGTGCTAGTTAACTTAGATTGAGTGACTGGATTATGTGGTCTCTACCAAACTGCCACTTGTCCATGTTTACCAGACCCATCAGTAAACAGCGTTGAAGCATTAGATATGGGGGAGTGCAGTACCACTTCGAATTGCCTTTTACTTAAATGAATCCTGGTGATATCAGGGTCATAACTTAGCAATTTACCATGTTAATCATTAAGATGGCAAGCTGAAATAAGTAACATGAAGTTCAAAAAGAAAATCTGAAAGCATTTCTAGAAGCAGAGACTTAAATATATTTTAACCATGTGCTTAAAGCCACAGGCAGAAAACCTCATATCTTGTAATCGAGTTTTCAGGCTGACCAAGTTTATGGACTCCAATGTGGCAAACACTCTTGAAAACAGTGACTCACTAGTTGGGGAACTCAATTCAGGACTCTTTTAGGAAGTACAAATCAAAGACTATCTGTAATCAGTGTGTTAAGACAGTCATTCATGCATATGTTTTCACTACACTTACATACAACTTTTCTTCACTTTCTGAGAAGGGCACAACATTTTTACCTTCTAATTTAACATATATCATTTTGAGAGGTGACAGCATACACCCTGTGTCTAGCTCAAGGTTTGTAAATGCACCAATCAGTGCTCTGTGTCTAGCTAATCTAGTGGGGACTTGGAGAACCTTTATGTCTAGCAAAGGGATTGTGAATACACCAATCAGCACTCTGTCTAGCTCAAGGTTTGTGAATGCACCAATCAGCACCCTGTGTCTAGGTCAAGGTTTGTGAATGCACCAATCAACATGCTGTGTCTAGCTCAAGGTTTGTAAATGCGCCAATCAGTGCTCTGTGTCTAGCTAATCTAGTGGGGACTTGGAGAACTTTTGTGTCTAGCTCAGGGATTGTAAATGCACCAATCAGCGCTCTGTAAAACAGACCAATCAGCTGTCTGTAAAATGAACCAATCAGCAGGATGTAGATGGGGCCAGATAAGGGAATAAAAGCAGGCTGCCCCAGCCAGCAGTAGCAACCCACTCGCATCCCCGTCCACACCGTGGAAGCTTTGTTCTTTAGCTCTTTGCAATAAATCTTGCTGCTGCTCACTCTTTGCGTCCGCACTGCCTTTATGGGCTGTAACACTCACGACAAAGGTCTGCAGCTTCACTCCTGAAGCCAGCGAGACCACGAACCCACCAGAAGGAAGAAACGCCGAACACGTCCAAACATCAGAAGGAACAACTCTGGACACACCACCTTTAAGAACTGTAACACCTTGAGAGTCCACAGCTTCATTCTTGAAGTCAGTGAGACCAAGAACCCACCAATTCCGGACACAATTTGATTAGGTTTAAACTTCTCTTTTAAAGGGTAATGTGTGGTTTATACATGCCTAGCTTTTAATTACGTTCTAACTAATTCATGGGCCCTCTGTAATCTCTCTCCCTTCAGAGGTTACTGTTTACTTAAATTGGATTTGGAGAGCTACCTCAGGAGAATAACAAAAGCCATTAGAAAAGAGATTTTTCTTTTATTTTACTTCTTACATTTTACTTAAATCTTAGCAGAGAATTGTAATCAAGGATGTCATTAGTAAACAAGGAGCACGTGAGATTTTGCCGTGGGCTGCCTGCAGAGCTACAGAGCTGAGCAGGTGGATCCCGGGGCGGGGATTGTCACGCTTGTGCCGCTTCTTTCGCTTGTGCCGCCCCCTCCCCCCACCTGAGGGCAGCTGTTGCCGGCTGGGCGGACTCTGGCGCGCACACCTCCTGCCCCTCCGCAGTAGGCTAACTCCATGGTGCTGGGCCTGGCTCCCCATTGCTACTGCCGCTGCTCAGGCCAAGTTCCCTGGGGCATTTACCAGCTCCGTGTTTGCAAGCTTCCTTGCTGCTGAGCCTTTCCTTCCGTCTACTGCCTGCCTGGCTGCACAGCTCCGGCCTCTAATGCTTTTTCTTGTATCTTTATGGACATGATTGCTTTGCCGATCTTGCCTTACTGGGCAGGTTAAGAGCTCTCCTAATGCTGCCTGCTTAAGACAGGAACTGATTGCTGTAGCGTATCCTGTCTTTTTTCTTATCTACTGGAGGAGGCAGCTCAGGTAAAAACCTGTTTCCTCTTTGTTACGTTAGCCCGGTGATATTAGGGCCCAGGGAAGAGGAGGTGATAAGGCAGGTGACGGTATTCTCCTTCCTCTTTTTAGGCTCTTCTGTGTGTAACTGAGCCACGGCAGCTCTAGTTAAAGCCCATAACGTTAAACGTGTCGCCTTTGCGCCTGATGTTACGGTGTCTCCCTACTTGTTCCCAGAGTTCTACATCTAGCATTCCTTCTGGAAACCATGGGCTTTGGGATTTAACAGTTTGCATTACAGCAGTTTGTTTAGCATGGATGATTAGGTCCTTTAATTGAGCCTGCGAAACAGGCTCCGCTAGCCTTAGACAATTGTTTTAATACTGTTAATAGTTTCTGTTGTGCTGATAACTGTTGTCCCATGATGAAAACTCAGCTTGACCTAACTTCCCCCAGAACTTAGTAACCTCGAGTGGGCACCAATGAAGTCACTGATTACTCACTGACCTGACCACGTTCCTTTCTTCACCTTCATTTTCCAGGGGTCCATCGTGTTTCCTGCACGCTTCCTTTGCAGCTTTCCTCACAAGGGTGTTCATCACACTTCCTTTGCAGCTTGCCTCACGAAGGGCTCCAATTGCGGGGAGTCTGTTTCTGCAGGCCCATGACTGGCCTCAAACGGGGCACCAGCTGAGGTATTGCTCCTCACGAAAGGGCATTAGCTGCCGGCGTCTGCCCGCAGATCCTGACCTAAACGATGGATGAATAAAACGTACACTGACACAGATATTCTGCTTTGCCAGTCCTGCCGAGTGTCCACCCGCCTGTACACCGAGAGGTTTGTCACTATGGCGGGCCCGGAGCAGCTCGCACTCCAGGCATTTATTTAGTATACAATTAACAGAAGCTCTGAGTCAACACACTTGAGGATAATTAACATGGTTAAGAGAGTAGTTCTAGGAATGATTAAAGCTCAGGTACCGCTGTTTAAATACCATTAGGGGGCAATATCCGGAGTAGACCTCCCCCCAACCCTGAGAGGGCTATCCAGCTGAAAGGTTAGTTAATGGAGGTAGGGTAAACACAGCTGGGGAAGCAGCTATTGTCTCTAGTATTTACCCTATGACCTAAACTCTAAGGTAAGAACTGGCTGCCTTCAGACTGTTCAATTATTACAAGTTATGTAACCTTTTGGCCTTTCAAAAAGGTTTGTGACTATTCCCTATAACTTTCCCTAATATTCCCCTTAAATATTTCTGCCACCATCCTGGGTGAATCCCAACAGGTTTCCCTGTTGGACATGCAAATTATTCCCACAGATTTGAGTTCAATAGGAATCTCACTTGTTACAGAGGTAGGTAAGGTCACTCACCTGTACTTTACTCCTACTTCCAGTCCTACCCTCAACACTAGCTGAACTCCAACATTGCCCCATTGTGCTGGAGATGAGGTGAGCACTTTTAATGGATTTTTACTAAAGGCAGTTGAATCTAATCAGACTAAACAACTAATCAAGTATCATCATAGCCTTATTCGTTAAAATGCAGAGAATATGCCATTTATTACAAACTGTTTCACAGGAAATCAAATTCTAAAATTTTATTTTAGGCATCCTCTGTAAAAGCTAAGAAAAAGATGTAAGTTAAGAACTTAACTCCCTCTCTTGTATAGCTGCTTCTAAAATCTTTCCATTTTAACCAACAGTCTGTGACTTGACCTACATGCTTTCTTTTAAAAACATCTCATAGCATTCTAACGTTTCAAAGATCCCCTGAAAACTTGCATTACAAGCTCCTCAGCATCAGCTTCATATACATTATTCCAAACTGTTTCACTTTCCTAAAGACAGTGTGTAAAAAATATTACAGGTTTTTGGGGCAGAAGTAGGCAAACTTCAACTAGAAGGCATATGTTAACATCCCAAGTGCCCCCACATCTAAGAAAGAGGTTCCAGGGCTGAGGCCCAGGCCATGCTGGAGAGGACATGGCTGTGGCTGATTGGATGGCAGAATAGTCACTGTGATGCTGTGTAGGTAGAACTTGCTGGACATCCATCCTCTAGAACACCAGAGAAAGTTGTTCAAGGGGAGATGTTTCACTGCAAGCACTCCACTACAAAACTGCCCAAGGGAAGTGCCCAGGTAAATGCTGGCTGCTGGGTGCTGTACACTGTAGGAGATAGGTGCCAGAGAAGCCATGCATGAATCATTTTCCAAGATGAATTGTTGGCTCTTTATTTTCTACTGGAACGATTACTAAACCGATCTCCCAGGAGAGTGAGCTGCAGAGGCTAAGCTGCAAGAGCCTACCCAGAGTGCACACCAGAACCAAGAAGCCCATCTCCTAACCTCTTACAATGTCTCTTCAACACCCTCTAATGACAATGTTCACTGTCAGCTAACAACAGAAAAATATATTTATAGGGCGCATGTGCATTTTTTGCAGAGCAGGCAATGAAGAATGAACTTGAAGCTAACAGGCAATAAATAGTAACTGTCACAACTCCAGTGCAAATGTAGTTTATAAGATCTAGAAGGTTGGCCTTTATGTGGCTCCATTGTTCCCGTGATTTTCCAGCTACATCTCCAGATTTAACTTTTGAATTTAATTTTTGAAGCTGTTAACTTTAAACTTTGTCCAATGTTACCTTGAACTGGTAAGGCTATGACTTTTTGCTACTGGAGCTGAAAGGTGGGGACCATCCTCAGACCAAAAAAAAAAGCCATATACTTATAATTCTTTATCATAGTCATCTTTCAAAGGCAACCTTTCCTATTGTTTCTGTCTCCTTTTTCAATGTCTTATTTCAAACAGTTTGTTTAAAATATTTTTTCAATTTTTATTATTTTTAGAAGGGTTCACTGGACCACTTACGGCCAGCATGGCAAGAAGTCTGAGGCTTTTGTTGTTGTTTTTAAGTAGGTTCTCGGTAGAATAGATTTCAACAGAATCCGTTTTTTCTTTGGCTTGTAATAAAAATGGAAGTGTCCAGGTGCATGCAACGTTATGAATCATTTTCCAAGATGAATTGTTGGCTCTTTGTTTTCTGGAATGATTACTAAACCGATCTCTCTAGTTAATAACACTGATTTTGCCCAAGATATTCTGTTCACCAAGAATTTGTGATCTCCTTTCGTAGAATAGGCTGGTTGCTAGGAAGGGACTACCTCACCAGGGACAAAATTTTTCAAGCTTCCGTTTCTCATGGGACTATATTCTTCTCAAAGAATGTAGGAAGACACAATTTGTGTCGCATTTAGTCTCCCAAAGTAAGTGACCAATTTTTGAATATTCAAAATGCCTACTGCCTTCACAATTAGGTGGTTGTAACAAATCGGCAAGAAACATGTAACAAATAGTATCATGAGAGGTGAGTCCGGGACTGCCTATTGTCAAAACTCTGGCAGTATTAGTACTACAGAAAGTTTTCAAATTAATTTAGGAAAGAGTTTAAAAAATAGAATTACAATTTCCTTTTTTTTCTTTGTTATAGGTGATCGTGAAACTGCCATCTAGGCAAAGAAGGCACTAGAGGGCAAGATTACATCACATATCCCATCACAAATTACCATATTTTATGCTTAACTGGGAATTCATGGCTGAAATACCTGTGCTCTCTTCAGACCAAATGGAAAATATGTGGTGTGCTGAGTTGGATGTGAGGGGATTTGGAGTTTATGAGCCCAAATATGTCTCTTTTTAACCAAATATGCCTTTAGACACTATAACTTGGGTCTAAACACAACATATTACTTACATGAAGCATTCATCTCATATTCTAAATCTTGCTAAAATAGATGGTATTTTGATATATTAATAGATTGGAGACAGAAAAGTCGAATCTGTAAGATGAAAGATTTTCATCTTTACTGCAGAATGGAAGTGGGTTGAGAATGAACATGTATGCATATACACTTAATCTTTGGAGAGCTAAGTGGAGCTTCATTGTATGTGAAGAACACATATAATAAGGAATCATATTTCAATTAATCACTTTATATACTAGTTTAACTTTTCAGCCATCTTTCCATTTTCTTTGTAATAATACAAAATTTTGTTACCTTTATAGTAATCTAATTCTGTAAAGGGAATAAAATTTTTGTCTACAGCAACCCAATGTAAGATAAAAGTTGAAATTTGATCAACAAGGCTCAGTTCTCAACTAATTATGTATTAATTTGTTTTCATCAAGAATATAAAGATATATTTTGTTTAGAGGTTTGCATTAAAATATATATACACATATGGTTACAGTGTGTATTACTGATGTATCTATTCCTGCCTTTCATTTTATTTCTAGCAAAGTTTCTCCTCCTCCACCTCCTTTTCCTTTCTTTTTTGTATAGATATCCACTCTTCCTATATTCCCTGTGGGTCAGGAAAAGCTGACCACCTCCAAATCCTAGGTTGGACCTGATTGAAATAATGATAACCCCACCGTCCCTTGTCAGTGACTGGTTTAAGAATCATGTGACCCACTTTGAAACAATGAGATATGAGGAGACGTTTACTGGAAATTCATGCCACAATTAATCTGTTATCTTCTAAAAATAATTAAGTGACACTTAGTCTGTTCTAGGTGATTATCAGGAATTGATGTGAATCCCGGGATTGGTTCTGCAAACATAACAATCTCAGGATGAAACCAACACATGAAAGAGCAAGAGCCGAAAAAGTTACTAGGAAAGGAGTGAAAGATAATGGATTTACTGTGATTTATTTTAGTCTACAGTAAATATCAAGTTTTTTGTTTAAGCTAGTTTTATATTAATTGTTCCTGAGGGTATATAAATGGTAGAGTGAAAGTAATTTTTCTAAATATGACAAGTTTTCCCATACAAGTATTACTTTCTATTTTTTTCTCTGTTAAGTATCTGAAAGATCAGAGAGTAGGTCTTTTAAATTATTCTAGAGCTTGCCTTTGTCTTGTGGCTTTCCCTCTAATCACAGATAGATATCAGGATGACGTGTATTCTTGATGCCAGCATGTGAAAAATTAATTTCTGCTAGAAATTGAACTTTGCACACTTTTATATCTCAAAACTTGAGAAAAGTTATCACTTCAACTAAAGAAAATTTCTAATAGCTTTTTACTACTTATGTTGCTGTTTCCTAAACAGGACCTTTTGTTGCAAAAAAAAAAAAAAGGTAATATAATTTTGTTTTTGAATCTCAGGTGTTGCCATGGATTTTACCTATACCAGTCACTTGAATTTGAGAGCCCAAAGGGTTCTAACCATTATCTACACTGCACAGTGAAATTCCTATTAATAAGATAAAGTACTATTGGAAAACCAATATATCATGGTCTATTTTGGCATTAATTTGAATTACTGATCTAGATGTCACAGGCTATTGATATATTGTTCATTATGAGACAGTCCTTTATTGTCTTCATTATACATCAAATCTATGCACCACAGAAACTTGACTGTGAATTTAAAAGTAAAATATCTGCTTATTGAAATACTAAAATACAAAGTACTCTTCTCTGTACTGGTGAATAAGAGAGTTGTTACATAGGGAAATGTATGAAGAAATGAGAATAAGACAAAGTCCTTGCCAACAAAAAAGATAGTAGATTAGTGAAGACTGAAAGCAAATATGGACCAAAAAAATTCAAAATAAGGGACAAAGTTGTGTTTGGTTTTCATTTTGTTTTTAATTTTCATTTGTGTTTAGTTTTTTTTGTGTGTGTAAATTTTTTCTCAATCTTTGTTGTAAGAAAATATTTGGCTGGGCATGGTGGCTCACACCTGTAATCCCAACACTTTGGGAGGCCAAGGTAGGCAGATCACCTGAGGTCAGGAGTTCAAGACCAGCCTGGCCAACATGGTGAAACACCGTCTCTACTAAAAATACAAAAATTAACCAGGTGTGGTGGTGCACACCTGTAATTCTAGCTATTCAGAAGGCTGAGGCATGAGAATCACTTGAATCTGGGAGGCAGAGGTTGCAGTGAGCTGAGATCATACCACTGCACTCCAGCCTGGGTGACAAAATGAGACTTTGTCTCAAAAAAAAAAAAATTAATGACTTTATTATGATGTTTATTGTTAACTACCTCAGTATTATTCCACTACTCCCTCAATGGATCAACATACCAATGTAGTATGCAAATCTGGATGCATCACTTGGGAGAGTTATAAACATGTAAACCCTTGAGCATTTAATTTCATTAATTATAACTTAATAGATCCATAGTGAGACTTGAAAAAATCTATTGTGATGATTAATTTTGTATGTCATCTTGACTGGACTAAGAGATTCTCAGATAGTTGATAAAATATTATTTCTGGGTATTTCCAGAGGAGATCACCCTTTGAATCAATAGACCAAGTAATGCCCAATATGCTCATGAGCAAAGTGAAAATGGTGGCAGGCATGGAGGTTATACATAAGCTCAGCAACATGGACTTTCACTCACCAAGGAAATAACCTAGCTACCACCACCAAAGAGTGCCCAACCTGCCAGCAGCAGATACCAACACAGCGCCTCCAATATGGCACCATTCTCTAAGGTGATCAGCTAGCTATCGCATGTCAGGTTGATTACACTGGACTACTTCCATCATGGAAGAGGCAACGTTTTGTCTTTACTGCCATGGACACTCTGGATACGGATTTATCTTTCCTCCACCCAGTGCTTCTGCCAAAACTACCATTGGAGGACTTACAGAATACCTTATCCATCATCATGGTATTCTACATAACGTCTCTTCTGACCAAGGAACTCACTTTGCAGCCAAAGAAAAGCAGTAATTAGTCCACGTTCATGAAATTCCCTAGTTACCATGTTTCTCATCCTGAAGCAGCTGTTCTGATAGAATGATGAAATGGCCTTTTGGATATTCAATTCCAGTGTCAGCTAGGTCACAATACCTGCAGCCCTGCAGAAAGATTCTCTAGAAGGCTGTATATGTTTTCAATCAGCATCCAATATATCTGTTTTTCTGATAGCAAGGATTCATTGGTTCTGGAATCAAGAAGTGGAAATGGAAGAGGTACCATGATTGTCAGCCCTAGTAATCCACTAGCAAAAATTTTGCTTCCTTGTCCTATCACTTTATGCTCCACTGGCCTAGAAGTTTTAGTTCTCTAGGGAGAAGTTCTTCTATCAGGAGACACAAAAAATGATTCCACTGAACTAGAAGTTAAGACTGCCACATGGCCTCTTGGGGTCTTCATCCTCTGAGTCAACAGGCCGGTAAGGGAGTTACATTATTGACTGGATTGAGTGATCCAGACTACTAAGAGAAAACTGGACTGCCACTCTACAACGGAGGTAAGGATGAGTATGTCTGAAATATAGGTGATGGCTTAGTGCATCACTTAGTGTTACCATGCCCTGTAAATTAATGTCAGTGGAACACTACAACAACCCAATCCTGGCGAGACTACACATACCTGGATTCAGGAATGAAGATTTTACTCCACAAAGTCAAAAGCCACAACCAGCAGAGGTTCTTGCTGAAGGCAAAGGGAATACAGAATGGGAAGTAGAAGATAATCACAAATACAAGACCACAAAACTAGTTACAATAATGAAAATTGTAATTGTCATGAGTATTTCCTCCTTGTTAGAAGTATGTGTGCATATACGTATATTGAGCAAATACTTTTATTTTCTCTCGTTCCCTTATGTAACATAAGATGTATTATCTTTAGATCAGTATTAACTATTGTCAATTTTACGTTATTGTATTTGTTATGGCATATCATGGAAAGAGTAAAGATCACTCAAGAACTTTACCTCCTATTCTGGAAAAGGAATTAGTGCATTTCTGGTTGTAGGCAGGACAGTTGTATCATGTTAGATGTAATCATTACTTCATTATTTTTTATTTGGGGATTAATTAAGGTTTAAGGAGATGCATAAGGTGTCAAATTGACAAGGGGTAAATTTATGATGGTTAATTTTATGTGTCAACTTCAATGGGTTAAGGGATGCCCTGATAGCTGGTAAAGAATGATTTCTGTGTGTGTCTGTAAGAGATCAGTATTTGAACCAGAAGACTGAGTAAAGAAGCTACCCACTCAACAATGTGGGCCGGCATTATACAATCTGTTTTGCCCCCAGATAGAACAAAAAGGCAGGGAAATGGTGAATTAACTTTCTCTTTCTTTCTCCTTGAGCTGGGTATCTGTCTTTTTCTGCCCTCAACATTAGTGCTCCTGGTTTTCAGGTTTGGACATGGGACTTGCATCAGCACCCCCCACTCCAACCCACAGACTGGTAGTTATACTTTTTAGTCCCCTGGTTCTCAGGCCTTTGGACTGGGACTGAATTACATCAGTTGCTTTCCTGGTTCTCCACCTTACAGACATCGTGTCACGGGACCTCTCAGCTTCCAGAATTGCAGGAGCCAATTCCATAACAAATCTCCTGTTACCTCCATATCTATCTATCTAGACCCTCTGGGTTCTGATTTTGCAGAGAACCTTGACTAATACATCTGTTTAACAAGTCACCCATTTTGTTTTAATCCAGCAGAATTTGTCATTTAGCAACAACTATTTAAATTAATATTAGCCTGATTATTTACTGCTATTGATATTCTACTGGATACATAATAGAAAAATATATAACATATATGTATACACATTATTTTAAATTTTATTTTTCTAATTTAGTATATGTTTATCGATTTTCTCGGATTGTATTTTATTCACAATATGAAGTCACTGATATTTTTATTACATTTTTAAGTTTGATGAGTACGTAGTAGATGTATATATTTATGGGGTACATGAGATATTTTGATACAGACATACCATACATAATCACATCAGGGTAAATGGGGGTATTCATTACTTCAAGCATGTATCATTTCTTTATATTACAAACATTCCAGTTACAATCTTTTGGTTATTTTGAAGTGTACTATGAGTTACTGTTGAGTGTAGCATCCTGTTGTGCTATCAGATACTAGATCTTATTTATTCTACATAACCATATTTTTGCACCCATTAACCATCCCCACACCCCCTCACTCTCCCTATCCCAGCCTCTGGTACCCAGCATTCTATTCTATATCTCCATGAGTTTAATTGTCTTAACTTTTAGCTCCCAAATATGAGTAAGAACATAAGAAGTTTGTTTTCTGTCCCTGTCTTATTTCACTTAACATTATATCCTCCAGTTCCATCCACAATGTTGCAATGGTGCAAATAACAGGATATCGTTCTTTTTTGTGGGTGACTAGGACTCTATTGTGTACATGTTCCACATTTTCCTATCCATTTGTCTGATGATGGACAATTAGATTAATTCCACATTGTGGCCATTGTGAACAGTGCTACAGTAAACATGGGAATGCAGATATCTCTTCAGTATATACATTTTCTTCCTTTTTGGTATATACCTAGGAATGAGATTGTTGGATCACCTGGTGTGGTTCTATTTTTAGTTTTTTGAGGAACCCCCATGCTGTTCTCCATAGTAGTTGTACTAATTTGCATTCCCATCAACAGTGTTCGAGGGTTTCCTCTTCCTCACATCCTTGCCAGCATATGTTATTGCCTGTGTTTTTGATAAAAGCCATTTTAACTGGGGTGAGATGATATTTCATTGTCATTTTAATGTCATTTCTCTGATGACCAATGGTGTTGAGAAGGTTTTTATATGCCTGTTTGCCCATTATGTGTCTTTTTTTTTTTTTTCAAAAAAAATCTATTAAGATATTTGGCCCATTTTTAAATAAGTTTATTAGAATTTTTCCTATTGAGTTGTTTGAGCTCCTTCTATATACTGGCCATTAATCCCTTGTCTGATGGATAGGTTGGATATATTTTCTCTCACATTGTACATTGTCACTTCACTTTGTTGATGTTTGCTGTGCAGAAGCTTTTTAAGTTGATGTGATCCTCGTTGTTCATTTTTGCTTTGGTTGCATGTGCTTTTGGGGTATTACGCAAGAAATCTTTGCCCAGACAATGTACTAGAGTATTTCCACCATGTTTACTTTTAAAAGTTTCATGTCTTAGATTTTAGTTTTTAATCCATTTTGATTTGATTTTTGATATGGTGAGAGATAGAAGTCTAGTTTCATTTTCTGCATATGGATATCCAGGTTTTCCAGCACCATTTATTGAAGAGACAGTACTTTCCCCGATGTATGTTCTTGGCACCCTTGACGAAAATGAGTTTACTGTAGATGTATGGATTTATTTTTGGGTCCTCTGTTCTGTTACATTGGTCAATGTGTCTGTATGCCAGTACTACACTGTTTTGGTTACTATAGCTCTGTAGTATAATTTGAAGGCAGATAATGTGATTCCTCCAGTTTTGTTCTATTGCTCATGATAGCGTTCGTTGCCTATTCTGTGTCTTTAGTGCTTCCATATACATTTGATGATTATTTTTTCTATTTCAGTGAAGCAGGTCATTGGTATTTTCATAGAGATTGCATTAAATTTGTAGATTTCTTTGGGTAGTATAGACATTGAAACAATATTGTTTCTTCCAATCCAGGAACACAAAATATCTGTCCATGTTTTTGTCCTCTACAATTTCTTGCATCAATGCTTTATAGTTTTTATTGTAGAGATCTTTCACTTCTTGCGTAAGTTTATTCCTACAAATTTAGTTTAATTTGTGGCCATTGTAAATAGGATTACTTTCTTGATTTCTTTTTCAGATTGTTTGCTGTTGGCATGTAAATATGCTACTGATTTTTCTATGTTGATTTTGTACACTGCAACTTCATTGAATTTGTTTAGCAGTTTTAATAGTTTTTTTAATGGAATCTTTAGGTTTTTCCAAATATGATTGTATCATCTGCAAACAAGGATAATATGACTTCCTCCTTTCCAATTTGGATGTCCTTTATTTGTTTCTCTTGTCTGATTGCTCTACCTAGGACTTACAGTACTCTGTTGAATAGCACTTGTGAAAGTGGGCATCCTTGTTGTGTTCCAGATCTTAGAGGAAAGGCTTTCAATTTTCCCCATTTAATATGATACTAGCTGTGGGTCTGTCATATATGGAATTTATTATGTTGAGGTATGCTCCTTTAAACCTAATTTTTGAGGGTTTTTATCAGGAAGAAATGATGAATTTTATCAAATGCTTTTTCATCATCAATGAAGATGATCATATGGTTTTTGTCCTTCATTCTCTTGGTGATATGGTTTGGCTCTGTGTCCCCATGCAAATCTCATGTTGAATTGTAATTCCCATGTGGTGGAGGAGGGGCCTGGTGGAAAGCAATTGAATCATGGGGGTGGATTTCTCACTTGCTGTTCTCATGATAATGAATGAGTTCTCACAAGATCTGGTCGTTTAAACGTGTGCACTACTTTCTCCTTCACTCATTCTCCTGCCACCATGTGAAGATGTGCTTGCTTTCTCTTTGCCTTTCTGCCATGATTGTAAGTTTTCTGAGGCCTCCCAAGCCATGACTCCTGAATAGCCTGTGAAACTTTGAGTCAATTAAACCTCTTTTTTTTTCTTTATAAGTTACCCAGTCCCAGGTAGTTCTTTATAGCAGTGTGAGAACAGATTAATATAGAAAATTGGTAACAGGAGTTGGGTATTGCTATAAGGATACCGAAAAATTTTGAAAGTGACTATGGAACTGGGTAATGTGCAGAGGTTAAAACAGTTTGGAGAGCTCACAAGAAGATAGGACAATGAGGGAAATTTTGGAACTTCCTAGAGACTTGTTTAATAATTTTGACCAAAATGCTGATAGCAATATGGACAATGAAGCCCAGGATGAGGTGGTCTCAGATGGAGATGAGGAACTTATTGGGAACTGGAGCAAAGATCAGTGTTGCTATGCTTTAGAAAAGAAACTGGCAGCATTGTGCCCATTCCCTAGGGATCTGTGGAACTTTGAAATTAAGAGAAATTATTTAGGTTACCTGGTGGAAGAAATTTCTAAGCAGCAAAGCATTCAGACCTGGCTGTTTCTCAAAGCCTACTGTCATTTGCATAAGCAAAGATAACATATTTAAAAGGAAAGCAGAGCATAAAACTTTGGAAAATGTATAGTCTGACCATGTGGTAGAAAAGAAAACTCAATTTTCTAGGAAGGATTTCAAGGGTGCAGAAATTTGCGTAAGTAAAGGAGAATTGAATGTTAATAGCCAAGACAATGGGGAAAATGCCCCCAAGGCATTTCAGAGTCCTTCTTAGCAGCCCCTTCCATCACAGACCTGGAGGCCTGCTCTGTGCCACCTCAGGACATGGTGCTTTGCATCCCAGCTGCTCCAGCTCCAGCAATGACTAAAAGAGGACAAATTACATGTTGGGCCATTGCTTCAGAGCATGCAAGCCTCCAACCTTGGCAGCCTCCACATGCTATTGGGCCTGCAGGTGTGCAGAAGGCAGGCATTAAAGTTTGGGAAGCCTCCACATAGATTTCAGAGGATGTATTGAAACACCTGGATGTCCAGTCAGAAGTCTGCAGCAGGAGTAGAGGCCTCATGAAGAAACTCTTCTAGGGCAGTGCAGAAGGAAAATGTGAGGTTGGAGCCCCCACAGAGTCCCCACTGGGGCACTGCCTAGTGGAGCTGTGAGAAGAGGGCCACTGTCTTCCAGACCACAGAATAGTACATCCACTGAACGCTTGCATCATTCACCTGGAAAAGCCACAGGCACTCAACACCAGCCCATGAAAGCAGCCATGGGTGCTGTAACCTGCAGAGCCACAGCGGCAGAGCTGCCCAAGACCTTGGGAGCCCACCACTTGCTTCAGTGCATCCTGTATGCAAGACATGAAGTCAAAGGAAATTATTTTG
Organism: Hylobates moloch; assembly: GCF_009828535.3. Classification (NCBI taxonomy): domain Eukaryota; kingdom Metazoa; phylum Chordata; class Mammalia; order Primates; family Hylobatidae; genus Hylobates; species Hylobates moloch. The sequence continues at coordinate 76,011,254 of NW_026652276.1, forward strand.
GAGCTTTAAGATTTAATAACCACCCTGCTGGGTTTTGGGCTGAAGCCACTTTGTTTTGGTCAATTTTTCCCTTTTGGAAAGGGAATATTTACCCACTGCCTATACGCGAATTGTGTCTTGGAAGTAACTAAGTTGTTTTTGATTTTACAGGCTCATAGGCCAAAGAGACTTGCCTTGTCTCAGATGAGACTTTGTACTTGGACATTTAAGGTAATGCGGGAATGAGTTAAGACTTTAGGGGACCGTTGGTAAGGTATTATTGTGTTTTGATATATGAGAAGGACATGAGACTTGAGAGGGGCCAGGGGCAGAGTGATATGGTTTGGATTTGTTTCCCACACAAATCTCATGTCGAATTGTAATCCCCACATGTTGGAGGAGTGGTCTGGTGTGAGGTGATTGAATCATGGGGCCTGACTTCCCCCTTCCTGTTCTCATTGTAGTGAATGAGTTCTCAGGAGGTCTGGTTGTTTAAAAGTGTGTGCCATTTCCCCCTTCACTCTCTCTTGCCACCATGTGAAGACATGCTTGCTCTCCCTTCACCCTTCTGCCATGATTGTAAGTTTCCTGAGGCCTCTCAGCCATGCCTTCTGTACAGCCTGTGGAACTGAGTCAATTAAACCTCTTTTCTTTCTAAGTTACCCAGTCTCTGGTTGTTCTTTATAGCAGTGTGAGAACAAACTAATACAGTTGTTATGATGTAGCACACTGATAGATTTGCATACATTGGACCATCCTTGCATCCCTGGATGAGTCCAATTTGCTTATTGCTCAAGGCCATAGGAGCCCACCTCATGCATCAGCATGACCTGGATGTGAGACATGGAATCAAAGGAGATCATTTTGGAACTTTAAGGTTTAATGACTGCCCTATTGGATTTTGACCTTGCATGGGGCCTATAGTACTTTAGTTTTGGCCAATTTCTCCTACTTGTAACAGGTGTATTTACCCAATGCCTCTACCCCCATTGTAACTTGGAAGGAATTAACTTATGTTTGATTTTATCAACTTATAGGCAAAAGGGACTGGACTTGTCTCAGATGAGATTTTGGACTTGGACTTTTGAGTTAATGCTGGAATGAGATAAGACTTTGGGGACTGTTTGGAAGGTACGACTGTGTTTTGAAATGTGAAGACATGAAATTTGGGAGGCGCCATGAGTGGAATAATATGATGTGGCTGTGTCCCCACCCAAATATCATCTTGAATTGTAGTTCCCATAATCCCCACATGTCATGGAAGGGACCAAGTAGAAAGTGATTGGATCATGGGAGCAGTTTTCTCTATGCTGTGCTCATGATAGTGAGTTCTCATGAGAACTGATGGTTTTATAAGCATCTGGCATTTCTCCTGCTTGCACTCATTTTTCTCCCTGCTGCCCTGTGAAGAGGTGCCTTCTGCCATGATTGTAAGTTTCCTGAGGACTCCCCAGCCATGAGGAACTATGAGTCAATTAAAACTCCTTCCTTTATAAATTACCAAACCTTGGGTATTTTGTCATAGCAGTGTGAGAACGAACTAATACAGTTATGATGAATGATCTTTTGAATGTGTTGTTCCATTTAGTTTGCTTGTATTTTTTGAAGATATTTACATCAATGTGCATCAGAGATAGTGGCCTATAGTTTTCTTATCTTTCTTTTTTTATGTGTCTTTGTCTGGTGTTGCTAAAAGGATAATAGAGATTTTATAGAATGAGTTTGTAAGTATTATCTCATTCTCTATTTTTCAAAATAGTTTGAGTATGATTGGTATTAGTTCTTCTTTAAATGTTCAGTAAAATGCCCCAGTGAGGCCATTGAGTCCCAAGTTTTCTTTGGTTGGAGACATTAGCATGTCTTCAATCTCATTACTCGTATTGGTCTATTCAGGTTTTGAATTTCTTCATGGTTCAGTTTTGGTAGGTTGTATGTTTCTAGGAATTTATCCATTTCTTCTAGGTTTTCCAATTTATTGGCATATAGTTACTCATAGCAGTTTCTAATAATCTTTTGAATTTCTATAGTAGAAGTTGTATTGTTGTCCTTTTCATCTCTGATTTTTATACAGGCCTTGCTCTTTTTCTTAATGTGTCTAAAAGTTTGTTGATTTTGTATATCTTTTTAAAACACCACATTTTCATTTCATTGATCTTTTATATTTTTTTAAATGTCAATTTTATTTATTTCTGCTCCATTATTATGTCTTTTCTACTACTAATTTTGGATTTGGTTTGCTCTTGCTTTTCTGGTTCTTTAAGATTCATTATTAGATTATTTGTTTTTTTTAACTTTCTTGAAATAGGCACTTAGTACTGTAAATTTTCCTCAGTATTGCTTTTGCCATATCCCACAGGTTTTGGTGTGGGTTTTTTTCCATTTTCATATGTTTCAAGAAATCTATCAGTGTTCTTATTAATTTCTGTATTGACTCACTGGTCATTCAGGAGCATATTGTTTAATTTCCATGTGTTCATATTGTTTCCAAAGTTCCTCTTGTTAGTGATTTCTAGTTTTATTACATGTGGGAAGAAAAGGCATTTGATTTTAAATTTTGAATTTTTTAAGTCTTATTTTGTAGTGTAGCCTAACATATGATCTATCATTGTTAATGATTCATGTGCTGAGGAGAAGAATGTGTTTTCTACAGATGTTGAGTGAAATGTTCTATAAACATTATTTGGTCTGTAATGGAGATTAAATCGTGTTTCTTTGTTGATTTTCTTTCTTTCTTTCTTTCTTTTTTTTTCTTTTTGAGATGGAATCTTTCCCTGTTGCCCAGGCTGGAGTGCAGTGGCACAATGTTGGCTCACTGCAACCTCTGCCTCCTGCATTAAAGCAATTCTCCTGCCTCAGCCTTCCAAGTATTTGGGATTACACTCATACGACACAGTGCCTGGCTTTTTTGTTTTTTTCTTTGATTTTTAGTACAGACAGGGTTTTGCTATGTTGGCCAGTCTGGTCTCAAACTCCTCACCTCAGGTAATCCATCCCCCTTGGCCTTCCAAAGTGCTGGGATTATAGGCTTGAGCCACCAAGCCCAGACCCTTTGCTGATTTTCTGTAAGTATAATCTGTCCAGTGCTGAAAGTGGGGGGTTGAAGTCTCCAGCTCTTATTGTATTAGGGTCTATCTCTCTCTTTAACACTAACAATATTTGCTTTGCATTTCTGGGTGCTTCAGTATTGTATTGGGTGCATATATATTTATAATTGTTATATCCTCTTGCCTAATTGACCACTATATTCTTATATAATGACATTCATTGTCTTTTTTAAAAAATATTTTTTGTCTTGAAATCGATTTTGTTTGTATAAGTGTAGCTACTCCTGTTCTTTTTTGGTGTCTATTTGCACAGAATATCTTTTTTCATTCTTTTATTTTCAATACATGCTTATCTTTATAAACAGTGAAGTGTGGTTTTTGTAGGCAACAATGAACCTAAAATTAAATAGTAATGAAATTTAATGTACATAGCACTTAATGTCCTATTGTCTTATATCAACTTTTTAAATTAACATTTCAAATGGATATTTCATGCTTAGTTGTGATAATAAGATATGTCAAGTAAATGGATCTGTTTGTAATGACACTAGTACAGAGGTGAAAAAATCAGGATTATTACATCTTATTTCACATAAAAGTTAATTTATTTTACCTATTTCTCTCTCTGTGTCTTCCAGGAAGCTACCTATTAACTATAAAATAAAATCAATTTATTAGTTACCCATTTATCTTCCTCCTCATACTTTTTAAAAGATTTTTTCATTGTTACAACTCTGTGTTCCTGCAGAAATATTTAGTCTTCATTTTCAATTAAAGCCTGCCATTCCTTCATCCTTATACCCATTCACTCATTTAACAACATTGAGCTTTTCTATTGTTAGGCACTATACCTTTCGAGTACATAATATGAACAAGATATGATTCCTCCCTTGAAAGTGTAGTAAGAGAGATAGCTCTTCTCAGACTATTAAAGTATTTTTAAATAGTTTAAAAGTGATAGTTTGACAGTGAGTTAATGTAAATGAATGTAAGTGCATTGACATGGTGGTAGTCATAATGTCACTATAAAAAAAATGAATACAGTCATAGAAATGGAGTTTACAGAAGGCTTTAAAAATGGAAATACTTGAGGTGAGTCATGAAGAATGATGAGGAGTTTGCCAGAGAAGTGCGGCTGGGTAAGTATCTCAGGCAGATAAAACAGCAGAGATAAAGTCAGTGAAATACTGAATTGTATAAACAGTTGCATTAAAAAAGGATTACATTTTTACCTCTGCTTCCTACAATGTAGATTAGAAGTACTTTACCTACTCCATCTTCTATGTGCAACTAAAACTGAAATTATATATAAAATAAACAAGAAAGATTAAATGGTGGGGAGAAGAAAGCAGATTAGTGAGGGAGCTTGGAACCTGAGGAATGACACAAGAATGAATCCATGGTGTATTATTCTCTTCTCACATTGCTATAAAGACATACCCAAGACCAGTTAATTTATTAATGAAAAGAGGTTTAATCAGCTCATGGTTCTGTGTGCTACACAGTCTTCTTTTGAGGAGGCCTTAGGAAACACTATCATGGTGGAAGGTAAAGAAGCAGCTTGCTTATTTTCACATGGCCATCAGGAGAGAAAGGGAGCAGGAGTTTTAAACAGCATAACTTGAGAGAACTCTATCACAAGATAACACTAAGGGGATGGTGCTAAATCATTGGGAACCACCCCCATGATCCAATCCCCTCTCACTACACCTCACCTCCAACATTGAGAATTACAATTCTACAGGAGATTTGGGTGAGGATACAGAGCCAAATATTATCGATTGGTTTTGTTTGTTTATCATATATTCTGTAGCTGGAGAAGACAGAATCCTGGAATATAAATGTGAGCAACTACAACAAAAAAGCATGCTCTTTTGAACAAACAAAAAAAGGGAGAGAGAGAGAAAGAACGAAAGAAAGAAAAGAAAGAAAGAATAGTTTCTATAGCAAGACAGAAAGCTTTTAGACAATAATCTGTGTATTCAAGCCAAATATCACATGAAGGGCTGTGGTTATACCTCCAAATATACCAACAAAGGACAAGTAAGACACTTAAACTTCCATCCCCATAGACTATAACAATGCACCCCGAACCCACTACTGGGGGTTGGGATAGTGCCAATGAACATTGAGTAGGGTGCCAGGACTTAGATCCTCATCGGGCACTAATGAGCACCCCCACATTCCTGAAATGTCAGTGGAGACCTTGTGAGGAATCTGATTTACACTCTCACTCCACATTAGAGAGGTAACTTCCCTTTTCCTGTGTAGTGATATAACAGGAGGCCTAAACATAAAACTTTCATTATTGAGCAGTAATGAGTTTCCCCGTCCCCCAATGCCATGTCAATGGAAGCCATGTATGGGGCAAAAAAATGGATATGTTTGCTCCTCCCAGCCAGGGTGTTATCAGTGGAGGCCCACTGGGGAGCTGGAACTTCCACTTCCATTAAGCAGAAAAGGGGTGCCTCTCCCTTCAAGAGTTAACAGAGGCTGAATAAGGTACCTGGATTTTGACTGTCACCTGGCAGTAACTAGTGAGTACCACCATTTTCTTTTTGGAGAAGTGTCAGAAGAACAAAGCTAAAACAAAATGTTTAAGATTCAGAATGTCATAGCATAATAACCAATATATCCAGTTTCCTATCAAAAATCATTTTTTATACCAAGGAGCAGGAAAATCTCAAATTGAATGGAAAATGAGAACCAACAGACATTAACAATGAGATTACAGACATATTAGACATATCTGACAAGGATTTTAGTGGAGCCATCACAAAACACTTCAATGAGTATTACAAAAACACTTGAAATAAGGAGTCTCTGAAAAGGAGTAGAAAGTCTCAGTAGATAAATATAAGATGTAAACAATAATCAAGTATAAATTTTAGAACTGAAAATTACAATAACCAATACAATAACCTTAGCTGATGGGCTCAACAGCAAAATGGACAGAGGAGAAAAGTCCACAAAAATGAAGATAAAACAATAATAATTGAGAACTATGAGAAGAAAGAAAATGAATGAAGTCTCACTGGCCTGTCATACTATAAAAAGAGAGTTAACTTTTGTGCCATTACAATTCCAGAAGGTGAGAGGAGAGAAGAGAACAGAAAATTTTCACAGACATAATAGCTGAAAATGTATGAAGTCTCACTGGCCTGTCACAGTATAAAAAGAGAGCTAACTTTTGTGCCATTACAATTCTGAAAGTTGAGAAGAGAGGAGAACTGAAAATTTTCACAGACATAATAGCTGAAAACTTCTGAAATTAGGCAATAATGTAAGCTTACCGATTAAGAATCTGAGGAAAAGCAAAACAAGATAAACTTTAAAATATCCAGGCCAAGAAATGTCATAGATAAACTTCAGAAAACTAAATCATACATAGTGTATTCTCCAATCATAATGAATAAAACTAAGAATAACAGAAAGACAAGGGAAAAATATCCAACGGTTGAAAAGAAAACAACATCACACTTGTAAATAATAGTAGATCAAAGAGGGAGTCTCAAGGGAAGTAAAATTACCTTTAACTGAGTAAAAATGAAAATCTAATATACCAAATTTGAAAAGATGAAACTAACACATTGTTGAGAGGGAAAGTTATAACACTAATTGCTCATATTAGGAAAGTAGGAAAGTGTCAAATCAGTAGTCTAAGCACTTACCTCAAGGAACTAGAAAAAGCAGAGCAAAATAAATTTAAACCAAGTGGAACGAAGTAAATAATCAAGACGAGAAAATTAAACAATGTGATTGGAAACAGAAAAATGATAGAAAAAATTAACAGAAGAACATCCGGAACTTGAAAAAGATCAATGAAATTGACAAACCTCTAGCAAGACTGACAGAAAATAAAAGAAGACACAAATTACCAGTTTTAGGAATGAAAGAGAAAATATTATTACAGACCTTGCAGGCATCCAAAGCATACTAAGGGAATACTAGAAACAACTTTACATACATAAATTTGACAACTTAGAACAAGTGGACCAATTCCTCAAAAAATGCAATCTGCCATAACTCACCGAAGAGGAAATTGATCATATCAATAGGCTCAAAAACTATTAAGGTAATTCAACTTATTATTTTTAAACAAATTTCCAGGGCCAGATGAATTCACTGGAGAATGCTACCATGTTTTTAAAGAAGAATTAATGCTAATTCTATACAAGCTCTTCCAGAATATACAAGAAGGGAAAACTTCCCAATTCTATGAAGCCAATAATACCTTATTACCAAAACTAGACAGACACAGTACAAAAAGGATAAGAAAAAAGTACAGACCAGTATTCCTAATAAATATAAATGCAAAAATTCTTTACAAAATTAGCAAATGAAATTCTGCATATAGATAAACAATTGTACATCATGACTAAGTGGTTTATGCTGAGGATCAAAAGCTAGTTCAGTATTCAAAAACCATTAAATATAATTTGTTAACAACAGCCTACAGAAGAAAAATTACATGATCATCAGAATTGGTGCTGAAAATGCCTTTGATAAGGGAAAGCAACTGGACAGAGATTGATTCACCACCAATTTATGATAAAACCTCTCAGAAAAATAGAAATCAAAGGGAACCTTCCCAAGAAAAAATATCCATTTGGTACTGTTCTTTGTTGTTTTGTTGTTGTTTTGTTGTTGTTGTTGTTTTGAGACGAGTCTCACTCTGTTGTCAGGCTGAGTGCAGTGGCATGATCTCGGCTCATTGCAACCTCTGACTCACTGGTTCAAGCGATTCTCCTGCCTCAGACTCCCAAATAGCTGGGATTACAGGCATGTGCCACCATGCCCAACTAATTTTTGTATCTTTATTAGAGACGGGGTTTCACCATGTTGACCAGGCTAGTCTCGATCTCCTGACCTCATGATCCGCCCGCCTCCGCCTCCCAAAGTGCTGGGATAACAGGGGTGAGCCACTGCAAGTGGCCCATCGGGCACTATTCTTATTGCTCAGGTGACAAAACTATCCGAACACCAAACCCCCATGACACACGGTTTATCTATACAACAAAACTGCACAAATACCCCTGAAAATAAAAGTTTGTTGTTGTTGTTGTTATTTCTTTCTTTTTTTTTTTTAACATCTACAAAAATCCTACAGCTAACATTATACTTAGTGGTGGACTACAGAATGTTTTTTCGTCTAATATCGAAAACAGGGCAAGGATATCTGTTCTCAACACTCTTATTTGATATGGCACTAGAAACTCTGCCGAGTGTAAGAAGAATTTTTTTTTTTTTGTAGTGGAGAAGGGGACATACAGATTAGAACAAAATAAAAACGTTCTTATTTGCAGATGACATAATTGTCTATGTAGAAACTCCCAAGGAATGTACCCCAAAACCCTAAAATTAAAAAGTGAATTCAGGGACATCACAGAATACAAGATAAATATTTATTTAAACTGTATTGATATATTCTAACAATGACCACATATATATATATCAAAATTAAACATACAATAGTGTTTAGATCTGCTCAAGAAAAGAGAAATACTTTGGTATAAATCTAGCTAAACATTAGAGAACTTTTAGGCTGAAAACTACAAAAAAGTGATGAAAAAATCTAAAGTTAAATAAATGGAACACATATTATGTTAATGAGATGAAAAATTCAACATTGTAAATATAACAATTATCTCCAAAGCGATATACAGACTTAAAGCAATTTTTGTCAACATTGTAGCACAATTTTCGGAAACACTGACGAGATCATTCTAAAATTTATATAGAATTTAGTTCTTAGTTTTATGTAGAAATACATGAGAACTCAAAACAATTTTAAAAAGAAAAAGGGGAACAAATCACTATAACAAATTTAAAGATATTGTACAGCTACAGTGATCAAGGCTGTATGATATTGGTGAAGTAACACATTTATGTAGGTCATCTTTTATGTCTTCAACAATGTTTTAAAGTTTTCACTTTGAAAGTCTTTAACTTTCTTGGTTATTTATTTCAAGGTGTTTTATTCTTTTAGATGCTTCTATAAATGGAATTATGTCTTAATTACATTTTGGATTGTTCACTGTAGGGGTATAAAGACATCATCAATGTTTGTGTGTTTATCATGTACCCTGGAAATTTGCTGAATTATTTGTTAGCTTCAGTAACTTTCTTGTGGATTCTTTGGGATTTTCTATATATAGAATTTTGTCATCTGTGAATAGAGATACTTTTATTTCTTTCCAATTTTGATGCTTTTTACTTTATGTTACGTGAGAGTTTTTTGTTTTTGTTTTGCTTTGTTTTTTGATAGATATCTTTTATCAGATTGAATACGCTTTCTTGTATATTCCTACTTGCTTGACTATTTTTATCATGAAGGGGAACTTTATTTTGTCAAATGCTTTTTGTGTATGCATTGAGGTAATCTTGTTTTTACTCTATATGCTGTATTACACTAATTGATTTTTGAATGTTAAATCAATTGTTCATGAGGTAAATCCCACTTGTATGTGGTAGACAAACATATTTATATGTTGCTGGATTTGGTTTCCTATTATGTTATAGATTATTGTATCTATTTTTAGAGATATTGCTATGCAGTTTTCTTTTTTGTGATGTCTTTATTTGGTTTTGGTATAATATTATAACACTGGCTTCACAGAATGAAGAAGGGCTCGCTCTTTTTTTGGCAGAATTAATAAAGGATTGATGTTAATTCTACATTAAATGTTTGGCAGAATTGGCCTGTGAAACCACACAGGCCTAAGCTTTTCTCTGTAGAAAGTTATAAAATGATAAATTTAGACCTTTTACTTGTTCCAGATGTATTCATTTTTTCTATTTCCTCGTGGTTTAATTTCAGTAGTTTGTGCCTGTTTAGGAATGTGTCAATTTTATATACGCTATTTTTTGGCATGTAGTTGTTAATAGCATTCTTTTAAAATCTTTTTCATTTCTGTGAGGTCTATGGTAGTAATCTCTACAGTGCTAGTAACCCCTATATTGTTATTTATTTTAGCAACTTGAAGCTTCTCTCTTTTTTCTTGGTTAGCCTATAAACAGGGTTGTCAGTTTTTTTGATCTGTTCAAAAAACCTAACTTCTAATTTACTTAAATATTTCTATGTCACTTATTTTAACTCTAAACTTTATTATTTTCTTCCTCTTTTTGATTTTTGGTTTGGTTTGCTCTTCTAGTTCTTTAAAGAACAAATTTAAGGCAGTGATTCAAGACTTTTTTCTTTTTAATACATGTGTTTATAGCTATAAATTGCTCTGCCTTAGCTACTGCCTTAGCTACATCCTATAATTTTGGTATGTGGTTTTATTTTATCGATCTCAAGTTAGTTCCTTTTTTTTTCTTTTTTTAAAATCATACTTTAAGTTCTAGGGTACATATGCAGAATGTGCAGGTTTGTTACATAGGTATACATGTGCCATCGTGGTTTGCTGCACCCATGAACTCGTCATTTACTTTAGGTAGTTCCTCTAATGCTATCCCTCCCCCAGGCCCCCACCCCACGACAGGCCTCGGTGATGTTCCCCTTCCTGTGTCCAAGTGTTTTCATTGTTCAATTCCCACCTATGAGTGAGAACACGCAGTGTTTGGTTTTCTGTCCTTGTGATAGTTTGCTGAGAATGATGGTTTCCAGTTTCATCCATGTCCCTCCCTGCAAAGGACAAGAACTCATTCTTTTTATGGCTGCATGGTATTCCATGGTGTATATGTGCCACATTTTCTTAATCCAGTCTATCATTGATGGACATTTGGGTTGGATCCAAGTATTTGCAATTGTGAATAGTGCCGCAATAAACATATGCATGCATGTGTCTTTATAGTAGCATGATTTATAATCTATTAGGTATATACCCAGTAATTGGATCACTGGTTCAAATGGTGCTTCTAGTTCTAGATCCTTGAGGAATCGCCACACTGTCTTCCACAATGGTTGAACTAATTTACACTCTCACCAACAGTGTAAAAGCATTACTATTTCTCCACATCCTCTCCAGCATCGGTTGTTTCCTGACTTTTTAATAATCGCCATTCTAACTGGTGTGAGATGGTATCTCATTGTGGTTTTGATTTGCATTTCTCTGATGACCAGTGATGATGAGCATTTTTTCATGTGTCTGTTGGCTGCATAAATGTCTTCTTTTGAGAAGTGTCTGTTCATATCCTGTGCCCACTTTTTGATGGGGTTGTTTGATTTTTTTCTTGTAAATTTGTTTAAGTTCTTTGTAGATTCTGGATATTAGCCCTTTGTCAGATGTGTAGATTGCAAAAATTTTCTCCCATTCTGTAGGTTGCCTCTTCACTCTGATGGTAGTTTCTTTTGCTGTGCAGAAGCTCTTTACTTTAATTAGATCCCATTTGTCTATTTTGGTTTTTGTTGCCATTGCTTTTGGTGTTTTAGTGGTGAAGTCCTTGCCCATGCGTGTGTCCTGAAAGGTATTGCTGTATTGCCTAGGTTTTCTTCTAGGATTTTTATGGTTTTAGGTCTAATATTTAAGTCTTTAATCCATCTTGAATTAATTTTTTGTAGAAGGTGTAAGGAAGGGATCCAATTTCAGCTTTCTACCTATGGCTAGCCAGTTTTCCCAGCACCATTTATTAAATAGAGAATCCTTTCCCCATTTCTTGTTTTTGTCAGGTTTGTCAAAGATCAGATGGTTGTAGATGTGTGGTGTTATTTCTGAGGCCTCTGTGCTGATCCATTGGTCTATATATCTGTATTGGTACCAGTACCATGCTGTTTTGGTTACTGTAGCCTTGTAGTATAGTTTGAAGTCAGGGAGTGTGATGCCTCCAGCTTTGTTCCTTGTGCTTAGGATTGCTTTGGCAATGCGGGCTCTTTTTTGGTTCCATATGAACTTTAAAGTAGTTTTTTCCAATTCTGTGAAGAAAGACATTGGTAGCTTGATGGGAATGGCATTGAATCTATGAATAACCTTGGGCAGTATGATCATTTTCATGATATTGATTCTTCCTATCCATGATCATGGAATATCTTTCCATTTGTTTGTGTCCCCTTTTATTTCCTTGAGCAGTGGTTTGTAGTTCTCCATGAAGAGGTCCTTCACATCCCATGTAAGTTGGATTCTTAGGCATTTTTTTCTCTGTGTAGGAATTGTGAATGAGAGTTCACTCATGATTTGGCTCTCTATTTGTCTGTTATTGGTGTATAGGAATGCTTGTAATTTTTGCACATTGACTTTGTATCCTGAGACATTGCTGAAGTTACTTATCAGCTTAAAGAGATTTTGGGCTGAGACGATGGGGTTTTCTAAATTTACAATCATGTCATCTGCAGAGACAATTTGACTTCCTCTTTTCCTAATTGAATACCCTTTATTTCTTTCTCTTGCCTGATTGCCCTGGCCAGAACTTCCAACACTATGTTGAATAGGAGTTGTGAGAGAGGGCATCCCTGTCTTGTGCCAGTTGTCAAAGGAAATGCTTCCAGTTTTTGTCCATTCAATATGATATTGGATGTGGGTTTGTCATAAATAGCTGTTATTATTTTCAGATACATTCCATCAATACCTAGTTTATTAAGAGTTTTTAGCATGAAGGGCTGTTGAATTTTGTTGAAGGCCTTTTCTGCATCTATTGAGACAATCATGTGGTTTTTGTCTTTGGTTCTGTTTATATGCTGGATTACATTTATTAATTTGCATATGTTGAAACAGCCTTGCATCCCAGGGATGAAGCCAATTCTATCGTGGTGGATAAGCTTTTTGATGTGCTGCTGGATTCTGTTTGCCAGTATTTTACTGAGGATTTTTGCATCGATGTTCATCAGGGATATTGGTCTAAAATTGTCTTTTTTTGTTGTGTCTCTGCCAGGTTTTGGTATCAGGATGTTGCTGGCCTCATAAAATGAGTTAGGGAGGAGTCCCTCTTTTTCTATTGATTGGAATAGTTTCAGAAGGAATGGTACCAACTCCTCTTTGTACCTGTGGTAGAATTCAGCTGTAAATCCATCTGGTCCTGGACTTTTTTTGGTTGTTAGGCTATTAATTATTGCCTCAATTTCAGAGCCTGTTATTGGTCTATTCAGAGATTCAACTTCTTCCTGGTTTAGTCTTAGATGGGTGTATGTGTCCAGGAATTTATCCATCTTCTTCTAGATTTTCTAGCTTATTTGTGTAGAGGTGTTTACAGTATTCTCCAATGGTAGTTTGTATTTCTGTGGGATCGGTGGTGATATCCCCTTTATCATTTTTTATGGCATCTGTTTGATTCACCTCTATTTTCTTCTTTTTCAGTCTTGCTAGCGGTCTATCAATTTTGTTGATCCTTTCAAAAGACCAGTTCCTGGATTCATTGATTTTTTGAAGGTGTCTCTATCTCCTTCAGTTTTGCTCTGATCTTAGTTATTTCTTGCCTTCTGCTGGAGTTTGAATTTGTTTTCTTTTGCTTCTCTAGTTCTTTTCATTGTGATGTTAGGGTGTCAATTTTAGATCTTTCCTGCTTTCCTTTGTGGGCATTTAGTGCTATAAATTTCCCTCTAGACACCGGAGATTCTGGTATGTTGTGTCTTTGTTCTCATTGGTTTCAAAGAACATATTTAGTTCTGCCTTCATTTTGTTATGTACCCAGTAGTCATTCAGGAGCAGGTTGTTCAGTTTCCATGTAGTTGAGCGGTTTGGAGTGAGTTTCTTAATCCTGAGTTCTAGTTTGATTGCACTGTGGTCTGAGAGACAGTTGGTTATAATTTCTGTTCTTTTACATTTGCTGAAGAATGCTTTATTTCCAACTATGTGGTCCATTTTGGAGTAAGTGTGATGTGGTGCTGAGAAGAATGTATATTCTGTTGATTTGGGGTTGAGAGTTCTGTAGATGTCTATTAGGTCTGCTTGGTGCAGAGCTGAGTTCAATTCCTGGATATCCTTATTAACTTTCTGTCTCGTTGATCTGTCTAATGTTGACAGTGGGGTGTTAAATTCTCTCATTATTATTGTGTGGGAGTCTAAGTCTCTTTGTAGGTCTCTAAGGACTTGCTTTATGAATCTGGGTGCTCCTGTATTGGGTGCACATATATTTAGGATAGTTAGCTCTTCTTGTTGAATTGATCCCTTTACCATTATGTAATGGCCTTCTTTGTCTCTTTTGATCTTTATTGATTTAAAGTCTATTTTATCAGAGACTGGGATTGCAACCTATGCTTTTTTTTGCTTTCCATTTGCTTGGTAGATCTCCCTCCATCCCTTTATTTTGAGCCTATGTGTGTCTCTTCACATGAGACCGGTCCCCTGAATACAGCACACTGATGAGTCTTGACTCATTATCCAATTTCCCAGTCTATGTCTTTTAATTGGGGCATTTAGCCCATTTACATTTGAGGTTAATATTGTTATGTTTGAGTTTGATCCTGTCATTATGATGTTAGCTGGTTATTTTGCCCATTAATTGATGCAGTTTCTTCATAGCATCGATGGTCTTTACAATTTGGCATGTTTTTGCTGTCGCTGGTACTGGTTGTTCCTTTCCATGTCTAGTGCTTCCTTCAGGAGCTCTTGTAAGGCAGGCCTGGTGGTGACAAAATCTCTTAGCATTTGCTTGTCTGTAAAGGATTTTATTTCTCCTTCACTTATGAAGATTAGTTTGGCTAGATATGAAATTTTGGGTTGAAAATTCTTTTCTTTAAGAATGTTGAATATTGGCCCCCAGTCTTTTCTGGCTTGTAGAGTTTTTGCTGAGAGATCTGCTGTTAGTCTGATGGGCTTCCCTTTCTGGATAACCCAAACTTTCTCTCTGGCTGCCCTTAGCATTTTTTCCTTCATTTCCACCTTGGTGAATCTGACAATTATGTGTCTTGGGATTGCTCTTCTTGAGAGAATCTTTGTGGTGTTCTCTGTATTTCCTGAATTTGAATGTTGGCCTGCCTTGCTAGGTTGGGGAAGTTTTCCCGGATAATATCCTGAAGAGTGTTTTCCAACTTGGTTCCATTCTCCCTGTCACTTTCAGGTACACCAATCAAGTGTAGATTTGGTCTTTTCACATAGTCCCATATTTTTAGAGGCTTTGTTCCTTTCTTTTTGCTCTGTTTTCTCTGAACTTCTCTTCTCACTTTATTTCATTAATTTGGTTTTCAATCACTGATACCCTTCCTTCCACTTGATTGCATTGGCTATGGAAGCTTGTGCATGCATCACGAAGTTCTTGTGCCACGCTTTTCAGCTCCATCAGGTCATTTAAGGTCTTCTCTACACTGTTTATTCTAGTTAGCCATTCATATAATCTTTTTTCAAGGTTTTTCTCTTCCTTGCGATGGGTTTAAACATCCTCCTTTAGCTTGGGGAAGTTTGTTATTACCGACCTTCTGAAGCCTACTTCTGTCAACTCATCAATGTCATTTTCTGTCCAGTTTTGTTCCATTGCTGGCAAGGAGCTGCAATCCTTTGGAGGAGAAGAGGCGCTCTGGGTTTTAGAATTTTCAGCTTTTCTGCTGTGGTTTCTCCCCATCTTTATTGTTTTATCTACCTTTGGTCTTTGCGACATTGGTGACCCACAGATGGGGTTTTGGTGTGGATGCCCCTTTTGTTGATGTTGATGCTATTCCTCTCTGTTAGTTACTTTTCCTTCTAACAGTCAGGTCCCTCAGCTGCTGGTCTGTTGGAGTTTGCTGGAGATCCACTCCAGAGCTTGTTTGCCTGGGTATCATCAGCAGAGGCTGCAGAACAGCAAATATTGCAGAACAGCAAATATTACTGCCTGATCCTTCCTCTGGAAGCTTTGTTGCAGTGGGGCACTCATCTGTATGAGGTGTAAGTCATCCCCTACTGGGAGGTGTCTCCCAGTTAGGCTACACGGGTGTCAGGGACCCACTTGAGGAGGCAGTCTGTCCATTCTCAGAGCTCACATACTGTGCTGGGAGAACCACTGCTCTCTTCAGAGCTGTCAGACAGGGGTGTTTAAGTCTGCAGAAGATTCTGCTGCCTTTTGTTCAGCTATGCCCTGCCCCCACAGGTGGAGTCTACAGAGGCAGCAGGCCTAGCTGAGCTGTGGTGGGCTCTGCCCAGTTCTAGCTTCCAGGCAGCTTTGTTTACTTACTCAAGCCTCAGCAATGGCGGACGCCCCTCCCCCCGCCAGGCTGTTGCCTCGTGCAGTTAGATCTCAGTAGATCTCAGACTGCTGCGATAGCAGTAAGTCTCCATGGGTTTCGGACCCACTGATCCAGGCATGGGATAGTAACTCCTGGTCTGCCATTTGCTAAGACCTTTGGAAAAGCACAGTATTTGGAGGGGAGTGTCCCATTTTTCCCAGGTACAGTCTGTCATGGCTTCCCTTGGCTAGGAAAGGGAAATCCACTGACCCCTAGTGCTTCTTGGGTGAGGCGATGCCCTGCCCTGTTTCGGCTCGCCCTCCATGGGCTATATCCACTCTCTAACCAGTCCCAGTGAGACGAACCAGGTACCTCAGTTGGAAATGCAGAAATCACCCGTCTTCTGTGTCAATCCCACTGGGAGCTGCAGACTGGAGCTGTTCCTATTTGGCCATCTTGGAACCCCTCCCATCTCCAGTTAGTTTCTAAACTTCCTTTTAATATTCTCTTTGACTCATCAATTATTAAACCTTTTTTTTTTTTTTTTTTTTTTTTTTTTGACGAAGTCTCACTCTGTCTCCCAGACTGGAGTGCAGTGGCACGATCTCGGCTCACTGCAATCTCCACCTCCCAGGTTCAAATGATTCTCCTGCCTCAGCCTCCCAAGTAGCTTGGACTAGAGGCCTGCGCCACTACACCCAGTTAATTTTTGTATTTTTAGTAGAGACGGGGTTTCACCATGTTGGCCAGGGTGGTCTCAAAATCCAGAACTCGTGATCTGCCCTCCTCGGCCTCCCAAAGTGCTGGGATTACAGGCGTGAGCCACCGTACCTGGCCCAACTCATCAGTTATTTATGAGTATTTTGTTAATTTCCACCTATTTGTGATTTTCCTAAAATTTCCTTTTACTATTAATTTCAGATTTAATTCCAAAGTAACTGGAAAAACACTTTGCATGATTTCAATACTTTTGAATATATTTATGCTTGTTGATGCCTAGGTAATTCATAAAGAAAATTAAAAATTATGAAGAAAATAAAACTGAAGACCAGGTAATTTATAAAGAGAAAGAGGTTTAATAGACTCACAGTTCCACATGGCTGGGGAGGCCTCACAATCATGGTGGAAGGCGAATGAGGGGCAAAGTCACATCACCTTACATGGCAGCAGGCAAGAGAGACCTTATGCAGGGGTACTTCCCTTTATAAAACTGTCAGATCAGCCGGGTGTGGTGGGTCATGCCTGTAATCCCAGCACTTTGGGAGTCCAAGATGGGTGGATCACCTGAGATCAGGAGTTCAAGACTAGCCTGGCCAACATGGTAAAACCCCGTCACTACAAAAATTAGCTGGGCATGATGGCAGGTGCCTGTAATCGCAGCTACTTGTGAGGCTGAGACAAGAGAATCACTTGAACCCAGGAGGTGAAGGTTGCAGTGAGCTGAGATCATACCATTACGCTACAGCCTGGGTGACACAGCGAGACTCAAAAAATATATATATCAGCTCTTGTGAGACTAATTCACTATCATGAGAATAGCACAAGAAAGAAAGACCTACCCCAATGATTCACTTATCTCCCCCACAGTCCCTCCCACAACACGTGGGAATTATAGGAGCTACAATTCAAGATTAGATTTGGGTGAGGACACAGCCTAACCATATCAAGCACCTATAGAAAACAAAGTAGAAAGATTTTAAATAAACAACCCAATGATACACTCCAAGGAATTAGAAAACCCAGAATAAACCAAATCCCAAATTGGTAAAAGGAAATAAATAATAAAGATGAGAGCAGAAATAAATGAAACTTAGACTAAAACAGTATGGAAGATCCGTGAAAAAAAAAATGTTAGTTTTTTAAAAGATAAACAAAATCAATGAATCTTTAATTAGGCTGAGAAAAAAAGAAAAAACCCAAATAAATAAATAAGAGATGGAAAAGGAGACATAGCAACTGATATCACAAAAATACAAATCATTACAGACTATTACGAACAACTATATACCAATAAATTGAAAAAAACTAGAAGAAATGAATATGTTCCTGGACACATATTACCTACCAGGATTGAACCATGAAAAAATATAATATCTCATCAAACCAATAATGATTAATGAGATTGATCCTGTAATAAAAACTCTTCCATCAAAGAAAAGCCTTGGATCTGATGCCTTTACTACCAAATTTTACCAACTATTTACAGGAGAACTAATACCAATTCTACTCAAACTATTTTTAAAAATTGAATAGGATAGATAGAGTACTTCCAAACATATTTACAAGGCCAGCATTACCCTCATACAAAAGTCAGACAAGAAGACAATAAGAAAAGAACTATAGGTCAATATCTTTGATAAACATAGATGCAAAATTTTTCAAAAAATACCATGAGACCAAATTCAACAACCCATCAAAAAGATAATTCATTATGATGAAGTGGATTCATCTCAGGGATGCAAGGATATTTCAAAATATGCAAATCAATAAACATGATGCATCACATTAACAAAACCAAGAATAGAAACTATATGGCCATTTCTGTAGATGATGAAAAATCGTTTGATAAAACTCAACATTTCTTTATGATAAAAACCCTCAACAAACTGAGTATAGAAGGAAGATACCTCAAAATAATGACAACCATATACAACAAACCTACAGCTAATATCTATTGAACAGGGAAAAATGGAAAACTTTTCCTCTACAATCTAGAATAAGAAAAGGATGCCCATTTTCACAACTTTTATTCTGCATAATACTAGAAATCCTAGCCAGAACAATTAATCAAGAGAAATAAATAAAGAGTATCTAAACCAGAAAGAAAGTAGTCAAACTAGCTTTGTTCACAAATAATGTTTATATTTAGCAAAACCTAAAGATGCCACCAAAAAGCAAAACCTGTTAAAACTCATTAACAAACTCAATAAAGTTTCAGGATAAAAAAATCAACATACAAGAATCAGTAGCATTTATATATGCCAACAGTGAACAATCTTAAAAGAAAGAGAGCAAATTCATTTACAACAGTTAACAAATAATATAAAATAGCTAGGAATTAATTTACCTGAAGGAGTGAAAAATCTATACAAGCAAAACTATAAAACACAGATGAAAGAAATTGAAGAAAACAAAAAAAAATTGAAAGCTATTCCATACTCTTGAATTGAAAATATTAATATTATTAAATGACAATGCTACCCAAAGCAACTTACAGATTAAATCCAATCTCTATCAAAATACCAGTGATGTTCTTCACAGAAATGGAAAAAAAAATTCTAAAATTTATGTGGAACCACTTAAGACCTAACTTGCCATAGAAACCCTGAGCAAAACAAAACCACCCAACTAAACTAGAGGGACATGCTACTTCTTCAAAATATACTACAAAGCAAAAGTAGCCAAATCAGTGTAGTAACAACATTAAAAACAGACAAAGCAATCAGTGGAACAAAATAGAAGACCCAGATATAAATCCATGCATTTACAGGAAACTCATTTCTGACAAAGACAAGAATATTTAGTGGGGAAAAGAGTCTTTTCAATAGATGATGCTGGGAAAACTGGATAACCATATGCAGAAGAATGAAACTAGACCCCTATGCCTCACCATATACAAAAGTCAAATCAAAATGGATTAAAGACTTGGATCTAAGACCTGAGACTATGAAACTACTAGAAGAAAATATTGAGGAAATGCTATGGGACATTGATCTAGGCAAAGATTTTTGTAAGACCTCAAAAGCAGAGGCAACCGAAGCAAAAATAGATGATTGGTATTACATCAATTACATCAAATTAAAAAGCTTCTGCAAATCAAAGGAAACAATCAACAAATTGAATCGACATCCCATAGAATGGGAGAAAATATTTGCCAAGTGTTCATCTGACAAGGGATTCATAATCAGAAAATACGATGAACTCAAACAACTCAATAGCCAGAAAACAAGGAATTCTCCTGCCTCAGCCTCCCAAGTTGCTGGGATTACAGACATGCACCACTACCCCTATATTTTTAGTAAAGATGGGGTTTCACCATATTGGCCAGGCTGGTCTTGAACTCCTGAACTCAGGTGATTCACCCACCTTGGCCTCCCAAAGTGCTGGGATTACAGGCGTGAGCCACTGCACTGGGCCATAAATGCACTTATTTAATACATATTTATTAGCTACCACCACCACAATCTGTCCTTTAATTACTTAATATTTTTCCAAAGGATTGACCAGAAATGTACTAGTGTAAGTGGAGATACAGTCTGGTCACCTATCTAGAATCTTAATCTGTATACCATAACAAAAAATTGATCTTCTAAGGTTTTCTTTTCCTTTGTGGTGTTCCTTCTGTCTTTTTCAACTCTGGCATAAATGCTTAAGATTTCTAGATTGTTGCTTGCCTCACTGGATAATTTATAATTAGAATTAAGAAAAGTTATGAAAATTATTAAATAGATATGCAAGTGACCACATTTTTACTTCAATAATTACACATTATTGTTTATTCTTTCCCAAATTATTACAGGTATTGGAACTACGACATTTGAGTCATTTCTTACACTTACACTTAATAATTATGAGTATTTGTACTATTCCATTTGGCTTATTTTACAGCAGCATACTGTTGAGAAGTTATGAATGTGAATATGATAAATATAGTTTAACAAAAGATACTCTGTACCAAAAGACAAAAGTAATAGTTATAAAAGGCTTAAATGAACTCTTCTATTTCACTGTCATGCTTTGTTTATTAGTTTCATGTTTTCAATAGCCTCGTGGGAGATTTATAAATAAGAGACCCAATTTATCTAGAGACATAGAGTTCCCCTACATTTTCTTGATTAATGTATAGAGTCATCTTTACAATTCTCTGATATCCTGAGAGTCTAATTTTGTGTGAATTCATATCCTATGGACAGATTTTATATGTTTACTAGGTGGGGGGACCCTGAGTTTTCCATCTGCACTTGCTTTCATTGCAGACCAGAACCACTGGTTATCTCGGGATGACTTCTATTAAGTTGGGACACAGCCCTGATGCAGAGCCCATGGGTATTTTAGCTGTTCCCAACTAGGAATCTTATACTTTGAGCTTACCTTCTTTTCACATAGTTCAATAAAAACAAATTCCTTTTTGCTTAAGTTCAATTTTTTTTTTAATAGTAAGTTTTGTATTTACTCTTTCTCAAATTCTTTCCCCAGCATTCCTTCCAGGATTACCTCACAGTTCCCAGGAGATGAAGAGGAGAAGAATGAGCAATGGATGTGTTGTTGACTGTCCTCCCTTTTGCTAGGATCTCCTATACTGGATGCTATTTCCTGACTCACATCAGAGCAAAGGAAAGTGAACAAGTGAGAGGACGGAAAGAGGAGAGGGGGATGGGACAAAAGGCTTGCAGGGAAATGTCAGCCAGCAACTGACTGTAAGAGAAGAGTAATCCTCTGAATAACAGACAAACAAAAACAAAGAGAGAGAGAGAGAGGATTTGTATTGAGGAAGCTTCTTCTGTACTTTCAGATTCAAAAGGGAAGAAAAAAAAACAGAATAATTCACAATCATTCATTTCCTTAAATCAATTCAACATCCAAAAGAGTTTCCCTCCCAACTGATTATATCAACTTTGAAATTGCCTTTATTGCCATTTTTCTTTTATTTGGAAATATCTATTGAGTGTCTGTTATATGCCAGAAACTACTCTGAGTGGAGAAATGAATAAAGCAGAGAAATTCTCCACATTCATGTATAAATTCTAGCTGGAAAAGTATAGAATAAACAAACATATAGCTGAAAAAAATGAGCACGTCAGATGGTGTAAGTACTATGAAGAGAAATAAAGCATGTCAAGGGCATAGAGAGTGAGATGTTAGTGGGAAGTTAATTTCATTGAGGTAGTCAGGGAAACAGACTTGTCTCAAGAAAAATGCATGCTAATTGTAGAAAATTTTAACAAATAAAGGTGAACAAAATAAAAAACTGAAATACGATCTATTTCATGATCCAGAGATAGATAGCCTATGCCAACATTTTGTTCTAGTTCTTTTCACAATATTTTTTAAACTGTGGTATGTTGTTTTGTTGTCTGAAGTTTTTAATATATGCCTTCCAATAAGATGATTCCATTCTTTCATTAATTGCCCTGTTACTTAAAGTTTCTAACTACAGGCAGAGAGCACTT
The DNA here is from genome assembly GCF_009828535.3 of Hylobates moloch. Lineage (NCBI taxonomy): Eukaryota > Metazoa > Chordata > Mammalia > Primates > Hylobatidae > Hylobates > Hylobates moloch. The sequence goes on from NW_026652276.1 coordinate 76,033,456, forward strand.
TCTTGCTCCATTGTCAGGCTTGGCTACTGACCTGTTTTGACTAATAAAATATGAGCAGAAAAGATTTATGCTGGTTTTGAGCAGAAGCTTGAAGAGCCGTTTCTACCAGCAATTCTGCATACTTGTCTACCAAGAGAGGAACATATCCCAAATATGGGCTCACTTTCATACTGGGTTCTGAAATTAAAACCACCTTGACCAGTCATCAAACACAATTATTGTTACTCATAGAGATTTTTTTAATGTATCATAATCTAGTAAAAGATGAGTAAGATATATGCAAATATAATTTTCAGAAATGAAGTCATACAATACATAATGTTTTTCTGGGCATGGTGGTGGGCACCTATAATCCCAGCTACTCAGAAGGCTAAGGCAGGAAGATTACTTAAGCCTAGGAGTTTGAGACCAGCCTGGGAAACATAGGATCTCCCCCCCACACCAAAAAAAAACAAAAAAAACCACAATGTTATATTTAGTGGATTTTCCATATAAAAAAGCATGACTAGTGCTATATTATTTTCCAATTAATTTCCTTGTGTTTTAAATCATAAATAACATATGTATTGTATAAAAGTTTTCAAACTTAACCTAAATGAGTGAAGTTAAAAGTGAAATTTCTTACACCTCTCTAACCTTGCCCAAACCTAGCCAGTCCCAGGGATAATATTAACAGTTTACAACATGTACTTCTGTGAGTATAGGAGCCGTCTCCTTTCTCTTTCCCTTACTTTGATACATACACACATTTGTAAAATAGGATCATACATAATATTTTGGGAATTATGTGCTCATGTATTTGTGTGTGTGTATTGTTTTACATCATGGGCATCTTCCCAAGTCAGTACAAATGTAAATGATAAACTGCTTTTCTTTTAGTTGTGACTTAGTGTTCCATGGTCTGACTGTAACAATATTTCTTTTACTATTCTTGTAAATGTATAATTATAATTTTATAATTATAAACAAGTCTGAAAAAGCATACTTTTATGTATACCTTTTACTAGTGTTAGGAAACATTCCCAGAAGTGGACAATAATTATATATTTTTCTAAAATACTAGTTTTTCTGTCTGTATATTATTTCACTGTGTATGTAATTTATTTAAAATGCCATATAAATGACCATTTATGTTATGGAATTTTCCTCCAGCATTTTACTAGTGTGTACAAAATGATATGGACATTCCTGTACTTAATTACAATGAACATCCACAATTATTTCATAAGTTGGCTGGGCTCAGTGGCTCATGCGTGTAATCCCAGCATTTTGGGAGACCGAGGTGGGTGTATCACCTGAGGTCAGAAATTCGAGACCAGCCTGGCCAACCTGGTGAAACCCCGTCTCTACTAAAAATACAAAAAAATAGCCTAGCGTGGCGGCGGGCACCTGTATTCCCAGCTACTTGGGAGGCTGAGGCAGGAAAATCACTTGAACCCAGCAGGTGGAAGTTGCAGTGGGCCAAGATCACGCCATTGCACTCCAGCCTGATCAACAAGAGTGAGACGCCCTCTCAAAAAAAAAAAATAATAATTTCATAAGTCTAACCTCAAAAGTCAGTTAACAACAATGTAGAATTCTAGAATTGTGATCAGTGTTGTCATTATTTTTTCTACTATGTTATTACCATCAGCATTGGATGAGAGTAGCCATTTCTTCAAATACTCGTCAATGCTAGTTATTGCCACTGATTAATGTATGATATGATTAATTTTTGTATTAGCATAATTATGTTATATTTTAAATATAGATGGTATACACGTTATGATGGTACTTAATGTTCATCCAAGAAAAGAATTATAAAAAAAAAACAAAGGGAATACATTTTCTCATTGGGGGCTAGAAGTGTAGTGTACTTTCTTATATCTACAGTGCTCAAAATTTCAGTTATCTTTTGCTGAGGGTTTGGCTCATTAAAAATACTTTTGCAGCCTTATGGAGATATAATTGATGTATAATAAACTGTACATATTTAACTATAAAATTTGATAAAATTGTGACATTTGTACAACTCCAAGTAACCATTACCATGGTCAAAATAATAAATTCTTCTATCTCCAAAGTTTCCTTTTGCCCTTTGACATCCATCCCTCATGACATTTCCCACCAATTTCCCAGGAAAACATTTATTTTCCTTCTCTCACTATAGATTGTTTTTCAATTTCTAGAATTATATATAAATTTAATATATTTGCACTCTTTTTTAAACTCTGTTTTTTTACACTTTTCACTATTGTTTTAAAACCCATTTAAGTGGATGAATGTCCAGTAATTTTTCTCGTTATTGTTAATATTAATATTCTGCAGTTTGTTTAACTATTCATTGATTAATAGATATTTGGGCTGTTTTCAACTTTGGCTATTACAAATAAAGTTGCTATTAATATTCATGTATGTATCTTTCTGTTGATGTATGCTTTCATTTATTTGGGGCAGATGCCTAATGATTTGGATGATATGGTAGGCATGTGTTTAATTTTTATTTTAAATGCCAAAGTATTTTTCTAATTTGTTGTCTCATTTTATTTCTCCAACAGAAGCTATATCCTTTGTCCCAGCCTCAGCTCTGGGGTCACGCTGATTTGTCATGGCAGCCCCACTGCATGTAAGTCAGACCTCACACCACATGGGAATGGAGAGCCACGTAGGAAAGTAAAAATGTCAAGATCAGCTGCAGCCCAGTTAAGAAGGCCTACCAAGTCCCTTTTATTATCAAGCTCCAAGCTAGTACTAGGCAACTCTCGAAAGAGTCTCACCTGAGACTTGACAGATCAACCTGGAGTAATAGACTAGCCCCTGCTCTCAATTTACCTAATTTTGCTTGATGTAACCCTGTCTCCCCTGACCTGCAACAAACAGTGGAAACCTGGAGATGAAAATCCAGGAGATGCGAGTCTAATGGCATTTTGCTATCCTCCCTTTATCTCCTTCCTTTCCCCACCTCACCTACAGGCTGGAAAGAAGTGTTCATGGTACTTTACCCTATTCTAAAATAATGGGGTGACTGAAGCCTCTACTGTGTAAGAGGAAGCATTCTCTTCAAGCCCTAGCACCAACCCTTTCTGATAGCACCCACTTCAGAGACAACCTATGGTGAGTTTGGTGTGCATGTTTCTGGATAATATTTTATATTTTAACATAAACATATACATGAATAATAGGTATTTTATACAAGAATATTTAAAAATTGATATATTTCTAACATATACAAAGATATAGGTTAGATTTTTTCTGTTCTTCTAATAGTTACCAATAATAAACAGCCAAATTTAATTAATATACAGTAATAGTAATATATTCTAAAGTAAATCTGCATATACATTTCTTTTCTGAAGAAAGGGATCTTAACAAACTTTAATCTTTTTTGAACTCTCACATTTTGTCCCAAATATGTACACACGTATTTTTTATTTTAGAGTCCTTTAATTAAGTTTATCCATATATTTTACGATCTTTTTCTCACCATTGTCTCGAGAATCCCACTTCTTCTGCCTGGAGTTATTTTTCTTTTTGACTTAATAACTTGTCGATGACAGTCCGTGGGTAGATTGAAGAACAAACCCTTAAGACATATGTTAATTTTATTTAAGCTTCTTTTTAGACTTCTGCAAGAGAATAAAATATCCTTAGCTATTGTTACAAATAACATAAATCATATTGGAATCTTTATAATACAAAGGAAAAGAAAATGATAGCTCTTGTAAAAGAAATGCAGCTCATATATGTCTTAAACTCCAGTAATGTGGTTTTAATTTGAATTTCAGTGAAATCTGAAATATTTACAATAAATTAATGAACCAGTTACATTAAAAATGAGCCACATATTCTGATTTATACTTTTCTAAATGTTTTATGATGTTAACAAACATAAATTTCACATTTATCTAGTAATAAAAAATAAAATGTTGAGAGTTCCTTTTTATTGGAAACTTTTTTATCGTAGTACAATATACACAATGCAAAACTTATTATTTTACTGTGTGTAGTTCAGTAGCATTGAGGACATTAACATCACCACTATCCATCTCCAGAATGTTTTCATCTTCCCCGGCAAGTTCTTATCATGAACATTAAATGTCAAGAAAACGTAGCACAGGAAGCTTGTTACTTTCAATCCTGCAGAACACTTTCTGTGTCTTAAGATCTATTTTAACTTGATAAGTGGGAAGACAGTTTTGCTTAACACCCTACGTTGTAAATATTCCCAATGTCTACCTTCTGTTAGTAGTGAAAAGAAATAATTCACAGCACAGTTTCTAGATCAATAGAAATGCTGTAGATCTTAATGATTTACACTGTAGCTTTTCTTTTTATTTAAAAGAGATTATTTGTTTAAAGAAGACTAATTTTGTTGTCACTTTTGTTTTCTTTCTAAAGAGAGGTCTTATTTTATTCTGTCTTGATAGTGGTGAGCTGTTTTGATTATTGTTATGTGTGTGAAATGCCTTAATAAAGACTTTGGACACAGAGCTCAACATTCAAAGACATTTTCCCCTCAATACTTTGAAGATATTATTCCATTGTCTTCGACGATAAATTGTTGCTGAGATAAACCCTGCTTTTAATATGCTTGTTATTTCTCCATAGAAAATCTGTATATTCACTTTTAAATATTTTCAATATGTTTCATTATTTTTGTATGCTGATTGTAGATGCATTTTTATTAATGTTGCTTAGCACCTAATGGGCTTTGTCAAATTTGGGGCACTTCTTTCTCAATTTTGAAAAATTCTGAGCCATTATCTCTTTGACTATCACCTTCTCATCCTTTCTATTATCCTATTCTTTGAAGTTTATTATATACTGCCGTTTCTTGATACAACTAATTTCTCTTTCATATGTCCTAATTTTGTTGCACTCTGGAAATTTACATGATTTTATGTATTTATTTTAATTGATAATTTAAAATTATATATATTTATGGTATATAACTTGATGTTTTAAAACATGCATACATTATAGAATGGCAAAAATCAAGCTATTTAACATACGCACCATCTCATATGCTTGTTTTTTCGGGATAAAAGCAGTTAAAACCTGTATCAGCAATTTTCAAATACACAATATATTATTAGCTATAGTGGCCATGTTGCACAGTGGATCTCTTAAACTTATTTTTCCTGTCTAACTGAAATTGTGTATCTTTTGACCACGGCCTCCCTAGTCTCCATCCCCTAACCCCCAAAACCTGGTAACCACCATTCTATTCTCTGCTTCTGTGAGTTTCACCTTTTTAGATTTCACATATAAGTGAGAAGATGTGGTATTTGTTTCTGTGTCTGGTTTATTTCAATTAGCATAATTTCCTCTAGGTTCATCTATGTTTTTGAGAATAACAAGATTTCCTTCTTTTTTAGGGTAGAATAGTATTTCATTGTGTGTATATAGCACATTTTCTTTATCCATTCATTTGTTGAAGGACAACAATTAGGTTGATCCCATATCATGGCAATTGAGGATAAGGCTGCAATGAACATGGAAGTGCAGATATCTCTTTGACATACTGATTTCATTTCTTTTGGATACATACCCACCAGTGGGTTTGCTGAATCATCGGGTAGTCCTATTTTTAATTTTTTGAGAAATCTCCATACTGTTTTCCATAATGGCTATGCTAATTTACATTTCTACCAACAGTGTATAAGGATTCTCTTCTCTCTAAACCCTCACAAAACAGTCGTTATCTTTTCTCTATTTGAGAATAGCCATTCTAACAGGTGTGAGGTGATACCTTATTTTGGTTTTAATTGCATTTCCTTGATGATTAGTGAGGTTGTGCATCTTTCTATATATTTATTGGCTATTTACATGTCTTCTTTGGAGAAATGTCTACTCACAACCTTTGCAAATTTTTAAGTGTTTTTTGTTGTTGTTGTTTCTTTGCTATTGAGTTGTTTGAATTCCTTACACATTTTGGATATTAACCTCTTATTAGAAATATGGTTTACAAATATTTTCCATTTTTTTAAGTAGTCTCTGCATTCTGTTGATTGTTTCCTTGGCAGTGAAAAAGGTTTTTAGTTTGATGTAATTTCATTTTTCTATTTTTGATTTTGTTGCCTGGGCTTTTATGGTCATAGCCAAAAAATCACTGCTTAGACCAATGTCATGAAGCTTTTCCTATGTGTTTTCTTCCAGTTATTTTACAGTTTCAGACCCTTAAATTTTAGTCCTTAATTCATTTTCCATTGTTTTTTTTTAATATGGTATGAGATAAGGGTCTAATTTTCTTTTTCTTCACATTGAGTTTTCCCAATACCACTTTTAAAAATTTTATCTTTTCTCCCATATGTATTTTTAATATCATTATCAAAAGAGAATTGCATAGATTTATTTCTAGAGCCTCTATTCTGTTTCATTGGTCTATATGTCTGGTTTTGTGCCAGTACCTTGCTGTTTTGATTATTACAGCTTGTAACTGATTTTGATATTAGGTAGTGTGATGCCTCCAGCTTGTTCTTTTGCTCAAGATTTCTTCAGGTATTCCTAACCTTTCATGGCTTTGTACACATTTTAGGATTGTTTCTTCCATTTCTGAAAAAATGTCATTGGAATTTTGCTTTGGATCTATAGACATCTTTGAGTAGTATGGACCTTCTTCCAATCCATGGAAACTGAGTATCTTTCCATTTATTTGTACCTAAATATATTATCAAATGTACTAATTCTTTATTCAGCTATGTTTAATTTACTACTTATTTATTGATTTTTAAATATAAAGGATTCTAATTTTCTAACATATTCTTAGCTCTTTTTTCATGTTCATCTATTAGTTTACAATCTCTTGGCCATTTTACAGATGCCCTTTGAAAATTTTAAATGAATTTACTTTAAAGTGGCTTCAAATTACTTTAATACTCTGAATGTTTTTTTCCACGTATAATTTTTCTACTCCTGGGTATGTTGACCTTTTTCATGGCAATAAACTTTTTTATTTGCTTTGCAAAGTTTGTTTGATAGCTCATTTTGCATCATTTCCTAGCATGTTCATCCATTCCTGCCAGAAGGTTACATGATGGATTCAGACCAGGATCTATGGAGAATACATCTCCAATTAGAGTGTACTCCTTCTACTTATTTTTTTAAGTTAACTGTAAAACAGCCTTAAGCAGGTTCAGGAGGTATGCCAGAAAAAGGCATTATTATCATAGGAGATGACAGTTCCATGCATGTTTATTACGCCTGAAGACATTAAAGTGAAAAAAATATAAAGGTAGAAAACTGTGATATTATCTTGACTATGTAGGCCTAGGCTAATGTGTGTGTTTGTGTCTACTTTTTTAACAAAAAAGGTTAAAAAGTAAAATAAATAATTTTAAAAATGGAAGAATGCTTAAGAAAATATTTTTGTACTGCTGTACATCGTGTTTGTGTTTTAAACTATTATTTCAAGAGTCAAAAAATTTAATTAAAATGTTTATACAATAAAAAAGTTACACTAAGCTAACTTATTATTGAAGAAAAAAGTGTTTTAGTAAATTTAGTGGAGACTCTACAGTGTTTATAAAGTCTATAGTCATGTACAATAATGTCCTAGGCCTTTACGTTCACTCACCACTCACTCCCTGACTCACCCAGAGCAACTGGGTCTTTTTTGTCATTGGGATATAACGAAACAAATGAATTTGATAAAAAAATTGTTTCACAGGACATAATAAAATTGTAGTTATGAGTTCTGTTTTATTAAAATTGCAAGAGTTTTCATTCCAGAGTAGCTTTCTCCCATAGTAATTTATCTTCAGGGCTTTTGCTTAAATAGCTATAGCAGACATCAAATCTCAATGAAATTGTATGCAAGGACTAGATAAAATAAATTATTCCAGGTGATTATAGTTTTCAAATGATCTTCTTAGCATATGAATATTTATTCTTTATCACTATATCATTTGTATTGATATTATCATTATATTACACGTTAAGTAATAATTTAGTTCAATTTATTGAACACTACTTCTAGTAATGTTCTGTTATCTACATTTAATTCTAACATCAGCAAATATTGAATATTATGATGTTCAAAGATGTCCATTTCTAGCCAATGCAATGAATTTCTTTATCTTTATCCAATTTCCTCTTATCCTTGGTCTTAATGGAAGTATCACAGTAATGTTTTAACGTTTTTGCTCTACTCCTCAACACAATGTTAAATTACATATGTGTTTCCAGCACTCTGATTGCTATTTAACATACACATATTTTTTCTAGTTACTAGGCCCTCACTCTACCCTGTGAATAAATAGGAAATACAATGGTCAGAATACAGCTATATCACTTCTTTTAGGACAGATTTTCCATACTTGGTAATAATGCTTACTCTCATCAAAAGTGTAACTATTTTGTTTTACTTCTTCTGAGAATCTGTTTTCTGGAAGATGTATTAATGGATGCTAACATATTAACCTATTACCCAGTCAAATACACACACAGACACACACACATAGGACTGAGGTCTCCTTCTGTTGCCAGAGCTGGAGTGCCATGGTGCAATCACTGCAACCTTGAACTCCTAGGATCAAGTGATCTTCCTGCTTCAACCTCCCAAGTAGCTGAGGTTACAGGTGTGAGTCACCATGCCTGGCTCATATTTTTAATGAAGTCTCCTGTGACTTAAAAGAAAGCCATGCCTGTCATAGAAATCTTGGTATATTATTTCTTAGGACTGTGGTAACAAATTACCACAAACAGCGTGGCTTAAAAGAAATGTATTTTCTCACAGTTCTGGAAGCTGGGAAGTATCAACAGGTCCATGCTATCTTTGAGGTCTCTAGGGAAAAATCTGTTCCATGCCTTAAAGAAGCTTCTGATGGTACCAGCAATTCTTGGTGCTCCTTGGCTTATAGATGAATCTCTCCATTCTCTCCTTGAATTACCTGGCTTTCTCTCTGTGTATCTTCTGTCTCTCTTTTCTTATAAGGATACCAGTCATGTAGGATTAGGACCCAAACTAATTCAGTGTGACCTCATCTTAACTTGATTACACCTGCAAAGACCCTATTTCCAAATTAGGTTACATTCAACAGCTACCAGGAGTTAGGACTTTGACATATCTTTTGGGAGGACACAATTCAACCCACCCTACCAAGTGTTATGCCACAATCTTTCAATTCCTTCCCAATAGTTAGAAATGCTCTAGCCCCAAGTGTTAGGAGGCATGCAGTTTACATTGCCCATCCACTAGACTTTCCATGCTGTGAGGTGATTATCCTTTTACATATTTTCTATTTGAATGTAGACATACTGAGCCTTTGCTCTCAATACTACAGCCTGAATAGTGAAGGGAAATTCAAGGCCGTATACTAGACTGCTTCATGCATCATCTGAAAGTTGTCAGGTAAGACTCCAAAATTTTTCTTTTGTGACTAGAGTTTTAGTGGTTTGATTTGCAGTTGGCCCGTTACACTTATGACATTAGAACAGTAGGAAAAATATCACTGGGAAGCATAAACTAAGAAAACTTAATATGGAACTCATTGATGCAGTCTTAGGAAGAAACACTTTTTCAAACAATAAATGTATTTTATTGCTGCTTTTAACATTCCCTACATTTTTCAGCAGTCCTTGCATATAAATATTAACTGTATCTTAGATAGTAATTTATATGCAAATATATGGATATTAAATATCACATGATTATAAAACTATTAGATACTGTTTATAAGGCTACAGGAAAAACTAATTTGGGCCCTCCTAATTCACATTTTTGATAAGTCAGCAAGGGTTCAGCTTAATTTTACCTTTGCTTTATGAGAAAATAATTTGCTAAGCATATTTATCTTATAAAGAAATTGAACTGCTTATGTGACAAATTGTACACATATTCCATGTAGCATAAAAACATTTGTATATGAATAACTGATACACTAATTATAAATCATTCTTAGCTGTGAGTTAAATCAAGTTGTTAAAGATCCACTTCTCTAAGAGACTCTTCAGTTCGAGGCTGAAATAGCATGGTAGAGGATGCTATAAAAAGACATTTCTATTGAAGAAAAAGCTTTTTAATCTATAATTTTACTTATTCAAATATATGTGTTTTTTAAGATGAAGTAACTTAGAACATAACGTTTCCTTTACTAGATATTGTTCCTGATTGTTAATCTGTTCACATTCTGAGATAGGAAATTTGAGTGGGTTGACAGTAAGATTGTTTCTACAACTGAGTGAAAGATGGTACCTAGAAAAACAGAGTTTTTCTTGTACTGTGTGGCACTGAATACATTTTCATTTGTTATTGTGTAAATAATCAGATAACTTCACCAGATTGGATTATTTTGGCACAATGCAGATACTGAAGATGTACATGTCATAGTGCACAGCAGGATTTAGGAGATTGGGGTAATCTGTCTGAATCTATTACTGAAATTCAGAAGAAAAATCTTAAGACATTTTAACTTTGAAATATGAATCTTCAAGGAGTCAAACACCTAGTGGTTGTTATTGAGAGTAATAGAGAGAATTCATACCCCAAAATGCTGGAACAAAAATTGAGTGTGCCCTGCAGGTATTTCAGAGAGAAGCAGAACAACCCTCTGATTGACTTAAGAATCAACCCTCCTGATTGAGTTAAGTTCTCCTTTAGACTTACGTTTAATTAGTGAGGACAATTTTAGCACAGGGTTAGCTCTAAGAAGAGAAAGATGGTTGTTATATGAGCATATTTGATTTTGCTAGATTTCTGAGGCTCCAATTGATCCTTCCAATTTATAAAAAGTTTTCCTAAAAGATTGAACTATTATATAAATTGAGAAAAATGCTATATGTTTTTGCTATTTTGCCTTGATATTTGCATATCAATATGCAGTTGCATTAGTGATTATGTCACTGTAAGGATTACAAAGATTGTGTTGTGGGATAGCTGCTTCTGAAAACCTTAGATGATACCCACAGAAAATGAGAAGTGAGATTTTTTCAATGACCATCTCAGAACATGGGGAAAAAGGAAAAGAACTAGAAAACCTCTGTGGAGCTCTAAAAGGCTTCTTATCTTCTACAGCCTCAAAATAGATGAAGCTGAGTGTGATTTTAAAAGCTATAAAGTTACAGTGTCAATTAAAGGCAGAATTCCATCATGTCTCTCCTCATTTACACTAATGTATGATCTGAAGAAGTTGGAAACTGAGATACAGGATCATTTGGGTAAAAACAGAAAAGACTAAGGACTTCAAATCTCCAAATCACCCTAAACCTCTGTATTTACAGAACTGTCTCCTCCTTAACCAAGAGAACCATCCTAATCCTCCTAAAAACCTTTGACTTTGGCAGTTGCTCCAATGGATGCCTGATTTTCATAAAACCCCAACATCAAAATTTTGTGTGGCCAATAACAAGAGATTTTTATCCAAAAATAGCCCAAATAGAGAAGTGAAAGATCCAGTGTGGGAAAAGATAACCATTGCCCAAAAGAGTTGCAGAAACTTGGTAATGTAAATGTAATGTTCACCTTACCTTGAAACGTAATGTTGGTAAGGTAAGGAGACCTTGGTAAGATTACCTTACATTGGTAAGGTAAGGTGAGCATGCCTGGGAACAGGAAAATACTCAGACCCTCCAGGAATCTTTATAGTTTGCCTCTGAATTGCAGCTAATTCTTAGAGACCCCAAAGCCCACTAGAATCCACTAGTCAGAATGCGTGGGATTGGAGGTCAGTAAAAAGATGGATATATGATCTGATTTCATCTCACAGGTCATCCACTGGAATCCTAACCACATACTGTGGTTCTTTCCTTGGTCCTAGGATATATACTTAGTAAGTGGAAGAATCTGTATGTTCGTTTCAGTGAAGCGAAGGTCATTATGGCATCATTGTGTTAAGTGGAAGCCATTATGACACACCTGCAAACATGATAATAAACAAAAAGATAGTACTCTGTTCCAGGAAATTGGTAGAGATCAACACCTTTATCAAACACTTGGAAAATTCAAGGATGATAATTCTTACTGGAGCCCCCCATTCATTTACATTTTCAGCTGATACAATATCCAAGTAGGCCTTGCAAAATGAATAATTGTATATATTATTGCAAACCTGATCGGGAGATTTTACCAATCACAACTGAGGTGGAGAAATAGAGTTTTTAGTGGGAAAAATATATTCCAACACACCTATGTTGCTTTCTTTAGTATTCCTAACAACAGATATCCTCATACTCAGAAACAGCAGAATGCCTTGGCTGTCCTCCCTGAGGATATGTCAACTTCTCTGGCCCTGGTCACCATGAAATCCAGAGGGACTTTGATTGTCCTGTATTCTTCTAAATATAAGGCTAATTCACTGTACTAATGACATTAGGCTAATTTGACCAGCATCATGATGTAGCAAGCTCTCTAGCTGCCTTAGTAAGACAAAAGCATGCAAGAAAATGTGAGGTAAATCTTGTAAAAGTTAAGTAGACTGCCACATCTGTGCAGTTTCTAGGAAAAAGTGGTATGTTGCAATATCTCTTCGAATGTGAGAAGCAATTGATACCATACTCTATGTGCAACGAAGCATAATGTTTGGGTTTTTAGGATAATTGGAGAAAACAAATACTGTATTTGGACTTGACCCATTTACCAGTCAGTTTAGCATGTGGTCTAGGTAAACCAAGGACTACAGCAGACAAAGGCTATAGTATAAGTTGCTGTGCCATTCAGGCTTTATTGCTACACCCAATAGCAGTGAAAGTGGCAGAGGCAGAGATGTTATATGGAGCATCTGGCAAGTTATGATGGTATCAAAATGTAGGGACTTGAACTAAGGACATGCTCTTTTCTTCACAGCTCTTAGATTGCTATAGCACCTTGGTAGAGACTGGCTATGGGCCCTAAGTGACTAATTCAAGTCATGTGTCCTTCACAACCTGAGCATTAACTTAATCACTGAATGATAAAGTTGAACTGAGCAGCAGCCTTGATTAAATGAAAATATTTGTTAAAAGAGTAAATACATGTTACTTTTACATTTTAAAAATATTTCATTTCCCTTTTATGACACCTTGTTTTGATTAATACATTTCTTTAATTGAAAGAAAATAGGCAAAAAAAAACCATCGAGAAAATTCAACTGTCTGAAGAGTGTGTAGATATTCTTAAATATTAATTCATGTGGTATCAAGATGAGTCAATAGCCTAATGGCCCCACCAAGTACCACATATTGATTCAGAAAAATAACTGTGGGCTACTTCAAGTGCCCTTTGCTATGCATTTTCTTCTCTTTGGTAATTGCATATACAGAACTACCTTATTTGACAGTTTTATCTATTCATTCTTTATTCATTTGTTGACAAATTGATAGATATAGGTATAGATATAAAATATGAATCATACAAAGTGCAGATTTTAAATGATTCTTTATGATATTGAATGTATAGGTTAGTAGGCAAAATTCAATTCAGATAAAGGCTTACAATTTCACTGATTCAGTATCTTCACTTCAAAATAAGGAGAAGTTAATAATATTAAAGGGTGATAAATATTAACGTTAGTTACTCATAAGCTTAGTATATTTTATCCAAACTAAACAAATTTTCTTTCTGAAAGTTGAATAATATGTACTGTGTTTATTGTCATTATGGTGATTAATTGGATTAATAATGCTTAATACATTTTAACAATATTTAAAACTATTTAATGGGATTCATATTAATTTAACAATGTAGGTGTTCTATCAACTAGGAAGAAAAGATGTTAAATGATCCTGGGTTAATTAACTTTTGATGCTTAACCAGTCTTATGTAGTCTTTTGAGCACAGAAGCATTAAAAAGAATTTTTAAAGGTTTAGTTATTCTCAGCTTTGTTTAAGAAGACTAAAGATGATAACCCTCATTTAATGAAGCTTAACTAAATTTAATGGAGCTTAGAATTTGTAATGAAGTTCAAGACCCCCTTTAGATTTCAGATTATGAAGATTTCACTTAATATTTGTAAAGTAACTTAATTCCTGAAGCAATTAGGAATACAATGAAATATGATAAATATGATAAGTAAAGATAACTTCTAAAAGATGCAAATGTGTTTGGGACTGAAGGGAAAGAGAAAATCAGGGAACTGAAATTGTGAATATTCCAATTAAAAAGCAGGTAATATAACAGGCTTTTAGAATTTGAAGGGGTCTTTTCTTTCATACGAACAGACATCTACTTAAGGCAGAATCTCTCTCTATACTATTCCTAAAATACTGGCACTTTGCTTTGACCACAGTTTCTCTTGGATGCCATCTACCTGAAAATGTCTTTATTTTACCTTCCCTTTTAAAAGATGTTTTTTGCTGGATATAGAATTCTAAGTTTATAGTTGCTTTGTTGCTGTTGGGGTTGGGGCAGTAGCAGTAGGTAGTGTTTTTTGCTTTTTAACCACTTTAAAAATGTCATAATTTCCAGCATGCCTTGTCCCTAATGAGAAGTTATTTACTATGTTTCCTTGTATATAAAGTAATGTTTTTCCTGTGGATGTTTTTAGGATTTATAGTGAATTTTCAGCAGTATGACTATGATATATTTATGTGTGATTTTCTTGCTCTATTCTTTTTGAGATTTGCTAAAAATCTTAATATTGTGGATGTATGTCTTTCATGAAATTTGGAAAATCTCTATTATTTACTTAAATATATTCTGTCATGTTTTGTTACTTCTCTCCTCAGGGACTCTAATAGTAGACTGATTGACATTAGACTGATTGTTTGATTTAATTTGTGTTGTTTCTTTGTCTGGCTTTTCAGCCCTACCTTTGTGGCACTATTCTCAGCAAAACAGGTGATGGTGGTGATGCAGTAGAGATTATTGTTAGGCCAAGCAAACTATTTTGTTATTTGAGCATCTTCAAGACTACAGTTATTCCTGCCTGCCCCAATCTTGACTAGTAGCTTAGCTGGCCTTTACTTAGCATGTCAATTTCTTATGTTTTTTTGGCAGCCTTTCTCCTTTACCTAGACCCAACGCAGAAGTTCCCTGAGAACTGCTCTGAGACTTGCTGGTTGCATATGAGTCATTTCTCTCTTTGGGAATCAGCTCATGAAGACTTTCTTGCATCGACTGGTCTTTAATAATTTCATAGAATAGTACTGTTTTGTGTTTTATCTGGGTTTCCCTTTGTGTTACTACAGGAATGAAGGTTGTCCATACCTTTTTGCATCCTTAATAGAAATGAAATTCCCTTTCAACTGGTTCTAGTAAAGTTGTAGTCCATGAGGTTTTTATCTTGCTATTTCTGTTCTTCTATTTGAATCTCTGCTGCTGCTACAAAGAAGTTACTGAAAATTCTTTATATTACTTTTTAAGTCACATTATCTTAGCTCATCTTTTTCAAATTATTTATTTATTTATTTATTTATTTTGAGTCGGAGTTTCCTCTGTTGCCCAGACTGGAGTGCAGTGGTATGATCTCAGCCCAACTACAACCTCCACCTCTTGGGTTGAAGCTATTCTCATGCCTCAGCCTCCCAAGTAGCTGGGATTACAAGTGTGTGCCACCATGCCTGGCTAATTTTTGTATTTTTAGTAGAGATGGGGTTTCACCATGTTGGTCAGGCTGGTCTTGAACTCTCCTCCTCAAGTGATCTGCCCGCCTTGGCCTCCCAAAGTGTTTTGGCTCACTTGTAGTTAACTACTTTTATGGAGGTAAATTTAATTTATTGTAACAGAAACCCAGCAATCATATTTTTACTTACTCTTATAGTGACTTATTAACCAATTAAAAGATTTCTATAGGCCAGGTGCGGTGGCTCACTCCTGTAATCCCAGCACTTTGGGAGGCCGAGGTGGGCAGATCACAAGGTCAGGAGTTCAAGACCAGCCTGGCCAATGTGGTGAAACCCCGTCTCTATTAAAAATACAAAAATTAGCCGGGCGAGGTGGCAGGTGCCTGTAGTCCCAGCTACTCAGGAGGCTGAGGCAGTAGAATCACTTGAACCCGGGAGGCAGAGGTTGCAGTGAGCTGGGATTATGCCACTGCACTCCAGTCTGGGCGACAGAGCGGGACTCCGTCTTAAAAAAAAAAAAAAAAAAACTTTATAAAGGAAATACATTTTTCAGAGAAATTTTCTTAATAAATTCAGAGATTAATTTACTTCTAAAGAACATAATATTAATTTTAAATTACTTATTCACATGTACTACCAGACTCAAGATCTTCAACCTACCTTTTCCTTTTTTTTGTTTAAATAATGTCTGCATTCAATGTCAATATTCAGTCTTCTATTACACTGCCCAATGTCTATTATATCTAAAAGATTTCCACCAGTGATGATTACAGTCAAACTTTCAATGTCTACAATTTTTCAATATTCTTTAATGCAATTATATTAATACTAGAAATTCATACAGATTTCCTTCTATGGAAGCAAAAACCAAAAAGTAACAGTATTCTGTCTCTATCTCTGCCTATCTCTGTCTCTCTCTTGCTTTCTTTCTTTATTTTATCTGATAATCTTACTACATTTGTTCCAAATAGTAATTCTTTCTTGTTCTCTGTGTTCTGACTATAAGCTGAAAGCATTCATCATTTCCTAACATTTTTTTAAATTTATGGTCTGTAGATTTTCACCCTATTTTTGCAGGATATTTTAAATTTATAATAGTTGTTATAATTCTGTGATACTTCTAACATCATTTATAAATGCACATTTAAAATCTGAGCACATCAAAAGCCCTGTATATAACCACATATACTTTTCTTAAATGAAATATTTTAGTTTTGAAACACTCATGTTTTACTTTTTAAATTTGGTATTTATTTGAAACATGTTAACATTTGAAAATGACCATGTGACTTCTGTGTCTTTTTTCATTAAATTTAAGGCTTTTAAAAATCAAGTCATCGGTTTTTCTGTCAAACATGTTCTTTTCTTTTCTAGGAGAAAGTAATTCTGGAATAGTAAACCCAGGGTTCTGAAAATCAAATCCTGCTCTTTGATTTTTATTTTATGTATTTATTTCATCTTCAACAATCATACTTTTTAATAAGAGGGATGAAAACCTCATTATATTTTCTGAATCCTTGATTATTACCTATGAAAATGTGAATGATATGAATTAGCTATAATTTTCTACAGTTACATTAAACAGAATTTCCTTAGGCAAATTCTGGCCAACTGTATGAAAAATATTTCACTCACCTCATCTTTTTTTTGTTTGTGGCTACATTCAGATCCTAATTACAGCTACCAAAATTAAACATTTTTATTAAAACATAGATAATTTTGCATTCTTCTGATGCTTTCAGAGAGTACCAAGAAGTGATAAATTTAGAACAGAGAAAGATAAATGAAAGACCTACCAAGGGACCATTTAGCTATTTAATTTAGGCTAATCTCAGAGCCTCCAAACTAGCATTGAAAACCAAGCCTGGCATTTCATGTTAATCACCTGAGAAGAATTATATTCAAATAATTAATGTTTGTTTTCTCCATAATTCCTTACTCGCATGTTATTTATATAGTCTTAAGAATTTTCTCAGCCATGGAAGGCTCACAGACGAATGAGGTACTTGCAGAATGATTTTTCCATTTCAAAATGTAGAATAAAACTGGAGATGAAGAAATGTAGAGAGACCAGGATGGGAAAGCAATTTGTAGATCAGAGCTTTTGAAGTAGAAAGAGAAAGGAAGTCTTTCTATCATGAGGACTACAAAAAAAAATTGTAAAGGAGACAATATTTAACATGCCTTAAAATACAGAACTCCCACTGGCTCCTTACTCTTGAACTACCCATCATTCAACAGTCTTTTTTTTGAGACAGGGTCTCGCTCTGTCACCCAGGCTGGAGTGCAGTGGCTTGATCTCAGCTCACTGCAACCTTCGCTTCCCAGGTTCAAGCAATTCTCCTTCCTTAGCCTCCCGAGCAGCTGGGATTACAGGTGTGCACCACCATGGCCGGCTAATTTTTGTATTTTTAGCAGAGAAGGGGTTTCTCCATGTTTGTCTGGCTGGTCTCAAACTCCTGACCTTGTGATCTGCCAGCCTCGGCCTCCCAAAGTGCTTGGATTACAGGTGTGAGCCACCGTGCTCAGGAGTCCAGCTACTTGGGAGGCTGAGACAGGAGAATTACCTGAACCCGGGAGGCAGAGGTTGCAGTGAGCCAGGATCGCACCACTGCACTCCAGCCTGGGCTACAGAGCAACCTATTCAACAGTCTTCTTAAAATCTCTCTGAAATAGAGTGACTAGAGTAGGAATTGTTATTTAAAACGTTTTCCCCTTGATCAAGATATCAATGAACAATACCAATAGAGGATTTCTTAATACTCCAGAGCAATATTGGACATATCATCATTACTAGCAAACATTGTAATACTCATTTCCTTAACCTGATAATGATCAAATTGATGTGTTAGTAAAAAACACATCAGCTCTTATGCAGAAAACCCCAACTTTAATTTAATAGAAGAAAAATTGCATTCCTTTAACATGTTTTAATAGTGAGCCTGCTATTGATATATTCCTTCAGCTTTTGTATGTCTGAAAAAGTGTTTCTCCTTCATTTTTGAAAGATACCTTCACTGGATATACCATTCTAGGTTGGTAACTTTTTATTCTTTCAGTATTTTAAAGATGTTGTTTTCTGGATTGCCTTATTTCCAATGAGAAGTCAGGCGTCATTTTTATTACTGTACCCCTGTACATACCATACAGCATTGGTTTTAGGCAATTTTATTATAATGCATCCTGGTGTAGTCATTTTAAACTTTCTCGTATTTGGATTTAGTGAGTTTCTTGGATTTGTTGGTTTAAAATGATCATCAAAATTTGGAAACAAATGTATTTTCTGACTGCTTTCCTCTCTTTTGAGATACAGTTGCTCATATGTTACTCAACTTCAACTTGTCTTACATACCTTTTTAATTGTTTAAGTCATTTTGTTTCTCTGATTTTTATTTTGGATAGGTTTTACTGCTGTATTTAAGTTCATTAATCTTTTCTTCTGCTGTGGTCAATTTGCTGTCTTTTTTAGTGTAATTATTGTCTAAAATATTTTTATATTTTATATCTAGAACTTTAAGGAACTCTTAAAAGTAGATTCCGTGGCCAGGCGCGGTGGCTCATGCCTGTAATCCCAGCACTTTGGGAGGCTGAGGCAGGTAGATCACCTAAGGTCAGGAGTTCGAGACCAGCCTGACCAATACGGTGAAACCCCGTCTCTACTAAAAATACAAAAATTAGCCAGGCATGGTGGCACGCACCTGTAGTCCAGCTACTCGGGAGGCTGAGACAGGAGAATTACCTGAACCTGGGAGGCAGAGGTTGCAGTGAGCCAGGATCGCACCACTGCACTCCAGCCTGGGCTACAGAGCAAAACTCAGTCTCAAAAACAACAACAACAACAAAAAGTAGATTCTTTCTCTCTACTAAACTTACTTAAATTTTTGTCCAATGTATTGAACATACGGAATATAGTTATAATTACCATTTTAATATCTTACCTACAAATTCTATTCATGTGTTAATTCTGGGTATGTTTGAATTGTTTGTGTGTTTTATTGTCTTCATTATGAATCATATTTTTCTGCTCTTGGGCATGCTGCTCTTGACTAAATGCTGGACACTGTAAATTTTAATTTGGTATAGTCTCTGTTTTGATATTTGCCTATATACTCTGCCGATATACTCTTGAGTTTTTCTGTGGGAAACTTTGATACATTCAAAGCTTGCCTTTAAACTTTATTTTCTGGGAATTTTTTTTTTTTTTTTTATGGAGTTTCACTGTTGTTGCTCAGATTGGAGTGCAATGGCACGATCTCAGCTCACTGCCACTTCCACCTCCTGGGTTCAAGTGATTTGCCTGCCTCAGCCTCCCAAGTAGCTGAGATAATAGGCATGCATCACTCATTTTGTATACTTAGTAGAGAAGGGGTTTCTCCATGTTGGTCAGGCTGGTCTCGAACACCTAACCTCAGGTGATCCACCCTCTTCAGCCTCCCAAAGTGCTGGGATTACAGGCATGAGCCACTGCACCTGGCCTATTTTCTGGGATTTAAGCAGCATAATATAACACTAATTTTCTTTTCTACTGAGGCCATACCCAGTGCAGCATGAAATATGAGGTTTTCTGGATAGTGAAAAACACAACTATTTTAGAACCTGTGTGAGATATCTGGATTGTTTATGCTTTTTGAGTGGTTCTCTTACTGGCCCTGGGTAGTCTCTATTCAGCTGAACACTTCCATTGGGCCCTCAGCAAATCTCCAGAGTACTCTCTCTGCACAGCTCTTGTCTCTCCAGAACTCTGCCTTATGACATAACACATCAACACATTGGCATCCCCAGGCTCTAAGCTCCATCTCCTCAACTCAGGAAGTTCACCAAAACACTACTGAGTTCCTCCCTCACTCTACTGCATGCTATTGTTGTTGCTACTGTTGTTGTTACATGGATGTGTAAGTTATGTTACTCCACTCCACCTTGGCTGGAAGTTATAAATCCATGCAAGTTTGTGTTTTATTTTAGTCTCATTTCGTATTTACAATGCATGATCACTTTTAAAACACAAAAAAGAACTAGATGTTAAATAATGAACATCTAAAATCTCAGAAAGAAGCAACTGGTAAGACTTTTTACAAAGGAATCAGATTTTATGTTTTATAAAAGTAATGGTTTTCACACTCATGTTATACAACCACTTCAGATTAAGATCCCTTAATTGAGGTAGCAGTCAAGTAATAGGCAATTTTTCTTGATGGTCTTTGCTGTTTTCAATTATTTAAAATTTTAGCAAAACTCTTCACATTTTTCAAACAATAAATTTCAGTGAAGCTTTAAAATAGCACCAGTTAACGTGTGGTCAAAGAGCTCTGGCTTAAATCAAATAGAAAAATAGCTTAAAGCTCACTTGTATTGCTCTTTGTATATTTCATTTTAAGTTTTAATTATTGTGAATTATGCCTAAGTTTGTGAGTAGGAGATAATGACAAATTTATTTATTTTTAATGTATTTTACAAAATCACATATAAACAAAAATAAAAATAGTTAAATTCAGTCTTCTAGAAAACTGAATCTGAATTTCATACCTTATATACAGTGAGAAATAATTTTGGTTGTTAAAATTATGAATAGATGGAAAGATCAATCTGAGTCTGATATGTTTATTTCATCTACTTGCCAGAGCTTCTGTTCAGTCTTTATAAGTGAAAGATTTTTAAATATTAGAAGCAAAATTTATTCATATTTATGAAAAGATGGAATACTGTTTTACTATATTTTAATTTGTAGGCACAGTTCTTAAGTAGAAATTATCTATTTTTAAGGGAGACAGAGACATCATAGTATTTGTTTACTACAAGATTACATATTAATCAATTTATATTCTAACAGCACAACTCTCAGTCTCATTCAATTTGTACTATAATGAAGTTCTTGAATTTCTCTCCTGTGCCTCTTTTTGCAAGGTAATAAATCTCAAAGGTAAGCCAAATTAAGTTCTCTATGCTCTTTAACACCCTGCTTTGCAAACTGTTATCTTGTGGTGTTACAAATAATACACAAGAAACAGAAAGGGAAACATTAATAGGGCACACCAGTAAAATTAATTCTTCCAAGCCATAAACACCAAGACCAATAAATCTACAAGAAAGGTATTTAAAATGGTCAACAACCACTGCTCTGTTATTCTTCATCAGTTTCTGCCTCTGGATAGTGATTACAACATTTGAGCAAGACCAGTTTCTTAGGCCCAAATGCCTGCACTACCTTGAAAGTCATAAAGATGACATTGGTCAAGAAGTAGTGCAACACTCTAGCTCAGCAGTGGAATATACTCTAGTTTTCTGTATTTAAAGTAATGTTTCTTCCCTTTCCTTTAGAACAACATAAATAAAACAAATTCATTTAAGTAAAAAATGATTTGTCTAATATGTCTCAGGCATCAAATACTACAGATGAAATGAGATTCAATTTACTTCATTTTTGTGAATTTTGTTTTATCTTAATTAAAAATGTCTTTACAGTCCTGATGTGAAAAATACAACGTGTAAGAAAATTCTATGTAAATGTAACTCATATATAAATTTCTCTGAAATATAAGACAGCAAATAACGAATTTAAGAATAGAATTGTCTACCCTTTTTGTGGAAATGTAAATTAGTGCAACCACTATGGAGAATAGTTTGATGATTTCTCAAAAAAAAAAAAAAAAAACTAAAAATAGAGCTACTATGTGATCCAGCAGTCTCACTGCTGGGTATATACTCAAAAGAAATGAAATCAGTGTATTGGAGAGATATCCGCACTCCCATGTTTATTGTAGCACTGTTCACAATAGCCAAGATTTGGAAGCAACCTACGTGTTCATCAGCAGATGAATGGATAAAGAAATGTGGTACATATATACAATGGAGTACTATTCAGCTATAAGAAAGAATAAGATCTTGTCATCTGCAACAATATGGGTAGAACTGGAGATTCTGTTAAGTGAAATAAGCCAGGCGCAGACAGACAAACATCACAAGTTCTTACTTATTTGTGGGACCTAAAAATCAAAACAATTGAAATCATGGACATAGAGTGTAGAATGATGGATACTAAAGGCTGGGAGGGAAGGGTAGTGGGGAATTAAGGGGGAAGTAAGGATGGTATATGGATACAAAAAATGATTAGAAAAATAAATAAGACCTAGTATTTGATAGCACATCAGGGTGACTACAGTCAATAATAATTTAATTCTATAACTAAAAGCATAATTGGATTGTTTATAACACAAATAATGTTAGAGAAGATGGATACCCCGTTTTCCATGATGTGCATTACACATTGCATGCCTGTATCAAAATATCTCATGTACCCCATAAAAACATATTACACCTACTATTACCCACAAAAATACAAAAAAAAAAAAAGAATAGCATTGTCCTGGCATGAAGTATTTAATTGTCTACTATACTTGATTTCAGATGCATTGTAATGTTCTTCTTTTATCTGTTCACTCTTTTATCTGTGGGCTGGTTCTTGGTATGCCACATTTAACACCTCCATGATTTGGCTCAAAGCTGTGACCCTGCTTAAAGGAAAATATTCCTGGTAGGGGTCAGAAATTCAATTTCCATAATGTAGTGATGCCTTCATATAAATAATTTGTAAGTCCTTGGATAGAAGGGAGGAAGTTCAGAATTGTGAATAAAAACTTTCAAGAGAGCATATGTCTAAAAATTGGGAGAATAAGAAATACAAGAACTGAGGGTATTAACAAATGCCACTAATGTATACACTTGCGAGTTCTGGTTGCACTGTATGTTACTTACTAATATCCAACATTTAAGGATATTTAAATACAAGTAATCCCCAGATCCCAAACACATTTATAATATTTTAGATGGTCTATATCTTACTTTTTCTATTTCGTAATCCATAAATTTCCTGTATTATTTTAATGTAGTTTTTAAAGCAATAAAAATGTTTGCATTTTCAATAAAACATAATCTAAAACAAAGAATGAATTTCCACTAGTCACGACAAAATTTGCACATGGTACGTGAAGGCACCTTCAAGTTTCTCTATTTCCAAGAGAAACTCTTGAAAATTTGGTTTGCCAATTAGAGTCAGAGGAACATCCAGGACTAGTAGTACAGAAATCTTGTAATTGTCAGTCTTGTACTTAGTGTATGTGGCATCATTAAAATCCTTCCACTCACTTCCTTTTGACATCGCCTCCCCTTTTACTTGTCACTGTCCTGTATTCTACATGTGTTCTCAATGGAGATATCAATAAAACATCACTAATGTATATACTTATAATTGAGGTTGTGTCAAAAAATTCTTAAGAAATTATTCTCCTAAATAATACCTGCATTCTCAGTGGAGCTTGTTAAAAGTCAAATATCTAAGTACAGAAGATAATGTTGCAGTAAGAAGAGATAAAGAACCCATGCTGTGGTTTCCATCCTGTATCAAACAATTCAAGTACAATACTATTGGAAGTATTTTCTGAACATATTCCATGTCTATCTTCCAATCACAGATATAGTCAAAGTACTTCACACTGGCACTGGGAAAATCAGGGGAGTGGGTGTGATAGGATCTGCAAATACTGTGGAAATAAAAATAAAGACAGTAAAGATTGCAAATTCTTGATGCAAACAACAAATTATAAGTCAGATTTTGAGCAATACAAGAGAACTATCATTTTTGTAGCATGCTGCAAGCAGCAAAAGAGAGAAGCTGGGCCAGGTAACTAAGGCATGAATTATGTGTCACTATATATCCCAATTCAGAAATAATAATGCAGAGAGATGTGAGTTTTATGAAAAATTTTAAGGAGAGCTGGAGTCATCAGGACAAAATAACAGGAACAAAATGGATGCCAAGTCAGAGCAGACAATTGAGGGACAGCTTTTAATATAACTAGGGCAGGAGGTCACAAGTACATGTGAAGTTGCAGTCAAGAGTAAATTGGGGCTATAGAATAAAGAATAGAGGCAAGAAGGTCAGAAACATTGTTTAAGAACTGTCACAAAGAGGGGTCCCAAATGGGGACAAGTTGAAAGGGGACTCATCCCAGGTATTAGGCATGAAGTAGGTAATTGTCTACCATGCTTGATTTCAGATGCATTGGAAGGCCCTGCCGTGCAAACAGAAAGGAAACTATCCATTTACTGATTGTTAATTTAATACTTGACATCTTAGTCATTTGACTTAAAGCTTTGACCTGCTATTGAGGAGAAATCTGTTGTCATTTCTATTCACTTCAGCAAGTTGATGCTAAGGTTTATGGTGAATCTCCAGGCTTCATAAATCTGGATTCTATAACATCAGTGGAGTTCCTTGAATACACTGTGATTACGATACTGGCAGCGTAAACACTTTCTTCACATTTTTTTTGCCATTACATGCTTCTGTCATTTCTGAAAGTAATGCTGAATTAGTAGTTCTGTGTATTCATGTCTTCCTATGCATTATGTGTTAAAATATTAAAAAATGGCATTGTAACCTTTGTTCATTCTTTGTCCTCAAAACTTAGCATAGAATCTCAAATATGGTGGGCATTCAGTAAGTATTGGTTTACCTGAACTTAACTAAAGGTAATTTGGTTCAAGAAAAAGAGTAACTTTTAGCCATGAAACTCATATATTATTCTTCATATCAACACACAGCCTAAGAAATAATTTTTTAATTTAATCTCCCCTCTGTCCATTGGTTGCCATATTTTAAATTTTATTGTCCCTATGCATAATTAGCTGGTTTCAAGAGTCTAAATCATCTTTCTACTTCTGTCTCACTTACTCTTTGTCCTTGGATGTCACAACTTTTTTCCTAGATCTAAATTCTAGATAATACTATTGATATTTTGTATGATGTAGAGTGGTACCCTTTATCCACTTTCAGTAGGGCTTGCTGTATGAAAACTTTTCTAGTAGTTCAATATTATTTATTCAGTATTAAACTAGCTACCATAAATCCTTTCTAAAATACGGTTACACAAACATACATTAAAATACACACATACAGTCTCATCTGTCCATCCTTCAGACCAATAGAATCCATTCAGCTGGGGTTTGGGGAATAACCTTTATCACTGGAGTTGAGTGATGCCAAATGTTGTTTTGTGTCCTTCTCCATATAAGCCAGGTGATTGAAGCAAATGAGCTAACAAAAAATATAGTTTACAGCGTGTCAAAAGAAGGTTTTGTACAATTATAACATTTTATCAAAATACCAAAAGTCTTTGCCCTGGAATTCCTAGCTTCACAGAACAGTTTCTTCAATTCTCATAAATATTACCCTTTTTGTCACTGCATTTTAATAAGAAGTTTGATGTGCAAAAATTTACATGAAGTTAGATATTACGTGGTTGATTTTATTTCAATCAGCCTTTGCTAATTTTTAAGTTCTTTTTCTCTGAATAATATATTTTCTCTTCTTAAGAATATTTATTAGTGGCAAGAAACCAATTCTGTCCCACCTGCATGGATAATATCCTTAGAACCTTAGACCTTTTTATTTTCTGAGAAAGTGGTCAGCCCCATGACCTTGCCACCTGCCACAGTTGATTGCACCAGGTGGACATTCAGCCAAAACTGGGCCAGTTGGAATTTGTCTCCAGAGAATATGGAGTTGTTGACCAGAGATATGAGAAGATACAGGCTCTGGCTCCAAAACAGTCTAAGTGTCTGTCACTTGGCTGCCATGAATAACTTAAAGACATTTGGTGTGCAGGAAAACATATGAAAAAAACTGAGCCACAAAAAGAAGCAGGGGTGAGAGAAATATGAACCCAGAGACTCAGAAAGCGAGAAACAGGGATAACTCTCTTCGTGTCTGACTATGTTATGGTTCTTCGTTTCTTCTTCTAATGGCCAAATTCCAGTTGCCTCTTTTTTTGAAATTAGAACACTTTCTAATTTCTATAAATATTCTTCCTCACCAAAGGAGATTCAAGCTCATGTCTGCACCTGCAACCACAAGAATTATATAGGCCTCATAGTATGGACTTAATAATGATTATTGGTTAAAGTATATAGACATTAAAAACAATAGTTTGCTTTAGATGTTTTGGTTCCAAGGAATCAAATAAATCATTTGAGATCTCATATCTGATAGAATCATCAATGAGAGAGTCCTTGATGAGGGAGAGGTGTTGGGCTCATGTTTTTATCTTATCTCATGTTATCCTCCAAGAAATCTGGGAGTTAGGTGCTATTTCCAGCATTTCATAGATGATGAAACTGAGGTTTAAATAACTTCCTTAATGTCATAGAGGCCTTAAGTGGTGAAGCCAGAATACAAATTTGGGTCTTTCCAACTCTAGAGGCCATGTTCTTTTCATATTTAATTCATGTGAAGTTGGTGAGGCTTGTTTCTATGTATAGTTTATGATTAGGCTGTTCTTCCAGTTAATGGTAGATTTTAAAATAAAACTCTTGAAGATGACTTTGAATATTTCTAATTATAAACTTGCTAAATTAATAGACTGAACATATTTCTAGTTAAAAGATATATGAAATTGGAAATAACTAATTTCTAAAACCTAAAACGGAACTAAAAGCACTCAAATGCAATTTAAATATTTATTTCAATTGTACCTTGTAGAGAGTAAAATATCTTTTCAATATCTTTAATTTCAACATCATTAGCTTGTATGAAGATAAAATTGGCAATGTCTGTTGAAAAAATATGTACTTAGTGCTCTCTAAACATGTCAGATATAAATTAATGTATAAATATATTTATGAAAAATATCTGTAAAGAATGATTCACAGAGACAACCATTTTTATAGTAGTTTTGCAAAACACACTGCAAGTAGTTACTGCACATTTGAGTAAGTGTATCTCATTAATATTAACATAGATTTATCTCTCAGTGACCAAAATACTCTTGTGAAATTATAAGTACTATGTTATTTTTAATGCAATTTCAAAATTTTATATGTTGCCAAGACTTGGTGTAAAATTACACTTTCCAATAAAGAGAATGGTCTGAATTAATGACTCAGAGCACATTTATTCCTCAAGTTTTATTTTTACGAAATAGATCCACTAAAATAAGTTTGACTAAGCTACTAAAATAAGTCTGTCTATTAAGCAATATTATTTGTAATTATGCTTTGCTGGTGTGTCATCAAAAGAAAAAAGTGGCTTAACTCTTCTAAAAGCTATAATTATGTCATTTTAAACTTTAAAAATCTTGACTAGCAACTAGCAGATTAAAAATAATTTGCATGAGTTTAGGAAAGTAATTTTTGAAACATCACTTGGAGACTTGAATATACTTACACATGCTAAGGCTTCATTTGAGAAAATGATTTATTTTAAATGACTTTACACGAATCTCCCTACGTCTTACACTTATTTTTTTGTTTGTTTTTAATGAAAAAGAAGATAAGGAAACCAGTTAACTCTTTGAGATAGGCTCTGTGCATCAGAGAAATATTGATTATACAGACAATCTGGAAAGAAAAAATTTTAAAAAAATACGTAGAAATACCCCCAAACAAGATAAATATCTAGGGAACCAGAAATGAAATTAGATGTAAAAACAGAAAATAGGATCTAAACTTTAGATTTATTAGACTTTGTCTCCAGTGGCAGGCAGAGTAGATAGGAAGTAACCGAGACTAAAAATGGTTCATAGGGGTGGACACTGAATCCAGGCCCGCCAAATAAAGGGGCGCAAAGAAAGGCAGTAATTATTCCCAAGGAAATGACTTCCACAAAGCGGCACACCTAAAGATGTGGGAAAAAAATTAAAAAATCTTCCCACTGAAGACTAGTATGAACCTGCTTACTAAACCATGCTGTGACCTGAGATATCCCCAATAATCCCCCGAAGATTAAAGCACTGACACTATCACATCTGATTATATGTAAGGAACTATAATATCCAAATTGAGACACTAAAAACTACAGTCAAGAGAAACATGAGCACGAGAGAGAGACACAGAACAAATGCCACTATAGATGTGCCTGCAAACCCAAATTGCAAAACAAATGAGAAAATGATTGCTAAGAACAATAGGTTACAAAATCAAAATTCAAGAAGTTGTCACTTCAGATACAGTATAAAATGATAAATCTAAGGTGACCTAAAATGACTATATTGCAGATTATCAAAGGCAAAAGAGAACACTAGGAAACACCAGAGCAGGATGACATTAAAGAGAACTAGTTTCAAATGTTAGATATTAAAAACATAATATTAAAATATCAACAAAATTTAAAAATTAAGAGACTGTTTAGGTTGAAAAGAGACATAGCCAAAGAATGGATTCAAATAGTTGCTTATCGTCATAATAAATGCACAACAAACATGTAAGACCTAGTAAACTTAAGAGCAAAAACACGAAAAAGACTATCAGAGCCCGATGATACATTTAGATAAATCTAACGTTTTTACTTCTTTGTCTATCTTCCTTCCTTCCCTCCATCCTTCCTTTTTTCCCTCCCTCCCTTCCTTCCTCTTTCTTTCTTCTTTTTCTTTCTTTCTTTCTCTCTTTCTTTCTTTCTTTCCTTCTTTCTCTCTCCTTCCTTCTCTTTCTTCCCTCTTTCTTTTATTTATTTTGAGACGGGGTCTTGATCTGTAGCCCAGGTTTGCAGATCACTGCAATCTCAACCACCTAGGCTCAAGCCATCCTTTCACCTCAGCCTCCCAAGTAGTTGGGAATACAGGCATGCACCACTGCATCCTGCTAATTTTTTTTTTTTGTACAGACAGAGTTTCACCATATTGCCCAGACTGGATAGATGTAATTCATCTCTAATAGGAATGCATGAGAAATGAAATTGAGAAAGAAGTAGATAATTACCCAAAGAGATAAGACAGAATATTCTAGGATGAATAGAATGAATCCTCTGATAGAAAGCACACATAGAACAATAAGCAGGAGAGACAAGCGTTAATCATTATATACATACCTTGTAGTGTAATATAAGGGTCTTGGTGGAGTAATGAACAATTGCAACAGTAAATAATTGTTGCAAGAATAAGTAATGAAAAAGAATTTTACATTTAGAAACATTAGAGGAGATTTCCTTCTCCTTGCTGTGTACCCTTGGTTAAAATGCTCCATATGTCCATTTTAAAATAAAGTATTAAATAAAATGTTCAGAACTTTAAGTAGCAGACAGCTATTAGGTGGCTTTTTTCTTCCTTTCATTCTTTTTTTCCCTTTTAGTTATTTTTCTTTTGGAGCTCAGTTTCAAATCACTGAGTTAATCATATTTTAAAATTAAAAAAGACATTGCCATCATTAATCTCTGCCAATCATCCTTTTATTTTTGACTTTCTTTCATGAACACTATTCTTATTCCCCTCATCCGAAAGATAATTTGCTTGATCCGTGAGCTTGAATATAGCTTTTTAAAATACGTAATATGTTTTGTGGATAGATGTATTTTCAATTTACCTGTGTGGTGAAAATATCATCCTGTTTTCTATTTTTCTTATCCAGACCCCGACAAGGGATCTTTCAGTGTTGCTGAACACATGTTTTATTCTAGTATTTCGTGGTGAACCACAATAAACATCCACTACATTTACACATCATTATATCTCTCAGTGACAGACCTGAGATTGCCACCAAATGACTGTCACCACAAGCAATACCATAATCGATATTCTTATCCTCATCTACCTGTATATGATTCTCGGAATTTCTCCATGATGTATAAAATATTTCCAGACTACTTTTCACTGCAAGTGAGTGAAAGTTAACACTATACACATTCTCTAATATTTGATATGTTTATCCTTTTAAATTAGAGTCTTTCTGATAAGAGTAATGACTCACTGCCTTGATGTGCATTTGTATAATTATAAATATGAAGTTTCTTTGTATACTGTTTAGCTATGGGAAGAAATCTGATCTATGGTAGTTTGTCTCTTTCATTGGTCCTTTTTTCCCATTGAAGTTTCTGTCTTTTTCTTGATTAACAGTAGTTATTTCTCTATTTCGGATAACAATCCCTCATGCGTTTTAAATTTAGCCAACAGGTTACCCATTTATCAATGATATCCTTCAGTGAACAGAAAACCTTACATTTGGACACATCCTAACAGTCGGCTTCTTTGTGCTGTAGTCTTGTGTAAGAAGTCTTTTCTTGCCCATAGTCCACAAAGCTATTAATAATTTTCTTTTCTTTGTTTATGGTGTTAATTTCACATGCTTTTTCTATAATGTGGAATCTACTTTTGTATTGGGTATAAGAAAGATCCAGGTTTGTGTTTCTCCTTATAGAGTACATTTTCCTAATATCTTCTAACCATTGATTTATAGTGTCTTATATCAAGTTCTCATAAGTGCATGCATCCATTTCTAAAGTTTCTGTTCTGCTTCATTTGTCTACTTGTTTCTTTGTGTATAAAGATGATATTAGTTTTACAACTATAGCTTTACAAAATGTCCTAATATCTGAACAGTATTGTCATTTATCTTCTTAAAGTGAACCTAGCAATCTATTAGGGTTTAGTATTCAACATAAAGTTTGGAATGAAAAATTTGGATCAGTTATATACATCACATAACCAACATATTTTTTCTTGAGATTATGTTGACTTCGTAAGCTAATTGAGAGAAAATTCTCAATATTTTAAACATTTACTGTTATATCATTCCCATCATGAATGTGATATACCTTGTTATTTATTCAAATCCTTTTAATCAATTCAATATAACAATCTTTTTCTTAATAAAGACTGTGCATATTTGCTAAATTGGTTTCTGTTTTATAGCATTTCTTAATTTTTAGTTGATTCTGTTAGCATTGCTTGTCTAAAATCTGTACTATATACAATATTAGACGATGTTGGCCAAGAAAAAAGGAAAAACACATACTATATATAATGTCTAATATATCATATATTTATATACCTAATGGATATTACATACTGTGTATATGCATCATATACAAGTAGATATATATTATATTTTAATTATATATGAATTAGATATTTAATTACACATGAATGTATATATATGCTAAAATATTTAAATATGTATATAATTTTAGAATTCCAGTCTTTTAATTAGTGAGCTGAATCCATTTAGAACATTTAAAAACTACATTACAATAGAAAAAAGTATACAGTTACTTTGTACTATTTACAAAGTAACTATGGACTAAATTGTGCCTCCCACCCAGAATTCATGTGTTGAAGTCCGAGCCTCCAGTGTGATTATATTTGGAGATGAGGCCTTTGGAGGTATTAGGTTTAGATGAGGTCAGGAGAGTGGAGCCCTCATGATGGAGTCAGTGTCCTTGTGAGAAGAGTCACCAGAGCCTGCTTCCTCTCTCTGCCCTGAAAGAACACAATGAGAAGGTAGCATCTTCAAGCGAGAAATAGGGCTCTCACTGGGGAATTGAATTGATGGGCACCTTGATTTTGGACTTCCCAGCCACCAGAACTGTGAGAAGTAAATTCCCATTCTTTAAGCCATCCAGTCTATGGTGTTTTGTTATGGCATCCCAATCTGGCTAAAACAAATATTTTGCCAAGTTACTTTTTATTTTTTACTTACAATATTTTTTTTCATTTTTTCCTTTCTTGCCCTGCACTTTACAGAGATCAAATTTCATTTGACGGTTTTAAATTCATGCACTGTTTTCAAATGTGTTCTGGTTGCTGCCTCTCCCTCCAACTTTTGTTTTCCATTTACTAATATCTATCTTCCTGTGAGACAGGATAGACAGTTTAATACATTCTATGTCCCTGTGCTCCTCAACTCCTTCCACAGACTTTTTCCCTCAGCAAATTCTTTTTTCTCACTAGGCTTTAAAAAATGCATTGCAGATTAAAGGCCTAGTATGAAAAAATGAACTTTAAAATGTTAAAGAAATGACAGAATATATTTATGATTTCATACAGAGAAAAGTATTTCTAAACCAGATTCCCTCCAAAAAATGTGAATAATGCTGAGTGTTTACATCATACTACATAAGCAATGAACCTGAACCAATTGACTCTTCTGAAATTTAAATGACTAATTCCGAAAGGATCAAATTAAGTTTTACTGAAATAAATCATATTTTGGAAGCTTTCTAAACCATTCTGGCCATGAAGATTGGGAGACTAATAAACAAATTCCAAACTTCATCTGAAGTTAATTTATCCTTTGTGGAGCTCAGATTCCTGGCTTCAGTTACACCTAAGCAGCATGGGCAAATAAACTTGATAGTTATGTTGTTTCAACTTTCTTCTCTTTCTATTTTTGCAATATGAAACTTGCAGTTGATTACAAATGACTGTGAAGTGTGGTCTACATATGAGGCTTAAGAAAATGGCACAGAAAAAAAGTCAGAATTTGAGGTTGATATGATTAAAAAACACCACCACAGTATCAGTGGCCCTTATGAGAACCATTCAGTGTGATTTTAGTGCCACCTAGTGTTCTACACTGGGATAAGGTCTTGGAAGTGAAAACTAATCCGTCATGGGCAAGACTCAGAAATTAGGCAGCTGGCATAAGGCTGTGCACTGACTCAAAGTAGACACAGTCAAGAGACTGCTGCTGTGTTTCTTGTTTACCATCCGGAAAAACAGTGGTGCAAGAGAAGCCGTTCTTAGATCTAAGGAATTAGCAAATATGTACAGGGCCAGTCAACAGAAGTACTCATTCAAGCATCAGTTTTAAACAAAGGAAGGTTTGCAATGGAAATCCTGATTTGGTGAAAATAAGAATGTGATGGTGATATAAGGGGGCATGGCAATAACACTTGGGAATAAGAGAGGTCACACACATGTAAAGGTAATTTACATATGCATGAATGAGGTCATATTATGCTCTTCTTAGTGCTCAAGTACACTTGAGATTTCAATACATCTGTTTCGGAATTGCATATAAATAGTAGAAAAAACAAGTCAGGACACAAAGATTATAAATAATGCAATCAATATATTTGATTACTGTGGTCACATAGACCAATGGAACAGAACAGAGAACCCAGAAATAAAGCCAAATACTTAAGCCAACTGATCTTCCACAAAGCAAGCAAAAACATAAAGTGAGCAAGGGACAGTCTGTTCAACAAATGGTGCTGAGATAACTGGCAAAGCCAGATGTAGAAGAATGAAACAAGATTCTCATCTCTAACCTTATACAAAAACCAGCTCAAGATGGATCAAATTTAAGACCTGAAACCATAAAAATTCTAGACGATAACATTGGAAAAACCCTTCTAGACATTGGCTTAGGTGAAGATTTCATTACCAAGAACCCAAATGCAAATGCAACAAAACAAAGATAAATAGATGGTACTTAAGTAAATTTAAAAGCTTCTGTACAGCAAAAGAAACAGTCCACAGAGTAAATAAACAACCCACAGTGTGGAAGAAAATCTTCACAATCTATACTTGTGACAAAGGACTAATATCCAGAATCTACAAGGAACAAATCAAATCAGCAAGAAAAAATCCAAACAATCCCATTAAAAAGTGGGCTAAGGACATGCATAGACAATTCTCAAGAGAAAATATACAAATGGCCAACAAACATACGAAAAAATGTTCAACATCACTAATGATCAGAGAAATGCAAATCAAAACCACCATACAATACCTTTTACCTTACTCCTGCAAGAATGACCATAATCAAAAAATCAAAAAATGATAGATGCTGGTGTGGATGTGGTAAAAAGGGAACACTTTTACACCGTTAGTGGGAATGTAAACTAGTACAAGCACTGTGGAAAACAATGTGGAGATTCCTTACAGAACTAAAAGTAGGTCTACCGCTTAATCCAGCAATCCTACTCCTGGGTATCTACCCGGAGGAAAAGTCATTATACAAAAAAGATACATGCACACACTTATTTGTAGCAGCACAATCTGCAATTGCAAATTATGGAACCAGCCCAAATGCCTATCAATCAACAAGTGGATACAGAAATGTGATATATATAGCTATATATATAATTATATATATAATTTAATATATAATATAAATGTGATATATATTAAATTATATATATCACCTTTTTACATACATTTCTTCATATATAGCTATATATAATTCTATATATTAATGTATATAGCTATATATGTCACATTTCTATCAGGTGTCAACTTGATTGGATTGAAGGATGCCTAGATAGCTGGTAAAGTATTGTTTCTTGGTGTGTTTGTGAGGGCGTTGCCAGAGGAGATTAACATTTGAGTTATATATATTTCTATTATATATATAATTATATATATGTAGCTATATAGATATATATATGGAGACAGAGAGAGCATGGAATTCTACTCACCCATAAAAAGTAATGAAATAATGACATTTGCAGCAATCTGGATGGAATTGTAGACGTAACTCAGGAACAGAAAACTAAACATTGTATGTTCTGACACGTAAGTGTGAGCTAATCTATGAGGATGCAAAAGCATAAGAATGATACAGTGAACTTTGGGGACTTGTGGAAAAGGGTGGGAGTGGGGTGAGGGATAAAGACTACACATTGGGTACAATGTACACTGCTCGGGTGATGGGTGCACCAAAATCTCAGAAATCACCACTAAAGAACTTATCCATATAAGCAACCACAACCTTTTCCTGGAAAACCTATTTAAATTAATAAAATAATATCCACATCAACCCTACCAGTATTATTGCTGTTTTCCAAGTGAAGAAACTGGGGTTTAGATACTTAAGATATGTGATGGTTAATATCAGGTGTCAACTTGATTGGATTGAAGGATGCTTAGATAGCTGGTAAAGTATTGTTTCTTGGTGTGTTTGTGAGTCAGTGGACTGGGAGAGGAAGACCCACCCTCAATGTGGGTAGCACCATGCAACTGGCTGCCAGCATAACTAGAACAAAGCAGGCAGGAGAAGATGGGATAAGCTGGCTTGCTGAGTCTTCTGGCTTTCATCTTTTTCCCATGCTGAATACTTCCCTGACCTTGGACATAAGACTCCAGGTTTTTTGGCCTTTGGACTCTTGGACTTACACTTGTAGTTTGCAAGGGACTCGTAGGCTTTTGGCCACAGACGGAAGGCTGCACTGTCAGCTTCCCTGCTTTTGAGACTTTTGGACTCAGGCTGAGCCACTACTGGCTTCCTACCTCTCAAGTTGCAGATGGCCTATTGTGGGACTTCCCTTTATGATCATGAGTGAATTCTCCTTAAAAATCTCCCTTTTATATATACATACATCCTATTAGTTCTGTCCTTCTGGAGAACCCTAATAGAATATATTTACCCAAAGTTGTAGCTGAAAGGTGGCAGTATACTGTTTCAACTAGAACAACTTCTAACAGCTCTATAGAAATACTGCAAAGTCCAGAGTGTCATATGCCTGGCACATAAGGGGATTTTCCTGGGTGCAGAGGATTATTTCTCTTATCCATTTTTCTTTGGAGGCATCTCTACTCCACTTCCCAGTAAGGGGTACTTCTTCCCATCCTCCTTTCCTGCCTTGTCCCATGGTAGAAGAAGTGAGAATCCAATTGAGAATCTGCCATTCCATGAATCACATTGCCATGACTGTAGGACCCCAGCATTATAATCCAGGCAGCATTGACCCAATTCTCTCTCATGCTTTGAAGAGAACTGTGTCCAGACACAGCAAACACTCCTGCTTGTAATTTCCATGATGTAGGCTAAAGAAGCAGGGTCTCTTTTAGGTCTTGCATATCTACCTGCAATATGGTGGACGGGTCAGAGAGGGGAGGATGTCATGTTCTTGTCTCAAAATAAAGGTAGCAAGACCCTCTCGTAATCATCAATCCAGCTTTACTGTAAGAATTCTGAGCCTATTTTAATACTTCCTGGTTCTTTGTCAGGCTTCAACTGGTTAAATTCCCAAAGGCAGAAAGAGTGATTAATTAAAGTCACTCAAACCCCCGATTATAGGAACCATAGAAACCATAGTAAGTGCCCAAGGCTACTTGAACACAAGTCCAGATTGTTTCTGGAATGTTATCATCTGCCTAGAGTATACGCAAAAACTGAGTAACTCCAAAACATGCTGTTTTCCTCTCTATTTGACAACTCTTTAAGAGAACTTTTTAAACGATGGCCTATAATGAAGTTCATGGGAGACTAACAAATTACAGTCTGACCATGAAATGGACTGGAACTGAACCTAAAGAGACAATGTGAAATTTCCAAAGACTGTGGAATGAATTACAAGTGGGTCAGTGGCAGTCACCCCTTAAATGAATGGTTTAACATAATGAAGTCTAACTATAAAGTGATGATTGATGTAAGAACAAATGCATAAAAGGAAGAATGGCTACCAATTCTTCTGTTTTCATCCAGTGCAAATGTTCAACCATACATCAGATGAATAACACAAGCACAAAGACACACTCTTAACTGAAAAAATGGCGGCAGGAGGTAACTGAGATAAGGCTCATTTGTCTGGGACATTTTAAATGGATACCTGCTCCTTCTTTTAGGTTCTAGATTCTAGAGGTCTTGCTTAAATCTATGACTTGAGATACTCATAAGGCCTATGCTTTCATACTATCAGGCAGGAATAACAGATTCTCTTGGGATCATCTAGTGAGATCACAGCCCATCAGTTTGTACTCTGCATCTTCTGGGAAAGCAAAACATTATTTAGGTTGTGAGAATTCTCCCTGAGTAAGTGTAATGGAGGTGAAAGGGATGTCTGGCAGGTAGGTTTGTTTCTTAAATTACTTTGAGGATTAAAACTTGCTAATCACACATCATTTAACAGGTACAGTCAGAAGATACTTTGGAATTATTCCCAATTTATCTGCATAGCATTAGTAATATTATATAAACAATATGGGATACTTTTCTTATCTGTTGTATTTTGATTTTAAATTATACCAAGACATAAATTCTTTCTATTATGTAAATATATATTCAATCAACCTTGGAAAGGTTTTGGATAGTAGGGAGAAAGAGGTTAACTGTACAATAAATAGGAAAAGATAAACATTTATCAATTCAACACAACCAAGAAATTAAATATTTAGATTACAAGTAGGGATATTGGTGGATAACAATTTGAAGTGAAAATCCTAGTTTAGGATATGCATAAAAGGGAGTAATTAACACAGAGAAAAATGTAAACATTGGTTCTAATTTACTAGCAAAGTTTGAATGATATCATTCCAGAATGTCTTTTATGTAGTAAGATTTATTATCAAACAGATACATACTTTTGTGTGTATGTGTAAGACGGGGTCTTGCTCTGTTACCCAGACTGTCACACACAGCTCACTGCAGTCTTCACCTCCCTGGTCAAGCGATCCTCCCA
This sequence comes from Hylobates moloch, assembly GCF_009828535.3. NCBI lineage: Eukaryota > Metazoa > Chordata > Mammalia > Primates > Hylobatidae > Hylobates > Hylobates moloch. Next base: position 76,071,078 of record NW_026652276.1, read on the forward strand.
CCTCAGCCTCCTGAATAGCTGGGACTACAGGCACGCACCACCATGCCCAAGTAATTTGTTTTTTTTTTTTTGTATAGACAGGATTTCACTATGTTCCCAGGCCAGTCTCAAACTCCTGAGCTCAAAGGACCCGCCCACGTTGGCCTCCCAAAGTGCTAAGATTAAAGGCATTCACTACCGCACCCAGCTTACTTTTATGTATTGGAAACTCTCTGGGGCTATTGTCATTTCTTCTTACAATCTTAGACAATGGAATAGGAAAATTGGTAATTTACAAACTGGTACTTTATAAATTATGCATATATCTAAATCAAATCTGCATGTATTCACATCTGCATTTGCCTCCTCCTCCTCTTCTCACTGTCAATTTCTTACTCTTCCAGGACTAATCCAGTTTGAAAAACTAAAATATATTGAAGCCACTTAAAGTGTCTCTGAAAGAAAAAAATGAATATTTTTAACCTTAGAATGTCTCAAGAGTTGCTTCGATTGTCCTTTGCCTCAGCAAAAGCAAAATAATTGACACTTTGGGGTGAATCAACACTAGTTCCTTTTTCCTTTGCCAACCTTAAAACACACATACCACAGAGATACATACCAAACAGACATACCATAGAGATATTAGATTCCTATTGCTGTTGTAGCAAATTTCTAGAAATTTAGTCACTTAAAGTAACACAAATTTATTATTTTACAATTCCGGAGGTCAGAAGTCCTGCAAATCAAGGTGTGCACAGGGTTGCAACCTTTCAGAGACTATGGAGAATCATCTGCTTTCTTGCGCTATCCAGCTACTAGGGGCCTTCTGCATTCATTGGCTTATGGCCCCTTACTACATTCTCAAAGACAACAGTATCATCTCCAGAACTCTGTCTCTAGCTCTGATATCCCTGTCTCCCTTTTATAAGAACCCCTGTGATTATATTGGGCCAACCCCTCTAATCCAAAACACGTTCCCCATCTCAAGATCCTTGATGTAATTATATCTGCAAAGACCATTTTTTCTAGACAAATAACATATTGACAGGTTCTGAGGATTGCAAGGTGGACCTCTCCAGGGGGAGCATTATTATGATTACCAGAGCAGAATTTAGAAACTTGAGAATAAATTTAATATGGTTTGGAGAAGAGAAAGAAAGATGAATGTAAAGAGAGAAAGACCCTTTTGGAAACAATTTAAATTCCTTTCTTATCACTGAAACTACAGTGAGAGAGGTTACTATAATTCCTGTGAGATGTTAAGTGAGAAGTAAGTTCAGTTAAGGCAGAAGCCAGACTTTTTCTAGACCATAACTTTCTAATCTGGGCCATGAGATAGTTAAACAACTTATAGATGTAAATTTTCTTCCCCTTTTTTAATAACTGCCTTATCTGTCCTTCTACGGCTATGTAAATGGAAGTAAAAGAAAGAATAGTTAAAAACTTCACATTTAGTACATTCTGTAAAGGGTATCTCTCTATTCAGTTTCATGATTACATTCTATTCTAAATGCCTTTACTCCATATCATGTGTCTAGACACTAGTGTTTTTCAAGGCTGCCTCTACAATCTGTCCCATGGGTTATTCTTCCTAACACACATTGTGTATCAGGTCACTTTTTTGCTTCAACTCCTTAAATTGTACCACTTAACTGACTGATTCATTGGTTAATCAATTATTTCATTTAATAGTTCATTCTGTTTTTTTATTGGCCTGGAAAGGGTTTGTGCTAAACACTGAGCAGAGGGAGGGAGGCAGTATAATACACACAAAAAAACTATAAATGCATGCATTTCCACAGCCTGTTCCACGATCACTCCCAATGAGAAGTGTTTTGTTGCTTTAGGGAGGTGACAATGTGTTACTAAGTGATGAAGATCTTTGAACCCTAACTTTCCAGGCTCAGACAGGGTCTCAACCATTTATCATCCTTAAGATATTGACAAGTTACTAGCTCTTTTGGGCTTCACATTTTTTCCTCAATAAAATGGGAATTGTCTTAGCATTAACCTAATTGGTTGTTTTGAAGTTTAAATAAGCCAACCCATATAAAGTGTTTAAACCAGTGCCCGACACATAAGAAGCTCTCAGTAGATGTTAACCATTATTACTTCCCAGCTCTCACTTATTTCTCTAAAGATTATCTTCTAACCAGAAAGCGTCATACTTATTCTAATAAGTAAGTCAATGGAAGAAAAAGCTGGGGAAGAAGAAAAGCTAGTGGGATTTGTTTTGGCTGGAGCACAGATTTTCTTGGGAGAGAAGAAATGGAGAGGTATAAGAAATATCAAAAGAAATAATTTTAAAGAAAATGTCATACTAATATTTCAAGCCTTTAAATTTTTTAAGAGAATGTAGTCAAGATTAAAGTGCTTTTATTTATTTACACTGGCTAGATGATTATTTTTTCATTCATTCATTCAGCAAATTCTTAATGAGCTAAAAGCCATGAGTCACATTCAGTGCTAGGTACTTGAGATAATCATGAATGAAAAAACAACTAAGTTCCTGTCAGTATTTAGTTTCTGTTCAGAAAAAGTGACAAAAATTCTTTAAATAATTCATCAAATTAAATTACTAAACACATTAAACTACTAATGTGGCAACTGCTATAATTGAAACAGTAGGGGAGTTTGATCTACTCAGGGTGGTCAACAAAGCTTTCTCTGGGCTCTGAAGGATGAATGAGAGAGGCAGCACAGCTTGTTCTAGGAGCTGCAGGAAGGCATATGTGGCTGGGATTGCATTCAGTGAGGCGGGTTCTGGAGTGACCAGAGACTAGAAGGGTAGAAAGATGTCAGACTAGGTAGAGCTATGCAAGTTGCATTAAAGATTTTGATATTTATTTTTTAGGACAAATGGGTTAATGTAATCTGGCTTTTAGGTACTGTGAAAACATTTTTTCTCCAACAGAGACTGCTTGAAATAGAAGAGAATATGTGGATGGACCAAGGTGAGCACAGAGCTGCTCCCCTTTGGAGACTCGAGAAAATCTGTTTCCTTGCTCTTTCTAGCTACTAGAGACCCTTGTATTAGGAAGCCGTTGCATTACTCCAAGTGAACACTGCTAGTAGCATGGAGTAGGATAGTGGTATTGCAAGTCTAGGAGTATATGGACTTGAAAGCTATTTAAGCATGAAATCAATAGGTTCCATTAGTAATAATGAAATAGTTGTGAGGATCAAGGAGAGGAAAGAACCATAACAACTCCAAAGTTTCTGGCTTAAGTAACTAGTTGGTTATATAACAGTTGTATTCCTGGATAGACTGGAGGGAACTAGAAATGGTTTGGAATTTATTTTTGCCTCTGTAACAAATTTGTCTTCAAAATGAAAGCAGAGTTTATCTAGGGTTAAAATATCAACCTAAAGAGAAGAAAAGAGTACTGATTAGCTATGAATATATGACACTGAAATTTACTGTTGACAGGCATGCAAGTTGGCCAGACTTGAGTTGTGATTTGGGAGAAAATGTTGTTTATCAAGGTAAAAGACATAAAGTATTCTGTACATTTTTTTCCTCCTTTGTTCTTTATTCTTATTACCTAGAGAAAGAGAAACTTTTCTGTAAATTTGCAAACTAAGCAATATTTTCATCCTGCTTGGAAACCCAATTTCTAAAGCAGTAGGAGCTTTCCTTGGCTGGAATGAGAAGGTCAATATTAAACATTCCTGGATGACTCTAAAACCATCTTGCTGCTTTGCTGTTTAAGGCTGGATCTCTGGAGATGTAGCTGATGGTATGGAATTGAATATAGTTAGGGCTTTTTTGTACTAGAGACTGAAGAAATTTGTAGTTAATTCTGTGCAAAGAGAAGGAGAAACAGAATTTGGGTGAAGAGAACAAGCTCTTGTAATAGAAGAGAGATGGAAAGTATTTAAAAAGCACAAAAATGCTGCCATTTGCGTAAAGGCCAGCAGGATCAGACACTGGTAAACAGTATTTCAGCAGAGGATGCCCTGAATACACTAGAGGTAGTACAGTAACTTGGATTCATACGCAAAACTTATGACTCCTTAAACAGTAAGAGTAAACATAGTCTACCTTATGAGTTCAGAGAGAAGAAACTTCTACTCTGTGTCACAGCTCAAGAAGCCAGTATTTTGGAAGATCAATACCAGCTCAATTAAAACATGGAAGAATATATCTTCATGAAGAGATCTGTCTTGATCACACATTGCTGAAATACTGTTTACCAATGTCTAACACACACTTTAATCACTTGGTAAAATTAGTGAGGAATGAAAAAAGAAAATGGAGGGGAATTCTGGCAGGATTCTGGACTAAGAAAAAAGAAGCAGATCTGAGGGACTAGATACCATGTGGGAAAGTGTCATCTTCTTGGAGAAAGGCCCCCCCCCCCCAGGTTCCTGGTAGGCTGTTTTGTGAAGCCCTGTCATCTCAAGGATCACCACAGCAAGCCCAGGGCAGAGCTGAAGAGAGCATTACCCATAGATGTTTTCCCAATATCAACATGGATTAGAAAATGGTTACCATGATTCCTTAGGGATTCTTGCCCTTGCATTTCACAGAACTCTCCTTGAAGAATAAAGTTAATTATGAATCCATTGAGTAAAGGGACACATTTTCAATTTACCTTTATGAGTACTCAGAAAGACATATAAGCAATACATTGTGAACGCAGAAGGACTGATTCGCCCTGCCTGGAAAGCTATAGAAGTTAGCCTGGATAAGGTGTTACTAAAACTGGGTTTTTATTTAATATTTATTAAATACAAATATATATTAATATAACATATTAATATATTTATAGAAGCATATATCTGTAAGTGTACACCAGTGAATTTTCACAGTAAGAATATGGTAAAATCCTACAACCAACATGCAGATCAAAATATAGAAACCAGCCAGCACTTAAACAGTCTCCCCTGTGCCCCATCTTTAGCACCATCCCCAGTAGAAATCTTTAGTCTGAATTATATCACCATAGATTAGTTTTGGCTGTTGCTATGCATTATAGAGGTAAGATCTTAAAGTATATATTCTTCTGTGCTTATCTTCTTTAACTCTGTATGTTGATTTTAGATTCATCCAAATGTTATATGTAGCAGTAATTTGAATATACCATAATTTATGTATCAATTTCTCCCTTGGTGAACTTTTATATAATTTCTATTTTTGGCTACTAGAAATATTATTTCCATAACATTCTTACGTATATCTTCTGGAGTATTTATATATCTGTTAGGTATATATCAAGGAGTTGAATTGCTTAGTCGTAGGTATGTGAATTTTAACCTTTAACGGACACTGCCAAACAGTTTTTCAAAGTGGGTTTACAAATTTCTCCTCAATAACACAGTATAAAGTGTGGTATTGTCATAACTTGGTATCGTCAGACTTGTATATTTTTCCCATTCTGGTAGGTTTGTTCTGGTATTTTATTGTGGTTTTGATTTGAATATCCCTCATGACAAATGAAACTGAGTAATATTTCATATGTTTACTGATAATTTAGATAGCCTCTTTTTTGATATTCTTGTTATAATTATTTGTCTTTTAAAAAAGTTGGTTGTCTACCCTTCTACTAGTGATTTACATGATCTTTTATATATTCCAGGTATTAGTTCTTTCTTGGGTATATGTGTTGCAAATACCTGCTCTCTGTGTGTGGCTTGCAGTTTTACTGTCTTAGTGGTGTCTTTTGATTAAGAGTGTTTTAAATTTTAACAGAGTTCAATTTGCAGATCTGCCTGTTTAGGATCAGTACTATTCTATCCTCTTTAAGAAATCCTTTTCTACACCAAGATCATGAAAAATAGCTTCTTACAATATCCTCTAGACATTTTATGATGTAAGTTTTATATTTCGGTCTGCCATACTCAAATAGAATGGATTTTTATGGATGGTATAGAGTCAAGATTAATATATTTTTCTATATATTTTTAGAAAATCTATATAAGGATAATCTATAAATTTCTATAAGGTTATTCAATTAAACCAGCACTAGTTATGTAATAGATCATTTTTTATCAAAAGCATTTTTGTATCAACTTCATTATAAATTATGAATCAACATGTGTCTATACGTGTTGGGGCTTTCCATTCTAATATACTGTTTGTCTATCTTTATGCCAATACCACACTGCCTTAATTATTGTAGTTTATAATAAAGTCTTCACTTGTAGTAGCATAAATACTCTAACCATATTCTTTCTTGTCAAGACTATTATGTCCACTAATTTTGGCTATTTATAGTGCCACATCGACTTCAAAATTGGCTTCTCAATTTAAACGACTTGTAGAGACTTCAGTTGGAATTGCATTGCCTTTATAGATCAGTTTGGAGAAAAATGATATATTTAAAATGCAGAGGCTTTACACTTACTATAAAATATTAGATCACAAATCAACAACATGATTTTATAACTTAAGAAACTATAAAAGAAAAAGAGACTAAACAAAGCTAGCAGAAGGAAGGAAATGATAAAGATTAGAGCACAGGTGAATAAAATACAGAATAGAGAAACAATAGAGAATCACTGAAATCAAAAGTTGGTTCTTTGAAAAAAAAGATTAAAAGATTGTCAAACCTTTAGCAAGATAGACTAAGAAAAACAGAGGGAAGACTCAAATTACTAAAATCAGAAATAAAAGTTGGGGCATTACTAATAATTCTACAGAAATAAAAAGGATTGTAAGAGAGTTCTATGAAAAGTTATACACCAACAAATTGGATAACCTAGATGAAATGGATAAATTCCTAGAAATGCAAAACCTACCAAGACTAAATCACACAGAAAGAGAAAATATGAATAGAGCTGTAACTAGCAAAGAGATTGAACCAGTAATTTAAAATCTCCAGACAACAAAAATCGCTGGGCTTGATGGCTTCGCTAGTGAATTCCACCGACTGACCATTTAAAGAACTAATACCTGTCCTTCTCAAACTTTTCCAAGAATTTGAAGAGGAGAGAATACTCACTAAATCATTCTGTGAGGCCAGTATTATCCTAATACCAAACCCAGACAAAGACGCTACAAGAAAAGAAAACTACAGACCGATATTCCTGATGAATATTGATGCAAAATCTTCAAGAATACTAGCAAATCAAATTCAGTAGCATGTTAAAAGGATTATACACCATGACCAGGTGGGATTTATTTCTAGAATGTAAGAATCATTCAACATACAAAAATTGCTCACTGAAATACACCACATTAACAAAATGAAGGAAAATAACTATGTGATCGTCTCAACGTGGAAAAAGGATTTCATAAAATTAAACACTTGGAGGATTTAAACACTCAAAAAGTGCAAATAGAAGGAAACCACCTCAATATAACAAAATCCATATATGGAAAACCCACAGTGATAATCATACTAATGGTGAAAGATTAATATATATTCCTCTAGGATTAGGAACAATGCAAGCATGCCTGCTTTTGTCACTTCTATTCAAAATAGTACTGGAGTTCTAGTCAGAGCACTGGGGCAAGAAAAAGAAATGAAAAGCATACAAATAGAATATAAGAAGTAAAATTATCTCTGTTCGCAGATAATGTGATCTTATATGTAGAAAACCCTAAAGATTCCACACAAAGAAACTGTTGGAATAAATGAATTCAGCAAAGTAGGTTAAAAAGTCAACACATGAGAATCAGTTGTATTGCCATACACTAACAATGAACCATCTGAAAAGGAAATTAATAAAACAATCCCAATGATGATACTATCAAAAAGAATAAGATTCTATTAATGAAATTAATTTAATCAAGGAGGTGAAGAGCCTGTACAATGAAAAGTACAAAATATTGCTGAAGGAAATAAAAGAAGCCCTAAATACATAAGAACACATCCCATGTTTAGGAATTAGAAGAAAATATTGTTAAGATGTCAATTCAGATTTAATGTAATCCCTGTGAAAATTACAATAATGCTTTTACAGAATTAGAAAAATCTATCCTAAAATTTATATGGTTTCTCAAGGGCCAAAATAGCCAAACCAGTCTTAAAAAAGAACAAACAAAGCTGAAAGATTCACACTTCCAATTGTCCAAGCTTGCTACAAAGCTACAGCTATCTGAAGAGTGTGGTACTTGTATAAAGGCAGACATATGTACCAATGGAATGGAATAGAGAGCCCAGAAACAAACCCTCACACATACGGTGAAGTGATTTCTGACAATAGTGCCAAGACCATTCAATGGGGAAAAAAAATCATTTTTAAAAAGAATGTTAGAAATTTTACAGGAATAATATTGCATTTATAAATGTATTTTTGAAAGTCTGGACATATTCATATTTTTATGATATTGAGTCTTTATATGAAATGATTAATAAAATCTATTAATATATTATTGATAGAATTATCTTATTTTTATTTAATCTTCCACATTTTTATTGGGGTGTTTCTTGGATTTTTTGTTGCTAATACAATGGGTTGTTCCTTTCATTGTATCTTTCTAATTGATTGTTTCTTAAGTATGGAAAAGGTACTAATTTTTGTAAATTAATACTCAACCCAGTCACTTCACAATATCATCTTATTCTTTGTAACAATGAGTTAATTTACTGTTAAGTATTTCTGATATAAAATCACATAAAAGAAAATAATATTAATTTTACCTGCTCCTTTTCAAATTTTCCCTGTCTTGTTTAGTTGCAGTTGGCTAGTAAATTTTAAAACACTATTGAATGATAGTGGTAAGATGATGTATCTTTGAATTGTATTGTTTAAAATATATTCCCAGCATAGGACCATTAAAATGTTCACTTACTAAATAAAATGAAGTCAGCACTTTGTAACATTTAAAGTTTTAAACAGAAATGAATTATGAATTATATAAATGACATGTAACAACCATATTTTTTTCCTAGAATTATTATAGACAGTTTTATTCATATTTTTCTTAATGTTACCTCATGCCGCATTCCTGGCATTGTGTCCGGAATTGGTGGGTTCTTGGTCTCACTGACTTCAAGAATGAAGCCGCGGACCCTCGCGGTGAGTGTTACAGCTCTTAAGGTGACGCGTCTGGAGTTTTTCGTTCCTTCTGATGTTCGGATGTGTTCGGAGTTTCTTCCTTCTGGTGGGTTCCTGGTCTCGCTGGCTCAGGAGTGAAGCTGCGGACCTTGGCGGTGAGTATTACAGCTCTTAAGGCAGCGCGTCCGGAGTTGTTTGTTCCTCCCAGTGGGCTCGTGGTCTCACTGGCTTCAGGAGTGAAACTGCAGACCTTTGCGGTGAGTGCTACAGCTCATAAAAGCAGTGTGGACCCAAACAGTGAGCAGTAGCAAGATTTATTGCAAAGAGCAAAAGAACAAAGCTTCCACAGTGAGGAAGAGGACCCCAGCAGGTTACCACTGCTGGCTCGGGCAGCCTGCTTTTACTCCCTTATCTGGCCCCACCCACATCCTGCTGATTGGTAGAGCCCAGTGGTCTGTTTTGACAGAGCGCTGATTGGTGCGTTTACAATCCCTGAGCTAGACATAAAGGCTTCTCCACGTCCCCGTCAGATCAGTTAGATGCAGAGTATGGACACAAAGGTTCTCCAAGGCCCCACCAGAGCAGCTAGATACAGAGTGTCGATTGGTGCATTCACAGACCCTGAGCTAGACACTGGGTGCTGACTGGTGTATTTACCATCCCTGAGCTAGACATAAAGGTTCTCCACATCTCCACCAGACTCAGGAGCCCAGCTGGATGCTGCACCGAGGCTGCAGGTGGAGCTGCCTGCCAGTCCCGCCCCGCGCGCTCGCACTCCTCAGCCCTTGGGTGGTGGATGGGACTAGGCACTGTAGAGCAGGGGGTGGCGCTGCTCTACATTGGGGAGGCTCCGGCCGCACAGGAGCCCATGGAGGCGGGGGAAGGCTCAGGCATGGCGGGCTGCAGTCCCGAGGCCTGCCCCGCGGGAAGGCAGCTAAGGCCTGGCCAGAAATCGAGGGCAGCGCCGGTGGGCTGGCACTGCTGGGGGACCCAGTACACCCTCTGCAGCCGCTGGCCCGGGTGCTAAGTCCCTTATTGCCCTGGGCCGGCAGGGCCGGCCGGCTGCTCTGAGTGAGGGGCCCGCCAAGCCCACGCCCACCCGGAACTCCAGCTGGCCGGCAAGCGCCGCGCGCAGCCCCAGTTCCCGTTCGCGCCTCTCCCTCCACACCTCCCTGCAAGGTGAGGGAGCCGGCTCTCGCCTTGGCCAGCCCAGAAACCGGCCCTCACAGTGGAGCGGCGGGCCGAAGGGCTCCTCAAGTGCCGCCAAAGTGGGAGCTCAGGCAGAGGAGGCACCGAGAGCAAGCCAGGACGCCGAGAGCAGCCGTGAGGACTGCCAGCACGCTGTCACCTCTCAGTATGAACATTATGTAGACATTTTACATTGTTCTTTTAACGTGATTCGCTATAGAATGAATTGAGAATATATCCTCCTTTATCGTTTTTTGTCATTATTTTTATTTTTTAATTTTCAACTTTTATAATCAGGGTATACATCCGCAGGTTGTTTACAAAGGTACGTTGCATGATGCCATGGCTTGGTATAATTAAACCTGTCACTCAGGTAGTGAGTACAGTCCCAAATATGTAGTTTTTCAGCCCTTCCCTCCTCCCACTCTCCTCTTCTAGTAGTTCTGTTTACTATTCCCACCATGTTTAGCTCCCACTTATAAATAAGAACATAGAGTATTTGGTTTTCTGTTTCTGCATTAGTTTCCCTAGGATAATGGTCTCCAGTTTCATCCATGTTGCTGCAAAGGACATGATTTTATTCTTTTTATTTTTTTATGGCTGGATAGTATTCCATGGTGTATATGTACCACATTTTCTTTATCTAATCTACTGCTGATGGGCACTTGGGTTGATTCTAGGTTTTTGCTGTTGTGAATAGCCCTGTGATGAACATGTTTGTGCATGTGTCCTTTTGTAGAATGATTTATTTTCTTTGTGTATATACTCAATAATGAGATTTTTGGGCCAAATGGTGGTAGCTAGTTTTTTGTTGAGGATCTTTGTATCTATGTTCATTGGGGATATTGGTCTGAAGTTTTCTTTTTTTTTTTTTTTTTGTCTTTGCCAGAGTTTGGGGTCAGGGTGATGCTGGCTTCATAGAATGGGTTAAATGGGAATCTTTCCTCCTCAATTTTTTGGAATAGTTTCAGTAGGATTGGTACCAGCTCTTCTTTGTATGTCTGGTAGAATTCAGCTGTGAATTCTTCTGGTACAGGAGTTTTTTTGGTTGGTAAATTCTTTTTTATTATTGATTCAGTTTTGGAACTTGTTATTGGTTTGTTCAGGTTTTCAGTTTCTTCCTGGTTAAATCTTGGAAGATTTTGTATTTCTAGAAATTTATCCATTTCCTGTAGATTTTTAAATTTGTTCACCTAGGGGTATTCTTAATAGTCTCTAAGGATCTTTTGTATTTTTGTAGGATAAGTTGTAATGTCACTTTTGTCATTTCTGATTGTGCTTATTTGAATGTTCTCTCTTTTTTTTCTTTGTTAATCTGTCTAGTGGTCTATCAATCTGGTTTATTCTTTTGAAGAACCAACTTTTGATTTCTGATCTTTTGTTTGAATTCTATTTCATTCATTTCTTCTCTGATTTTAGTTATTTCTTTTCTTCTGCCAGCTTTAAGGTTCATTCTTTTATCTAGTTCCCCTAGGTGAAATGTTAGATTTATCTACTCTTTTTTTTTAATGTACATAAGAATTACTTGTTCTCTAAAAATATATTTGGAATCTCCAATAAAATGTCCTGGGCCGGTATCATTATTAGTGGTAAATTTTTATATCTTTTCAAATTATTCTCTAATTATTTCTCTCTTTGGATTTTTTCTCTTTTGTTAGTTTAACTCATTTACAGTTTCAAATGTAATGTTGTACTTCTAATGACACTAGTTACTTCATACTTTTTAGCATTCTCTGCAACTGAAAATGTAAGTCATCTTTATTCTAGTTTTATTGTACCGTTTTTTCCTTTTATAGGCTTGCAGATTATTTATTTTATTTGGATTTTCATTTAACATAGAAATATTTTTAAATGAGCTTTTAATTTACAATAAGTCAAGAAAGACGGCAAAGAAAAACAGGAACAAAAAGGAAAGATGGATAAAAGAGTAAGCAAACAGTGCTAGATCCAAATATGCCAAGGATAACATTAAGAGATGAGGATTTTCCAGTCTGAATGAAAACCAAGCCTATTTGTTGATTACAATCTTGATTGCTGATTAGGAGGATGTTAGCCATTCCTTAAATATACCATACCTCTTTCAGTAGCTCATAAAAAAGTGGCAAAAAATCAGGAAGCATATAAAATATTTGAACAGCACCATCAACAAAAATGAGCTCACTGACATAAGATCATTCTACCCAATAATAGAATACACCTTTTTGTGCAAGGGCTATGAAATATTTAACAAAATAGACTGTGTCTTGGGCCTTAACCCAAGGTTTGAAAAGCATACTGCATACTTCTCTGACCACAATGGAATTAAGCTAGTAGTAAATAACAACAACGAATAAAATATCTTCAACTGTTTAGCAATTATAGAAAGCACTTCTGACTAACTGATTGGATAAACAAGTTGTTAAGGAACTTAGATAATATTTTGAGCTAAATGAACATGAAAATAAAACAGAGACTTGAGAAATGCAGTAAAGCAGAGCTAAGTAAAATTGATAGACATGAAGGTATATTGTGGAAAAGAAGAAAGTCTGAACATTAACAATTGAAGAATCCATCTCAAGAAGATAGAAAATATCAGCAAATCCATTCCAAATGAAAGAGAATAAAATAAATAATAAAGATAAAATAAGTGCACAATGAAATAGAAAATAAATTAATAATAGATTCAATAAAACCCAATTTAGTTCTTAAAGAAAATTGAAAGGAAAAGAAAACTAATCAAGAAAAAAGAAGAGAGAATTTAAACATGGGTCATTACTGCATATTCTATAGGTTTAAGATAATAAGACGAGGGTATAATGGACAACTTTATACCAAAATAGACTAAATTCTTTAAAATATAATTTTCAAAATAAAGCATGAAAACAAATGGAAAATATAGTTCTATTTCTATTTAAAAAATTAAATAAAACATTAAATCATTACCCTCCAAAAAAATACCAGGTCCAGATGATTTTGCAAGTAAATTTTTCTAAACATATACTTAAACTCTTTCAGGAAATAGCAAAACTACTCAAATTCTTTTATATGATCAGCGTAATGACAAATCCAATATCTGACGAGCATATTATAAAAAGACAAATTACATGCCGATGTCTCTTACCATTATAGATCCCAAAACTCTAGGCAAAATGTTAGTAAATCCAATTCAATATATTAAAAAGGATAATAAACCATAATCAAATTCGTGATATTTGCAGGAATGCAAAGATAGAATGACAGTCTATAGCAGAGTTCCATCTCCAGGCCAGAGTCCTTCTTTCAACTGAATTTTGAACCATTTGCCTCTTTTGCTTCTTGATTTTCTCAACTAACTTTCTTTCTTTCTTTCTTTCTTTCTTTCTTTCTTTCTTTCTTTCTTTCTTTCTTTTCTTTTCTTTCTTTCTTTCTTTCTTTCTTTCTTTCTTTCTTTCTTTCTTTCTTTCTTTCTTTCTTATTTTTGAGATGGAGTCGCTCTGTCACCTATGCTGGAATGCAGTAGCATGATCTGGGCTCATTGCAACCTCTGCCTCCCAGGTTCCAGCGATTCTCCTACCTCAGCCTCCTGAGTAGCTGGGACTACAGGCACGCACCACCATGCTTGGCTAATTTTTGTATTTTTTAGCAGGGTTGGGGTTTCACCAAATTGGCCAGGCTGGTCTCGAACTCCTGACCTTGTGACCTGCCCGCCTCGGCTTTCCAAAGTGCTGGAATTACAGGCATGAGCCACTGCATCTGGCCTCAACTTTATTTTTAATATAATTTTCTTCTTATTATTATTTTGAGACAAAGTCTCACTCTGTTGCCCAAGTTGGGGTACAATGGCACAATCATGGCTCATTGCAGCCTCAGCGCCTGAGCTCAAACAGTCCTCTAACCTCAGCTTCCCAAAGTGCTGGGTGTGCAGCCTCAACGTCATTTTTCATATTATTGTATTTTCCTTTCTATTGCCTTTCAAAAGTTTCTATTCCCGGATTGGGGTATCTGTCAATCACAATTCCAAATCTCATTCTAACAATACTCAGGCAGTCTTTAAACAGTATCGGGCATACAACTGTCCCTATTGGATCAGTTTCTGAGTTCTCTGACTCTTCTCTGGTGAAGCATATTTCAGTATAGCTTTCTATGCTCCCTTCAGTGGAAGCTGAACAAACTGCTGCACCCTTTGAAACTTGCATTACGACTGAAATTATGTAATTAAACATTACCCAGCCAGCCACATTGTAGTAGGTGGAATTACACAGGAAACAGAATATGAGGTAGAAGGTTATGTGCCTATTAATGATTGCAACTCCATGGGAACAGGTCTGAGGGACGACAATCACCAGAAAACACAAGCAAATAAGCTTATGCTTCCTTCAGGTTCTGATTTCTTTTTCATTTTTTTTAAAGGGAGTGAGGGAGAACAGAATTACAGGAATTCATTAATAAGTGGCCACAGCTTTGTCAAGGATGAGTTTTTGCTTTTCAAATAGTACAAACCAGGAGGATATATATTGAGAGATAATTTATTCTGGTTACCTCTGGTCTCATACTTCTCATTGAACAAAACTTTCCCCATGAAAGATCAACTTTCTTTTACTTCCAGGTGTCTCACTTGACCATTTTATCTTTGGTGAGTGAAGCCAAATCCTTCCAACTGCTATGTGGAACTTTCTCTGAATAGGTAGTGATGGGAAGACGAAGGGTTACAAAATTTGGCATTAGGTAATGTTGCAACGGTTAGGACAAAGTTTACATAAAGTTGGTAGAGTGACAGTAGCTAGGACGGTAGAATTAGTCTCTCTCATGGCCATAAGTGGTGACAGATGTACTCCTGTAGCCCAAGTTTGCCTGTTATACTCTAGAAAGATATTCCGTATTTCTACAGTGTTGCCTTTTTTTTTTTTTTTTGGAGGCAGAGTCTCACTTTGCCACCCAGGCTGGAGTGCAGTGGTGTGATCTCGGCTCACTGCAACCTCCGTCTCCTGGGTTCAAACGATTCTCCTGCCTCAGCCTCCCAAATAGCTGGGATTACAGGCGTGCGATACCATGCCTTGCTAATTTTTGTATTTAGTATTGCCTTTTTAATGAACAAAATTATTTGCTGGTTTTGAATTTGATACTCAAGAATACTGTTAGATTGACTTTCTGACTTTTTTTTAATTCCATACCATTTTGTTTTTCATATCTGGGGCACACCTTTACCCATCCTAGCAGCACATACCAGGTTAGTATCCTCAAATAACGGATCTTTCACATAATAAATCATAAGCTGAAATTCTGAATATATTAATAAGACCAATGCTAATGCCAAGCTTTATCAAAACCAACAACTTTACCCAAACACATATTTTTCATATTTTATAGCACTTACAGTACATCATTATTTCTGTTAACATTTCTTAAGTGCACTATGCACTTCTCAGACATTACAGAACTTGGTGTAAGACTAAACCTGGATTCCTTTTAGATGGTTATAAATAATATTCACTGCAAAATAAATTTAGAAGTACATTTAGATATCAGTGAAAGTGGAAAGAGAGTGGTTAGAAATAAGGAAAAGAAATGACCAATATGCTAATTGATTTTACAAGTTATTTTACACTTCTTTTATATTCAAGTTACAATAATACTGGAAATTGTGTTATTGCCATAAACGATGACTACTTCCTTTTAGCATCTCCATTTAATTGCATTTAGAAAATGGATTCACCTTTAACTTGCCACTCATGGCTCTTAGTAAAACTTGGAAGGAGTTACTTTTTAACTCTCCACTCAGCAGGTCCCAGCGGGCGTGAGAGGAGTATTACGTTCTTCTGACTCTTGGCATAGCGTTCTAAGAATATATCAATGCTTAAAAGCAGTTACATTAGGAAAAGTGAATATTTGGATGAAGCGAGGGCACTTTTCTAGAAAAAATAGAGCAGCCCCTAGGAAGGTGCTTGGCTGGTGCTCAACAATAATGCAGGGAGGCAGCTCATGCAGGAGGGGGAGGGGTGTAAAGAGGCAGCTCCTTCTACTCCTCGCAAACAAATACCTTAAGCTAACGGTACAAAATTACTCCATTATTATATTCATGATCCTTGCCAAGCCAGTAAAGGACAGACTCTGATGTGTCTAAACTTGTGATCCGATCTAAACTTAAAATGGAGATCCCCGAACCCCACTCTCCCACTCAGTATTTACTAGGTTTTCAATTAGTTCTTCAAGCCATTTTAATGAAAACTGAAGTTTGAGTACTATGATTGGCTCAGAATCTAAAGGTTAAGGGGTTATCCTCTAGAGGTTAAGAGCATGGACTCAGTACTTACCATAGGATGATAATTTTATTTCCCTTATGTGCCTTTAACACAGCATAGGATGTGTGCTTGATGAAGGCTGGCTATAATGACAATCGTCAGACCAAAGCTCCATAGTTCCAATGCCTTTGCTTCTTGTGTGCTGACTTTTAATAAACTTATTTCCCCTTTAAGAATGCTCAAATGATCATTTTCACTGGATTTAAAACCTACAGAATTAGGTGTATATTTTTAATTGAAAAAATAAGCATCCTGCATTTTTTTCTAAGAGGCCAGGGGCTTCTTTCTTATGATCTAGTTATGTCACCACACATGAGAAAGTCTAGAATTCTTTAAGTAGAAGCATTTTTGTCCAGTTGTGTTCAATGTCAGAGAAGCACAGGCTGAGTTGCCCCCAAGCAACTGACACATGAGTAAGCAATTCAGAATTATTTACCGTCTCAAAACAAGTGAAGAATAGATCTCAGATGGATAAGGAATGAAGGAACTAGCTGAGGAGAGAGGAGCCCCGCTGAAAAGTGAATCTAGGCTATTTTCATAGAAACAAATTATTTGAGCACAATATACTGCATTATTTACATACTTCATTCTGACTCTGACTTCAAGAATAACTAACTCTCCATGAAATGAATGCCATATAAATTATATCTAATGTCGTTAATACAAATTTAAAAAATAAATACTATTTTTAAACAATTGATTTTAGGTAAAATGAAGTGATTGTGCTCCACATACAATTGTGAGTTTTCAGCTAGACAATTATAGTTTTCTTGGTCTCAAGTTCTCAATACTTGGAGAAACTGCTGGAGCAGTAATCTATTTCTTACATTATCCTCAGCATCTAAATGCATTTTCAGTTTTTCTTCCTCACTCTTGGACTATTGAAAATCATTACCATTGCAGCAAGACTAATTTTTGTACCATTACAAATACTGACATTTATTCTTAATGACTCTGTGTGTGGAAGCCAAAAAGCTATTGCCATCGATTATATGCAGAAAGTTCTTTTAGTCACAATTATAGCATTTGTAGAAATTTTAAAATCTGAAATTGTAGATGTCTTGGATGATAAATTCTCAATTATCAGTAAAATACGAAAGATGATTTTCTAAAACAAATTTAAAAAATATCTGGAACTTAACGTCTAATTTTGACCCCCAGTGTGATTTTTTTTCTCAATTCCAATATAAAATGGTCTTTTTATAAGATCACACTCACCTCCCCCAAAGTGTAGCAAAGATTTCCTGGGATTCTGAGTTCTCTAAACAAATTTTCTTAAATAAAGTTTGAGCATTGATTTTATATAAATTCCCTTTAGTCTGCTAGAATTTCACATGTGATCCTTTCCCTAAAACACTTTAGTGCATTATTTTTTACTGAAATGATTTAAAAACCTTCTATTGTCCTTCCTGCCAACTTGTTTCTTTCTCTGCTTTCCTTATTTTCCCCTAAGCCTAGTTTAGGGGAGACTCAACTATTTAGTGAGGAACATAATGATTTCCATGTTTTATTTATTTATTGATTGATTTTTCTTTACAAACTCATCCCTATTTCCAAACAAATATCGTCTCTGGAAATATAAGCCCCTTACTCTTACACCTCTTGGTCAAATTTCTTGCAGATGCAACCAAGCCAACTGTTAATGGATTTGTGATTGAAATTGCTACGTTAGTCAAAGCTTAGCCATAACTTCTTATGAGAAGTTTCTTTTTAGTTTCTGTCATCTATATTGATAAAAATTCTTCTTGATCCTCCATAACACTTTATATTTATTTTTAATGCAGTTATCACATTACACTATAAGTCCTATTTATTTGTCTGTATCCTTTATTAGACAGTAGAAACTGTCGGCCTTGTGCCTAGCATCATATGTGTCTGAGTGCCGATCTCAGGACCTCTCAACCTCCATAATTGCATTAAATGTGTATTGTAATGTATGTTATATATATATATGCCATGTATTATTATAAGATTATATATTATTATGAGAGAAAATATTAACAAAATATCAATAAATATAGGAGAACAGAGACTAATACACCAAGTAATTAATGAGAGGGAGAGAAAAGGAAAGGAGCAAGGGAGGGAAAGAAGGTGAGAAAAAGAGAGAACTGATACAAACTCTGAATTTTGTATTACAGGCTGGAATTATTTCAGATATACCAATTGCATCAACTTAAACATGTCAAACACATTTACTAATATCATCAAAGTTATAGCTAGAATAAAAATAGATCTGCTTGCTGAGCCAAAATTATGCACAACACCCTATCTGCAATAGGAAAAAGCTTAATGAAATGGTGGGAGTAAGGGAAGGGGATACTGACCGTGTGGCATACAAGGCTAAATTTGAACACCAGAGGGCGGTAGGGCATTTTCTCATTTGAAATATAGTCTCTAAATTCTTGCTGTAAAAATCATTTGAAATCAGCCACGTTTACTGAATGGCCACTGTATGCAGACCCTTGAATAATATGTTGAAGAAATTTCTTAAGAAATAATATATACAGCTCACAAGATTTAAAATGCAGTAACTTTTTGTTTTCTTATTTAAGTCAACGTTTCCTAAATCAGTTAAAACCAAAGTTGCTAATGCTCATGCCTCTTTTAGCATCAGACTATAATTTACTGAGTGGCATTCTACTTTCTTTGTCCAAATTCTTTCTGAATAAATGACGGTGACTAAATTAGTGCTAATTCTCTTCTCCAGTATTCAACCTGCTTCACATCATAGTTTTCAGAAAATCACTTTTGTTCTTCATGTGAAGAAATAGAAGCAAAATTTTAGAGCTAGAAAGTAGAAAAGATCGTGGAAACCAACTTTTTGTACCTCTTTATTTTGCAGATGAAGCAGCTGAGAAGAGAAATATCTTCCTAATATCACACTATTTTCAAGTGCTACATTGATCAATATAGTAGCGATTAGCCGCATGTTGCTATTTAAGCTTAAATTACAAAAAATAAAATTTTAAAATGCTGTTTCTCAATTTCACTGCAATTGCTGAATATAGCTACATATGAGTAGTGACTACTGTATTATTCAGACAGATACCAAACATGTTCCTCTTTGCATAAAGTTGTTTTCCTTTTTTAAAAAATATATATTTATCTTAACCACATTGTAATTTATGTTTAATTACATTCCCTAATTCCAATGTAAAAAAATTGTGTCTTATCTGTAGACTTCTTTGGAGTATTTTCCAAGTCTACTCCCCCATCTTCATTTCTATAGCCACTACTGCAATAGGCTTTTATCATTTCATATTCCTTGGTGTGATCACTGCAAGAGCAGTCAACGCTGGAGACATTTTTGCTCCTCTAATTCAATGATAATAATAACTATCGTACATTAGGAACTACCAACTACCTGGCCCTTTGTATATACCTTATATGAAAAATTGCATATAATTTTTTTAACTTTTATTTTAGGTTCAACAGTATGTGTGCAGGTTTGTTATACAGGTAAACACTTGTCACTGGTGTTTGTCATGCAGATTATTTTATAAAGTTCTTTAAAACAGTGCTAAACCAGAGAAAGAGCTGGAATAAAACCAGATCTCTTGAGAAGATGTGCCAGAGAAATTGAGCCAGAAAAAAAATGAGGTTTCAGCAAACACAAGGAAAAAGAAAGTTTCAAGAAGGAAATAATACAACAGGGGTGTTAGGCAGGTGGAAAATGAAAAGCATTCATTGATTTTGGTGTTTCATGAATCTCGTTAAATAACTATATACAATGCTTCTCAAATCCCAGGATCCTAACATAATATCCTGATTTTCCAGAAAGATAATATAATTGTAACAAAATGAGGTGTAATAAATTGTAAGACAAAATTGTACATATCAATTAATTAGCATTGACACATGTCCAATTTTAATCTTTTGTTGTGTAAACTTTACAAAATGCTTGCGAAATTAAAAACTGAAGGAAAGCTAAACTAATATGGTGCCTTATAAGGACATCGGCCACTATCTCAGTAGTACACAAGCACTGCGTACCCTCTGCAAGGTATTTTATTCACATTAAATTCCCATGTTGGTGACCCAGGCAAAAGCATTAAAGTGGAAAGAAAGAGCCTAAGGCTAAATACCAGAACAGAATGAAAGAACAAAAAGGATGAATGTAGAAACATCAACTATTAAAGACCAGGAGTTTGTTTCACTGCAGTAACTACTTTAAGATTAATAGATGAACTTCAGACAAGTTCACAGATCTTATGAAACTACGTACAAAACTTTCTAGCTTTGGGCATTTGTTTCTTCTTCTGTAGATACAGTGCATAGTGTATCATTTGAAAATAAGGAAAAAAAGGTGAAAACTAATTGAGCAAGGTCCATGAGGAAGCAGGTAAGAAAAGGAATTAGGAAGAGAGGGAGAAGTAAATCTTCCTTCTCAGAGTTACAAAAGCCTCAGTTTTGGTCATCAAAGTGAAGAAAGGTAGATAGGCAGAGAAATGGTCTTGAATAATCAGATCGTGGAGGCCTGAAAAATTGTTTACAGACCTTCACATTTCTTCTTGATTTCTCTCAAGCTTTCTCCAAATACTTTTTGCTATATATGATCGCTACATAGAAAACTGTATCTCTAAAACCATACAATACATTGTGTAGAATATATCTATAAACATTGATTATAAGCTAATTTATCAACAAATACTAAGTAAGCACTTAAACTGATTGTGATCAGTGCTATGTTTTAATATTCTGGTCTTGTACCAAGACCAGAACCCTCCAAAAAGAGATCTAGATGCGGTATAACTTTAATATTTTGAAAACATTTAGTACGTTTTGAGAATCTTCCTTTCCTTTGTTGCTCATGTTACCACTCTCCAGCCTGTCCAAAGTCCTCATTGTACTTTACAATAAGCAGTCACAGTTCCTAGGCAGCCTGTCTAATTACAATGCAGTGCTATTTTCCTCTAGCCTGCCCAGAATAATTTTACTGTAAAGTATATATTTGGAAACCATTGTTATTCTGTTATTGTTTTGATTGTCCTGAAGGTCTCTATTATCAACAATCCAAAAATAAATAAAATGTAACATTTTTAAAGTAATTACCATCTTGAAGAGCCCTATTGCATCATTTAGTCTTTCTAATTACTTTAGACATATGTACTGTACATTATTATTTTTTTTACAGATGACTTAATATATGCAACAATTCTTGAGTCTCCAAAGCTCATAATTTTAGCTGTTCACTGCTACAGCCTATCAGTCAAAAACAAATAAACATATATCTGAGTGTCTAAAACACTGAGACCTAGTGGTAAGAAAGAGATACATTCTCTGTCTCCTTGAGTGTCACACTCTGGGAAGAAGGTACAATTAAACAAATAGTGACAAAACTAATAGCTTAATTATAAATGTAATATGAAAGCCCATAACT
Organism: Hylobates moloch; assembly: GCF_009828535.3. Taxonomy (NCBI): domain Eukaryota; kingdom Metazoa; phylum Chordata; class Mammalia; order Primates; family Hylobatidae; genus Hylobates; species Hylobates moloch. The sequence goes on from NW_026652276.1 coordinate 76,092,834, forward strand.
TGGCCAGCTAACTCAGTCTGGTAGGATGCAGCAAAGGATTCCTTAAGGACTTACAAAATGGACAAACAATTGAAAAGAAAATACATCTAGAGGCAAAATAGCCTACTTTTGGAGAAGTTCCTGACTCATGATTAAGTAATAATTAATTCTTCATGCTTTTGTATAAACAGAAGAAACACATTAGTATGTTGAAGAAAAATCCTAATTTCTTTGTTTGTAAACATTCTGGAATAATGGATTTAGATGATCAGTTTTTTTTTTTTTTTTGAGACGGAGTCTGGCTCTGTCGCCCAGACTGGAGTGCAGTGGCGCGATCTCGGCTCACTGCAAGCTCCGCCTCCTGGGTTCACGTCATTCTCCTGCCTCAGCCTCTCCGTGTAGCTGGGACTACAGGCGCCCGCCACCACGCCCGGCTAAATTTTTTCTATTTTTAGTAGAGACGGGGTTTCACCGTGGTCTCGATCTCCTGACCTCGTGATCCGCCCGCCTCGGCCTCCCAAAGTGCTGGGATTACAAGCGTGAGCCACCGCGCCCGGCCAGATGATCAGTTTTTTTATCCCAGCTGGTATTTGTTGTGCAGACAGATGCTGTTGCTCCTCCTGGAGCATTTCATTCCAAGTTGACTGATGATTCCTTCAAGATTTGTTCCTCCCTAAGCTATGATATTGAGAGAGGAGTCCTGAAGGACAATTCTATTCTGTTTCCTTGAAGAATGCAATTAGTTTTGGGAGAGAGTTGCCAGTGCAGGGGAGGTGATAAGGTAAGGTCTGTAACTCATCTGGAGGGCTCAGCTGAATGGAGGTGTGGGGTTTGGAAGGATGATGATAGGAAATTGCTATAAATGCAATATTGATTTAACAAGAGAAAAGCCTATTCATATCTGGTTATTTTTCTGGAAATTGCTCTCATACCTGATGAGGTGAAAAGATGGGGATACCATCTATTTGGAGAGCCACCTCTTGAATTGCTGTTTTGTGAAATATATTACTCCAGGTTTATTTTTTTTTCAGGTGGATTAAAGAGATAATGCATCAATCAGGACAAAAGTTGGGACATTGTTTATTATCTTCATATTGGTGTGATTGGGGCCTAAAAAATTATATATTTATTTTCAATATGTTTTTATGTTTTGTTAAGGTAAAACATGAACATAGTTTAAAAAGTTAAATAGTCCTAAAAGGCATAAAAGTCTCTCATCTTCCTGAATTCTCTTCCTGATAACCAATCATTTAAATCATTTTAGTGGTTTCACCTGTAGTGTTCTACCACATTTACAAAAAATAGATAAAAACTGCTGTCTTCTAATTCATCCATATTAGATATTATCTATAACATTTCTATTATATAAAATGAACATTTTACCTCTCATTCACTTTCCATGCAGTCATTTCTGCCAACATTGCTATATGACACTGATTAAGCCCACACTAATTATTTTCATAATTATGATTCTGTTGAGTCAGAGTACTGTAATCATATTGCTTCAAATATATAGGTGTATATATATATATTTGTTTTTCTTAGAGTTAATATTTGAATAACTTTTTAAATGTATTTTTTTAAACTATTGGCCAAGTATTCTGACACCTTTCATTTCTGTAATACACCATGTTCCTCTACCTCCAGTCTGCAGCGAGTGCCCTTGGGGCCTCCTGTGCATCTCCCTTTCAGCACATCTCTCCACATCAGGAGGAAATGCCTCTTTGCGTTTCTCATATATTGAAACCCTGTTTATTTGATACCAGGAACTGTTTCGTTTTGCCCCCTCTTTGGATATATTACACTTTGCAATAACTTCTTTAGCAAGAATACATAAAGGTGAAAAAGTGCATATAAAATACATTTTGGGGAACTTCCATGTTTAAAAATTATTTGTATTCTCTCATATTGATTTATGGCCTGTATGTGTGTACAATTCTAGATTAGAGATAAATTTTGTGTAGAAATTTGAAAATGCCACTCTATTGTCTACTGGATTCCAATGCTGCTGTTGATACATTTGATACCATTTATAGGCCAATCCCTTGTTCTTATTTTTAATCTACAGACTTTATTAGAATCTCGCTAGTGCCCATCAATGTCATTTTTCTGGTTCAAGATCCATTTCAGGCAATCTGGCAAGATGGCCAAATAGGAACAGCTCTGCAGCTCCCAGCGAGACCAACGCAGAAGGCGGGTGATTTCTGCATTTCCAACTGAGATACCCAGTTCATCTCATTGGGACTGCTTAGGCAGTGAGTGCAGCCCATGGAGGGCTAACAGAAGCAGGGTGGGGCATTGCCTCACCCAGGAGCCAGGGGACCTCCCTTTCCTAGCCAAGGGAAGCTGTGAGGGACTGTGCTACCCTGCCCAGATACTGTACTTTTCCCATGGATTTTGCAATCTGCAGATCAAGAGAGTCCCTCGTGTGCCTCCCTGGGTATCAAGCACAAAACTGGGCTGCTGTTTGGGCAGACACAGCCAGCTGTAGGAGTTGTGTGTGTGTGTGTTCCCCAGTGGCACCTGGAACCCCAGCAAGAGAGAACCATTCACTTCCCTGGAAAGGGGACTGAAGCCAGGGAGACAAGTGGTCACACTCAGCAGGTCACACTCCCATGGAGCCCACAAAGCTAAGACCCACAGGCTTGAAATTCTTACTGCCAACACAGCAGTCTGAAGTTGACCTGGGATGATGGAGCTTGGTAGGGGGAGGGGCATCCACCATTACTGAGGCTTTAGTAGGCTGTTTCCCCCCAGAGTGCTAAGGAGGCTGGGAGGTCTGGACTGGATGGTATTCACCACAGTGTGGCAAAGCGGCTGTTGCCAGACTCCTTTAGATTCCTGCTCACTGGGCAGGGCTTTTCTGAAGAAAAGGCAGCAGCGCCAGTCAGGGGTTTACAGATAAAAGTCCTATCTACCTGGGACAGAGCACCTGGGAGAAGGGATGGCTGTGGGCGCAGCTTTAGCAGACTTAACCTTTCCTTCCAGCCAGCTCTGAAGAGAGCAGCTGATCCTGACAAGGAGGATTCTCCCAGCACAGCATTCAAGCTCTGCTAAGGGACAGACTGCCTCCCTCAAGTGGGTCCCTGACCCCTGTGCCTCCTGACTGGGAGAGACCTCCCAATAGGGGTCAACAGACACCTCATACAGGAGAGCTCCAGCGGTATTAGGCGGGTGCCCCTCTAGAAAGAAGCTTCCAGAGGAAAGAGCAGGCAGCAATCTTTGATGTTTTGCAGCCTCCATTGGTGATACCCAGGTAAACAGTCTGGAGTGACCTCCAGCAATTTTCAGCCAACCTGCAGAAGAGGAGCCTGACTATTGGAAGAAAAACTAACTAACAGGCAGCAACAACATCAACAAAAAGGACCCCCACAAAAAAACCCCGTCGAAAGGGCATCAGCCTCAAAGATCGAAGGTAGATAAATCCACAAAGATGAGGAAAAACCAGGACAAAAATGCTGAAAATTCCAAAAAGCATAATGCCTCTTCTCCTCCATATGATCGCAACTTCTCTCTGGTAAGGGCACAAAACTGGATGGAGAATGGGACTGATGAATTGACAGAAGTAGGCTTCCGAAGGTAGGTAATAACAAACTCCTCTGAGCTAACGGAGCATGTTCTAACTCAATGCAAGGAAGCTAAGAACCTTGATAAAAGGTTACAGGAACTGCTAACTAGAATAACCAGTTTAGAGAGGAACATAAATGACCTGATGGAGATGAAAAACACAGCACAATAACTATGTGAAGCATACACAAGTATCATTAGTGGAATCAATCAAGCAGAAGAAAGGATATCAGAGATTGAAGGTCGACTTACTGAAATAAGGTGTGAAGACAAGAGTAGAGAAAAAAAGAATAAAAAGGAATGACAAAGCCTCCAAGAAATGTGGGAGTATGTGAAAAGACCAAACCTACGATTGATTGGTGTACCTGAAAGTGACAGGGAGAGTGGAACCAAGTTGGAAAACACACTTCACAATATTATCCAGGAGAACTTCCCCAACATAGCAAGACAGGCCAAGATTCAAAACTGGGAAAATACAGAGAACACCACTAAGATACTCCTCGAGAAGAACAACCCCAAGACACATAATCATCAGATTCTCCAAGGTTGAAATGAAGGAAAAAATGTTAAGGACAGCCAGAGAGAAAGGTCAGGTTACCTACAAAGGGAAGCCCATCAGACTAACAGCAGATCAGGCTGCAGAAACCCTACAAGCCAGAAGAGAGTGGGGGCCAATATTCAACCTTCTTAAAGAAAAGAATTTTCAACCCAGAATTTCATATCTAGCCAAACTAAGCTTCATAAGTAAAGGAAAAATAAAATCCTTTACACACAAGCAAATGTTGAGAGATTTTGTCACCACCAGGCCTGCACTACGATAGCTCCTCAAAGAAGCACTAAATATGGAAAGGAAAAACTGGTACCAGCCACTGCAAAAACACACCAAAATATAAATACCAGTGACATGATACCATGAAGAAACTGCATCAACTAATGTGAAACATAACCAGCTAGCATCATGATGACAGGATCAAATTCACTCATAACAATATTAAACTTAAATGTAAATGGGCTAATTCCCCAATTTAAAGACACAGACTGGCAAATTGGATAAAGAGTCAAGAACCATCAGTGTGCTGAATTCAGGAGACCCATCTAATGTGTAAAGACACACACACACAGGCTCAAAATAAAGGATGGAGGAATATTTACCAAGCAAATGAACAAAAAGCAGGAGTTGCAATCCTAGTCTCTGACAAAACAGACTTTAAGCCAACAAAGATCAAAAAAGACAAAGAAGGGTATTACACAATGGTAAAGGGATCAATGCCACAAGAAGAGCTAACTATCTGAAATATATATGCATCCAACACAGAAGCACCCAGATTCATAAAACAAGTTCTTAGAGACCTACAAAGAGACTTAGACTCCCACCCAATAATAGTGGGAGACTTAACACCCCACTATCAAAATTAGACACATCAAAGAGACAGAAAATTCACAAGGGTATTCAGTACGTGAACTCAGCTCTGGACCAAGCAGACCTAATGGACATCTACAGAACTCTCCACCCCAAATCAACAGAATATACATTCTTCTCAGCACCATATGGCACTTAATTCTAAAATCGACCACCTAATTGGAAGTAAAACACTCCACAGCAAATGCAAAATAATGGAAATTATAACAAACAATCTCTCAGACCACACTGCAATCAAATTAAAACTGAGGACTAAGAAACTCACTCAAAACTGCACAACTGCATGGAAATAGAACAACATGCTTCTGAATGACTACTAAGTGAATAACAAAATTAAGGCAGAAATAATGGAATTATTTGAAACCAATGAGAACAAAGATACAACGTACCAGGATCTCTGGGACACAGCAAAAGCAGCGTTAAGAGGGAAATAGCACTAAATGCCCACTTCAGAAAGCTGGAAAGATCTGAAATTGACATCAGAACATCACAATTAAAAGAACTTGAAAAGCAAGAGCAAACAAATTCAAAAGCCAGCAGATGACAAGAAATAACTAAGATCAGAGCAGAACTGAAGGAGATAGAGACATAAAATCCCTTCAAAAATCAATGAATCCAGGAGCTGGGTTTTGGAAAAGATTAACAAAAGAGACCACTAGTTAGACTAATAAAGAAGAAAAGAGAGAAGAATCAAATAGACACAACAAAAAATGATAAAGGAGATATCACCACTGATCCCACAGAAATTCAAACTACCATCAGAGAATACTACAAACAACTCTATGCAAATAAACTAGAAAATCTGGAAGAAATGGATAAATTCCTGGACACATACATCCTCGCAAGACTAAACCAGGAAGAAGTTGAATCCTAGACCAATAACAAGTTCTGAAATTGAGGCAGTAATTAATAGCTTACCAACCAAAAAAAGTCCAGGACCAGACAGATTCAGAGCCAAATTCTACCAGAGATGCAAAGAGGAGCTGGTACCATTTCTTCTGAAACTATTCCAAACAAAAGAAAAAGACTCCTTCCTAACTCATTTTATGAGGCCGGCATCATCCTGATCCCAAAACCTCAGAGAGACACAACAAAAAAAGAAAATTTCAGGCCAATATCCCTGATGAACATCAATGCAAAAATCCTCAATAAAATACTGGAAAACCAAATCCAGCAGCACATCAAAAAGCTTATCCACCACTATCAAATTGGCTTCATCCCTGGGATGCAAGGCTGGTTCAACATATGCAAATCAATAAATGAAATCCATCACATAAACAGAACCAAGGGCAAAAACCACATGATAATCTCAATAGACGCAGAAAAAGCCTTTGATAAAATTCAACATCTGTTCATGCTAAAAACTTAATAAACTAGGTATTGATGGAACATATCTCAAAATAATAAGAGCTATTTGTGACAAACCCATAGCCAATATCATACTGAATGGACAAAAGCTGGAAGCATTCCCTTTGAAAACTGGCACAAGACAAGGATGCCCTCACTCACCACTCCTATTCAATATGGTATTGGAAGTTCTGGCCAGGGCAGAACTTCAGGCAAGAGAAATAAATAAAGGGTATTCAAATAGAAAGAGGGGAAGTCAAATTGTCTCTGTTTTCAGATGACATGATATATATTTAGAAAACCCCATTGTCTCAGCCCAAAAACTCCTTAAGCTGATAAGCAACTTCAGCAAAATCTCAGGATACAAAATCAATGTGCAAAAATCACAAGCATTCCTATACACCAATAATAGACAAGCAAAGAGCCAAATCATGAGTAAACGCCCATTCACAATCGCTATAAAGAGGATAAAATACTTAGGAATACAACTTACAAGCACCTTCCCTGAGTGAAGGACCTCTTCAAGCAGAACTACAAACCACTGCACAAGGAAATAAAAGAGGACACAAACAAATGAAAAAAAATTCCATGCTCATGGATAGGAAGAATCAATATCATGAAAATGGCCATACTGCCCAAAGTAATTTATAGATTCAATGCCATTCCCATCAAGGTACCATTGACTATTTTTGCAGAATTAGAAAAAAATTACTTTAAATTTCATATGGAACCAAAAAAGAGCCCGTATAACCAACACAATCCTAAGCAAAAACAACAAAGGTGGAGGCATCACGCTGCCTAACTTCAAACTATGCTACAAGGCTACAGTAACCAAAACAGCATGTTACTAGTACCAAAACAGATATATAAACCAATGGAACAGGACAGAGACCTCAGAAATAACACCACACATCTATAACCATCTGATCTTCGACAAACCTGACAAAAACAAGCAATGGGAAAAGGATTCCCTATTTAATAAATTATGTTGGGAAAACTGGGTAGCCATATGCAGAAAACAGAAACCGGACCCCTTTCCTTACACCGTATACAAAAATTAACTCAAGATGGATTAAAGACTTAAATGTGAAACCTAAAACCATAAAAACCCTAGAAGAAAACCTAGGCAATACCACTCAGGACATAGGCATGGGCAAAGACTTCATGACTGAAACACCAAAAGCAATTGCAACAAAAGCCAACATTGGCAAATGAGATCTAATTAAACTAAAGAGCTTCTGCACAGCAAAAGAAACTATCATCAGAGTGAACAGGCAGCCTACAGAATGGGAGAAACGTTTTACAGTCTATCCATCTGAAAAAGATCTAATGTCCAGAATCTACAAGGAACTTAAACAAATTTACAAGAAAAAAACAACCCCATCAAAAAGTGAGCCATGGATATGAACAGACGCTTCTCAAAAGAAGACATTTATGTGACCAACAAACATATTAAAAAAAGATCATCATCACTGGTCATTAGAGAAATGCAAATCAAAATCACAGTGAGATATCATCTCATGCCAGTTAGAAGGGTGATCATCAAAAAGTCAGGGAACAACAGATGCTGGCAGCACTGTGGAGAATTAGGAACTCTTTTACACTGTTGGTGGAATGCAAATTAGTTCAACCATCATGCGAGACAGTGTGGTGGTTCTTCAAGGATCTAGAGCCAGAAATACCATTTAACCCAGCAATCTAATCACTGTGTATATACCCAAAGTATTATAAATCATTCTACTATAAAGACACACGCACATGTATGTTTATTGCAGTACTATTTACAATAACAAAGATTGGAACCAACCCCAATGCCCATCAGTGATAGACTGGATAAAGAAAATGGGGCACATATACACTATGGAATACTATGCAGCCATTAAAAAGAATGAGCTCATGTCCTTTGCAGGGTAATGAATGAAGCTGGAAGCCATCATTCTCATCAAACTAACACAGGAACAGAAAATGAAGCACCACATCTTCTCACTCATAAGTGGGAGCTGAACAATGAGAACACATGGACACAGGGAGGGGAACGTCACAATCTGGGCTGTCAGAGGATGGGGAGCAAGGGGAGGGAGAGCATTAGGACAAATACCTAATGCATGTGGGGCTTAAAACCTAGATGACAGGTTGATAGGTGCACCCAACCACCATGGCACATGTATATCTATGTAACAAACCTGCACATACTGCACATGTATCCCAGAACTTAAAATAAAATGTAAAATAAAATAAAATAAATGTTTGATAGAAAAGAGCAATGAAAAAAAAAGATCTGTTTCAGAGTTCCATGCTATATTTAATTGTTATATTGCCTTAGTCTCCTATAATCCATGACTGTTCCTTGGTCTTTCTTTGCCTTTCAAAATCTTGACACTTGAAGAGGAAGGACCAATTATTTTGTGGAATATTCCTTAATTTGAGCTGCTCTGATGTATTCTCCTGTTTATATTGAATTATATGCATATTTGGGAAAATACCACAGAAATGATATTGATGCCTTTTCAGTGAATTATATCAGGAGAAACATGGTACCTGAAGTCTTATTATTGGTGATATTAACTTTGGTCATTTGATTATGTTGGCCTTTGTTAGGATAATCCACTATAAAGTTACTATTTTCCCCTTTGTAATGAATATCTATCCTATAACTAGATTCTTTGAGATTGTGCAAATACTTTCTTTCACTAATCTTAGAATCTATCAATGAGTCTTGCCTACACTAACAGGACTTTTAAAAAAATTAAATAATAGACTTTACTTTTTAGAGAAGTTTTAAATTTAGCAAAAAATCGAGTCAATATTACAAAGAGTACCCATATACCCCCCAAGATATACACACAATTTACTCTATTATTAACATTTTACATTAATAGAGTACATTTGTTGCAATCAATAAAACGATGTCGAGACATAATTATTAACTAAAGTACATGGTTAATTCAGATCTCTTTGGTTTTTGCCTGATGTCCTTTCTCTGTTCTAGGATCTTACTCAGCTTGCCATATTACATTTAGTTGTCATATCCTTAGGCTCCTTTTGGACATGGATATTTCCTAAACTTTCCTTGTTTTGATTTCTTTAACAGTTTTGAAGAGTACTGGGTATATTGTAGGTTGTTCTTCTATTGGAATTTGTCTGATGTTTCCGTCATTATTGGTCTGGTGATACGGGATTTTGGAGGTATATCACAGAGGTAAAGTGCAATTTTCATGATATCATATATCAAAGGTACATACAATCAATATGATTTATGACTGTTGATGCTGACCTTGATCACCTGGCAGAAGTAGGATTTGTCACATTTCTTCACTTTAAAGTTAAATGTCCATCTCTTTGTCTTTTTTTCCCATACATTCTTGATAATTTCCATAATTTTATTACCAAACCATTTAATAATAATAATAAGCTCTCATAGATTAAATTTCCAAGAGCTCTTTCATATACTGTTTATGTTTTAGCTTTATTGAGGTTTAATTGAGAAATAAAATTACATGTATTCAAGGTGTACAATGAGATCATTTAACATATGTATATATTCTATAATAATTACCATGGTCAAATTAATCAACACATTCATCATTACACATAATTACTATTTGTGTGGGTGTGTGTTTGTGGTGAGGACACTTAAGATATACTCTCAGCAAATTCTGACAAAAAAAATAAAATATTACTGATTGTAGTCATCATGCTGTACACAAGATCCCTAAAATTTATTCATCTTATAACTGAAAGTTTGTGCCTTTTACCAGCATCTCCTCTCCTTATTTCTCCTATGTCCCAGCTATTGGAAACCACATTTTTATACTCTGCTTCAATGAGGTGGTGTTTTTTAGATTCCACATATAAGTGAGATCATACGGTATTTTTCTATTCTGTTCCTTTAAAATATGGCATCATCTTCTTGCTTCATAAATATACCTCTCTTATTTCTCATATTGATCATATTATGTTTGAATTTTCTTCTGTGCCTTACTATCTCTACCTCCACTGAATCACTTCCTTCAATAAGTTTGTTTCAATTTTTCTCTGCCATGCTGAAGGCATTCCTCAAATATCCAATGATTCTTGTTTAGTGATCACTAAGAAACCAACAGGATACTCTATGCATTTATGCGTATGTTTGGGAGTTGAGGAAGTAAATCTTGAGGACTAGAAGGCTTTATTCTAGGATGAGCCTGTAATCAGTTAACTTTTTTGTTGAGGACACTAAAATGCCAATATCAGTGGGTCTACCCTATGGGTCAGGTCAGGTTTTTCAGAGGAAGACTTTAGAACAGCCCTTCTGAAATATAAAATATGGGGACCGGATTTCTGGGTTCTGAGTAAGGGAAAGAACCTGGAGTGAGGGGAAGAATGTCATCATTTAGAATACAAAATTTTTAATGTTCCTGTTTCCAGGGCAGCACTTCTCTTCATCTTCTGTGTTTAATACCTCAGATTTCAAGACTCTATAATGCAAATTTTCTAGAGAACATACTTCTCACCTTAAGTAGAGGATGAGAGCAGTAGTCAGGGTGAGTTGGAGCTGGCCTTATGGTGGTCTAAAGATTTTCAAACAACTTTCTGTTTTCAGCATCCAAACTTGTCCAATTGCAAAATAACCAGGTCTCTTCAAGGACTGAGATAGAATTAGCTTGATTCTTACCAGTTTCACTTTTCACAGACAATTAAGTTAGACTTTCTTTGTTTTACTTTACTAAATAATTTTTAATTTTTCCATCTACATTCTATTTAATATTGTATGTTTTGATGTTACAGATGTTTCATAGTTTCACTGAAAATGTAGTTAGGAATTTCTGGGTTTTGTTTGACTTGTCTTAAATAATTGGGGAAGGGGAAAATATGTGAGAAAAATTTTGAGCTGTGTTTTATTATTAAACCAAACACAAAGTGGTAGAAATGAATGAAATAATATAACTGTGAAACCTAGTGAACTTGAGGAAATAAACTAGAATCTATTATTATACTATTCAATTGCTTGTTCTTCAATATGAATTCCTTGCTGGATAATTCTAATTTAGGTTGGAGGAAAGGTTTATTGGTAAATTTGATTATACTTTTGCAAGTTCTAAAATCTTTGGAAGTCACAACATTTTTCCTAATTCAGCAGGGGTATCCAGTACAAACAGAATGTAAACTGTAGACACAGACATGACATGACAGAAGTGTTAGTCATCCCCCCAAACTTATTGTTACCCATTTAAACAGACTGAAAGGAAGCTAATGCCCACAGTGGCGTATCTGGTTCAGGTGTGGTGTGATACAGCCAGCTTCTCTCCTGACACGGGAGAGTATGTGGGGTCTAGAGCTCCCACCTGCTGAATACATACTTAGAAAGTAGAGTTTAGAAATATGCTTATAAAGTTCCTAAGGCAGAAATGTTGAAAACAGACCCTCCACTACATAGTTCCTCCTGCCGAGAAACTCAATGGGGGAGGAAGGATCCTCAGCTCATTATTAGGGGCACGATAATTGCCAAAACTTTTCAGATCCAACCTGGTAATATTACATAACCATTATATAACTGTAGTGCCAAATATTTGTCCCGAAACAAATATTTGTTCCAAAACAAGAAAATGGCTAGCCAACTCAGAATATAAACGAACACCGTTAGTTTCCCATCTATTTGCCTCTCGTTTATATGATTGGTTTGTACAATAACTTGGGATCAACTGCCTGTTCATTACACATTATAAAAAGCAGTACTTCTTTTTATTTATCTTAAATATTACATTTAGACTTTGAAATATTTGATATTATTAAGTTCATTAAATTTATATTGTGTTTGAATGTACGGAAAGGTGTGTAGAATTTTACGGGGTGAAAAGGGATATATGTGTCAGACTGCTCTAAGGGAAAGTTTTATGCTCTAGAAAATTCATTTGCATCATCAGAGTGTGGAGAAGAGAAGCCTGCAGGCAGTCAATTGTCCATTAAAAAGAAATCAAGTGAATGTTTGATGCTACAAAATAATTATTGTTAATTATAGATGTGACCAGGGTATTGAGTTAAAATCTTAAGAAGTTCTTACCATTCAGAGACATATGCTGATATATTTTTGAAGTAAGTGATGTGATGTGTGCATAAAATAGGGTTACAAAATGAAGGTTCTATGGTGTGGCCTTTGGGAAGAAGGTCCAACCCCTCTTGCCTTCACTCCCAAACTACACTGTATTGCCGCAGTTTTCTAAAATAGACATAATTTTTCCTCTGTCCCTCGTGTTTCAAATCACTAGAGTGGGAAAGAGATCCAGAGTAAAAGGCAGCCCCAGCTGACTCTTGACTCTTTCCTAAAAACCGCTACACACATACTCACACAACAACAGGATTACAAACTCTTAACTACAGCAATGTCCAGATTTGAACGCTGCAGGCTGACAATTGCCCCTTTAAGTTCTGCTGGGGCACCTAGGCAAGGGCAAAGAGAATACAACTGGAGGTTAAAGAACCAGAGTTTTGTCTTCCTCTCCTCTCCCTCATTTTCACTCTCTCTTCCCCCTCAACCTAGCTGCACCGCGCTGCTCCTTTTCCTCTCCTCCTTGGATATTCCCTAGCCCCTTCACGCTCTGCAGGCCCTCCCCTCTACCCCTCTTCATCAACTCCCGCCCCCCCACTGCCCCGCGCTCCTGTTCTCCCTCCCTTCTCGGCAGCTGCTGGAGGAGACGCCACAGCTGCTGCTGTTACTGCATCTGCAGCAGGTCTCTGTCAATATCACCCGCCCACGCCCGATCTGAATGCTGAAGTCGCGCACTGGCCTGGAGATGAGGGCGGGGGAGAGAGTGGAGTGGCTGGGAGAGGCGAGGGAGGAGTGGAAAGGAGACAAAAACAGCTTCCAAGCAGCGGGTGCGGCTCCACTGGACATCTGGGTAGGAGGGGTCTCTGGGTCAGTGGCTGGAGAGTCGCCCCAGTGAGTCGGTGTCTAACTGGCCATTTAGTGGGGCCCATTTACTGCAGAGCCACAGCTGGTGAGGGCAGACGCCAGCCTAGCCGCAGCTTCTGTGCAACTAGAGCTCAGAAAACCCGAGAGATCCGTGGAGAAAGAGAAGCCCAGGAGGAAAGGGCTCCAAGGAGCCCTGCTCCTGAAGTTTCCCTCAGGCACTAGTGGAGAACTGTCGCTTCCTAGCAAGTAAGTGCCTTTTTCTTGCTGCTGTGTCCAGTTCCAGAATGGTGATAACCGCTATCTGCTGCAAGCCTTTCCCACCCACTCCCACCTGCCCCGTCCCATATACACCCTTAGGGTCCCCAGCAGGAGGATAGAGATTTGAAATTTTGGACGTGCATTAGGAGAGTTACTTCAACAGTGTACTTCAAGAGCAGCCGTGGTCTGTGGGTGTTTGCATGGCATGTGCCGTCAGTTTTCTAATTCCCTCAGGTAAGCTTCTGAAACCAACATTCTCTGTTAGTGTAAAATTCTAGAAACCCTATATGACAATGACTTACATTACATGATACAATGACAGTATAAAATGGAGGAATGGTTATGCAGATTGTTGTACACTTCTTCTAGGAATCCTATCTCTTATTCTAAATAACAGAGATTTCAAGATTGATTTTCCCAAAGGAATAGTCAGTATAAAAGTAGAGGCATTGATGTGATTGGCAGTGGTGTGCTCAGTTTAGTCAGTTGGGCATTTTGGTATTGACTAGATCAACAGAGATTATTGTTGTTGTTTTTTGCATTGTTTTGCTCTATAAAATGCATATCTTCTGGAGGTTTTCTTTTAGAAGTGATAGTGTGACTGGTTGTATTAGCTTCAAAACTTAGGACATTGGTCAAAACAAGACAAATGATGAGCACATGTGGAATGACACACTGATGGCCCCTTTCATTAATGAAAATGATGGGTTCCAGTTTGGATGTTGGACTGAAAAATATCTTGAAATGGGAAAGAGTTTGGGTGGTGCCTCTTGTGGATACTTTCCTCCACTGCTGTTCATTCAGGAGAGCAGTTTATGGCAAAGTAGAAGGAAAGTGGGCCCTGTAATAAACAGAATCCTGGGCACCATACCTGCTATGACTAGCCTTAATTAAAGATTCTATAATCCAGCTGCTATTTTTACAAGTAAGACCTATAAGGAGTAATTTGCTGAGGCTACCTGGCAAATCAGTAATTGAGTGGGAAGTCCAATGAAGAAGTCTTTGGGATTTAGAACTATAAAACTTGATTTCAATTTTTGTACAAATTAAGCCAATTATTTAACTTGAGTAAGCTTTATTTTCTTTTTTTATAAATGACACTCCAAAAAGTCCTGATAAAAACTAATTGACAGGATATAAAGGGTTTATGAAAGTAATATGTGTAACTGTTGATTACATAAGGGATTATTCTGTGTTTTTATCTACTTCACTATTCTGGTTTTCCTTCTAAGTCTGATTCAATATAAGCATACGGAGGGCTTTGACATGCATCTCTAGAATGCACTAGAGGAAGTGAAATTCAAATCCTTTTCTTGCCACCTGTACAGTTTAAAGCATATTCTAATCTGAAAGCCTTTATCCTCAAAAAAGTGAAAAGTGTGTGCTTTGGCTAGCTTTGCATATTTAAACACCTTGTAATATTCTCCAAATATGCTTTACCCTCGTTCTGTTTTTAGTTTTAAAATTGATTTTAGATGTGTAGTCCTGTTTCCTGGGGATGAAGCCATCACGTATATTGGGTATTGCTGAATGTATTTGGTCCATTACTTAACATAGGAGAAATCGAAGTTTAGGCATAAATACTCTAATCTTGACTGCAAAGATTCATTAAAATCTTGCACCTGGGGGATAGGTACTGTGAGTCCGTTCTTTCCCATGGATATGTTTAAAGTAATAGAAGAAAGACCTCAAGTTGAACTTGGGCTCAGGAAAAGGGGTCATCACATCCCAGATGGCACATGACCCTTGGACCTGCTGCTGCATATCAGTCTTTATTGGAGTACTGGAGGCAGAGCCAAGCACTTCAAAACTGGGCATTCTGTCTCTGTAGCCTCGTGTGGTAGACGGTTTGATAGGAGATATACACTCACTGATTTTCCCAAAGTAGGATAAATACCTGTCCAAAGCATACCAGAAATAAAAATAACAGTATTTTCCCTAATCCCTTACTCAGGGATTGGGAAATCTACACTCCAGCCCTGGATCTCATTGGGTCGAGACATGTGTCACAACTGGGGTATTCAGAGATTGACTCACCATCTACCTACCGCCTTAGACTCCCTCCTGAAAGCTTATGGTGGAGGCATTGGAGTAAAAGGGACATTCTTGATTTCTGGGAGTCTGATCCCATTATTTCCACTAACCATTTTCAGTATTTGTCGGTGTGAGAAGAACATCTATAACCTCTGCCAACCCCCACCCCCACTCCAGATATCAGCAATGCACAGTCACCCATTGTCACATGAGAAAATCTTGTACAAACAGATGTCACTTTTCTTTTCCTGCGTTGTTCCTTCTCTTCTGTTAGTGAGGACTAACCAACCAGACAAGTGAGGTCTCATTGCAGCAACATCGAAAGAGGGAGCCTTTGAGGTTAAAGATAAGATTTCATCTGAGGGCCTCAGAGGTTATTTTTCAGTTGGTGCATATCTCTTGACCCAGCTAAGATTATTATTTACATTCATTTGTTCAATTATTGTTTATTACAAATGAGGCTCCATCTTCTTATATTCCATCCTGGAATTCCTAGCAACAGATATCCCTGTTGTCTCTGCAGTATTTATAATTGGATTGACTCAGCCTGGTGCTGGATAAGGATAACCAGCTCAATGGACGACTCTGATGATGGTGTGAGTCAGGTGCCACACTGACTGCCTAGACATCAAAGAGCTTGATAGAAATGCAGAAGCTTGGGCCCACTCATGGAAATTCTGATTAGAAAGGTCTGATATTATGATAGGGCATTTGGTTTTAAACTAGAACAGGAGGTGATGCTGATTTGGGGGCTATGTAGGTCCTGGGTGAATATATTGTGTTGAGTAGAATAGTCTGTCTTTCCTATTTTAAATGCTAAGATGAGGCATCCAGTCCACCAGCTGCTCACTCTCTGAGTTCTCCCAGAGGTGACATGGTCTAAGCACTTGATTACAGGCTCATGCCCATATCTACTCTCTTTCTCTGGCCCTGGGGCTCCATGTTGGACATTTTTTGCCCAACTGAGAGTGAGACAAAAACTAAATCGTGCTCACCCTAAGATATTTCAAGGCACCTTTCTAGTTTCTCTCTAATTTGAGAAGGGGATGGACATCTATATGTTTGGTTTCACATTTGAAAAGCTAAAGGAGCTTTTGGGAGAGTTGCAGGGAGGGCGGGTTGGAATCCTGGAAAAACAGACAGACATTTTCAGAGTTGTCGGAAGCAGAGGTAAATAGCCAGTTCTAAGAAGCCTACAGGGTTTCAGTAAATGTGCCAGTTCTAGATTTTTTTAATTCAGAAAACGCCTGGATCAAAAACTTTTAAGAATTATAATCCAAATAAAATAGCAGTACAAATGACAGTCTTCTTTTTTAAAAGTCCGAATGGCATTCCATTGTGTATATATACCACATTTTCTTTATCTATTCATATGTTGATGGATACTTAAGTTTCTTCCATATCTTGGCTATTGTAAATAATACTGCAGCAAACATGGGAGAGCAGATATCTCTTTGACAAACTAATTTCAATTCTTTTGAATACACATCATTTGTGACAACATGAGTGAACCTGGAAGACATTATGCCAAGTGAAATATTCTAGGCATTGAAAGACAAAATACTGCATGATCTCATAGATATGTGAAATCTAAGAAAGACAAATTCTTAGAGGTAGAGAGTAGAATGGTGCTTTCCAGAGGCTGGGGGTGAGGGGGTGAATGGGGAAAGGAAAGATGTTGGTCAAAGTGTGCAAAGTTTCAGTTAGAGAGGAGGCATAAGTACAAGTGTTCTATTGCACATCATGGTGGTGATAATTAAATAATAATGTGTTGTATATTTCAGAATGCTAAAAGAATAGATTTTAAATGTTTCCACTACAAAGAAATAAGTTTGTGAGATAATGGATATATTAATTAGCTTGATATAATCATTCCACAATGTTTGTGTATACATACATATATATATTTTATATATATAAAATAACATCAACTTGTATCCCCTAAATATATATAATTACTATTTATCAATTAGAGATAAAATATTTTTTAAAATGGCAGTGCATATTTATGCTTTTGAGAAAGTTGCTTACTTACCACTTTCTTTTGTAAGATAACATATTCTAGGAATTTGTTGGCTGAAATTGTCAGAGTGAGAAAGTTGAGTCCAGACTTAAGTGGACGTATTGAAGAATAGAACTTGAAGCCAAACTGGACTGACCTGGAAGCAGAACATAGCTACAGTCAGAATCCAAGGAGAAAGTAAAAAAAGTCAATTAAGCAGCCTTGATAAACTGTTTGCCACAGACAAGTAAAAAAGTAGGCATCAGATCATCAACGCCAAATTGGAAGTAACCAACCCGAGTGAAAAAATAATCCAAAAGCAAAATCCAAGTGGGTTGAAGTCAAGAGGTATTTAAAGAACGTTTATTCACACAGATGGTTGCAAAATTTCAAGTGGATTGATGTCATTTTAGTCAAGCTGTCCTTTATTCCTCAAACTTCAGTGTGCAAATTTTCCATTTCTGGGCTTTGGTAATACATACACATGGTGAGTTATGTTCAAGTAATATAGAAATATTAACTGGAAAGCAACAGAATCCTCTGACACCTTTTTGGACTCTTTCCATAGATGTAACGCTTTACTCATGTCCAGAGGGGAAAATATTATGCACATGCTAACATATACAACTTTATGTATATAATCATTATACAACATTTTATTCAAAGGTGAATGATGCAAGTTGTTCTCAACTTTACATTTTCACTTAGTAATTGATTTGGTGAAACTTTCCACATGAGCACAGACATATCCATCTCATTCCTTTTTGTAACTAACTAGGTATTCCATGATAGCAATATACTAGAATTTTTGTTATTAGTCCCTTAGGGTAGACATTTTATTTCTACTCTTTGGAATTAAAAGTATTATGTTATGATAAACATCCTTGCAAATATGACTTCTTCAATTTCAGCAATAATTTCTATATGGCAGCTTAATTACTGGGCCAAAGAGTACATGAAACTTTAAGAAACTGTTGGTTGGGCACAGTGGCTCACACCTGTAGTCTCAGCACTTTGGGAGGCCAAGGTGGGCAGATCACCTGAAGTCAGAATTTTGAAACCAGCCTGGCCAACATGGTGAAACCCCAGCTCTACTAAAAATACAAAAATTAGCCAGGTGTAGTAGCACGCACATGTAATCCTAGCTACTCGGGAGGCTGAGGCAGGAGAATCCCTTGAATCAGGGAGGCGTAGGTTGCAGTGAGCCAAGGTTACACCGCTGCTCTCCAGCCTGGGCGACAGAGTGAGACTCCATCTCAAAAAAGATAAAAAATAAAAAAATAAAAAGAAACTGTTGACAAGTAGCCTTTTAAAAAAACTGCACCAAGTTACATTCTCACCTGCACTGTGTGTGGGTAGCCTTTGCTTCTGTATCCCAGCCTGTAAATGGTCATATTCATTGAGATGAATCTCAATTATGTCTCTACAGAGTTAGACTATTAAAATTATTGA
This sequence comes from Hylobates moloch, assembly GCF_009828535.3. Lineage (NCBI taxonomy): Eukaryota > Metazoa > Chordata > Mammalia > Primates > Hylobatidae > Hylobates > Hylobates moloch. Next base: position 76,111,782 of record NW_026652276.1, read on the forward strand.
TTTAGGCAATTTTGTGTCTATCTTTAGAATTTCGTTAGCTTCAGTCATCTTCCTCATAGGTTTCTGCTTCCTAGAAGTCAGTGATAAAATTTTCACAGCCTTCCATAAAAATTTAAAAAAGCAATGCATTTACTATCATTTAGGTTGTAAACCCTGGGGGGAAAAGCATTCTAGTCAGAAAGCTCTAAGGGGAAAGGCCCTGCATTAGAGAATTTAGCTGTAAGTCATTATGGAATGTGAGAAAGATGAAATATAAGCCATGATATATCTATTAAGTGCAGTCAAGTTGCCCAAACCAACAAAAATGTCAATATAAGTTGGTCACTAAATTGCTAAATTGATCAGCAGGTATGAGTCCTACATTCTCAACAATACAGATTATGTACAATGGTCACATTAACTCTGTATCTTTGCTTATGCAGATGGTACCTTCTGATCCCAAGTTAACTTAGTCTTATTATCATCACTGCTTTGTTTTTACACCTATCTAAATGTCATTGGTGCAATAGACATGATACATTGTCCATGTCTGATGTACAGCATAATTGTTTCAAAATAGCTTGAAAACAACTAAGTGAGAAGTCATTTTATCCTTATTTCCTGCTGCACACAGAAAGAAATTGGCATTTGCAATATTATCCTCAGTCTATTGATCCACTGTCCTTACTTTTTTGTTTCATTTTTCTTAATTTATATTCTCTTGCTCTATGGTCTACATTCTTGAATGTGAACCTCAATCTTTTTGGAATGCATTAGGAATATATATTTAATATAGAATAGAACATTCGACAATTCTATTTGGCAAAGCTAATCTAACATTTGTTTTATCTCCCCTAGGATCAACTCCAGTTTCTCAGAAAGCACAGAGATTGATTCTTTAGGTGCTGTATTTTCAATTCCCTAAGATAGGAATAAATGGAAATGAAGAGGCTGTGACTGGCCTGGGCAGTCATCTCCTACAGGTGGAGAATCTCTCTCCACAGCTTGATTGCATTCCTGGCAGGCTGCGCTCTAGAAATAAAACTGAGGCACAGGGGAAACAATTGGGGATTGTGAGTAGGGAAGAAGAAAAACACTGACTTCTGGCATTCCGTTTCTTCCCCGTCCTTCATTATCTAAGAAGATGCAGCTGCAGTTGCTGTTTCGAAATGCTGTTCATGCACCCTCTTGCATGGGAACTGGGCTCTCTAGAGAGAGCATTCGCTCACTGATTGAGTGGCCATGTAATTTATCATTCAACTCAGGATGTTTCTGAAAAGGAAAAAGGATGTAATTAATAGTTAATCCTCAACAACAGGCATAAACCCAAACTGCCCCCAAGTAACCTAGAACTTTAGGAAACATTACTTAAACATGAGATTGGATGGGTTGGAAAGGAGAGGACAGAGTGGAAGAAAAAAGAGGGTTGTTATCCTGGAGGTGGGTGTTAGCCACATGCAAAGGTGAATGTCCCAATTGTGTTTGTTTGATTTCAAACTTTAGAGCTGTTTTGCAACAGGTCCTCCACCGTGTGAATGCCAACATGGCAAGGTCATTAGAGCTGAGGGTAAACCAGTGCCCAAAGATGAGAAAAGAGTGTGGATCTTCTGGAGGAGGGCTGTTGTTGAACAGGTATTTGCGTCAGCAACTCCTGTATATGCTTTGTCTCTCATACTCAGGCTATCAGATGAGAAAAAACAAACAAGAAAATGTAATGATGTGTCTGCTTGCTTTATAAAGTTGGTTGGGTGAAGCTTAGCTATAAGCCAAGGCACCTTTCTGCCTAGCAGTCTGCATCAGATTCATCTCAAAGGCTGCAGCACAAGTTATTCTGAAATAGTCTGTCTGGATTGGGCCACTGGCTCCTAGATTTTCAATATTAGCCCCAGGAAATTTCTGATATGCAGTCCAGAGCTTGTATGATCGAAATCACCTGCACCGAGATTTTCTTTATCTATAGCTCTCAGTACCAGCATGTTAACCAGAGGTCACCATCCTCTCATCTTCTCTGTCCTCTTAGAAGCTCCAGGACTTGTGAACTGCAGATTTCACACTGTCACATCTAGTCAACCTTCCAGGGTCTGGTACATTGTTGAAGGTTTTGTGTCTATCTGAATCTAACACGGAGCCAGACTTGGTGCTAGAGGTTTATGAGTGACCTTATATGACACTGGTTCAGAACTCGTCTATTCACTGATCTAGGGTATCATTTGTGGATCTGTGAGCTTAGTTCCACTGCTGAGGAGAAGCTGGCGACAATGAAGGGTCAAGGAAATCTACAGATTAACCACAGATTAAGAGGATACTCAAGGAGGTCAGCTAGTTCTGAGAGGTCCTGAAGAGTCCCAGGGATGTCCTAATTCTGGAACTTTTTAAACAGAAGTTGAGAGATCAGGTCTTGCATCTCAGGGGAACAATCAGTATCAAAGACCTCAGGATGAAGGGCAAGTCATAATCTGGTTGCATCATACAGCCTCCTTTGTATTCTGCTGAGAAGCAGCACAGCCTACTTTTCTTCACTTGTTGAATCCTAGTGTGGCCACTAGCCAGGAATTTTTGGTCAAGGATTTAACAGACTGGATCCACTAGAAATAGAATTCCAGGACAATCCTGGCTCCTTTACAACTGGTTCATTTTGATGAGATAACAAAGGATAATTTAGAATTCTAGAGGCTTATTTTGCAAAGCAGTGGAAGTTTCGAGAACATCTGGAGAAATTGGGAACATTGAGTTCTTTAGAATGTGGGGCTCGACCACTTTCCCAGAGTTACTGGTAGAGAATCAAAGATCTTTGTTGTATTGGAAGCTTCAAGCAGGGACATTTCAGGCAGAACCAGCTTTACTTTTTATTCCTAGAAACCTCCCTTTCTATTGCGTTTATCACTGTCATAGTCACATTTCTCAGTGAGGCAGGACACCCTCAAAAAGATCTTATTCCCAGTGATTCGTGTCCTTTTCTAGTGTTTCAACTGACATTAAACCTTCCTTATGCTCATTGATCTTAGTATATTTGCAATCAGATGTGACAGGGTTATTTGCTTTGGTAATCTGGCACTGTTTGTGGACTTCTAATCGTATTGTGTCTGTTGACTCTGTTGACTCTCATTCTGAAGCTTAATGTCTTAGACTGTTCCTTCCCTCAACAAGAGAGATATGAATTGTCCCATATTATTGGAAAATTTAACACATAATCTGTAGAACCAGATCCACCAGTGTTTGAGATGATTTTCATTCCAATCTCTGTTCCTCTTGAAACTGATCATTTTGAGAGATTAACAAGGTAAGATTAGCTTGCTCTCTTCTAGCACTTCATATAAATTGGATCATATAGTTTGTAGTCTTTGATGTCAGACTTGTTTCACTCAGCACAATGTTTTTGTCAATGAGTCATTGTTATGTGTATTAGTAGTTCATTGATTATTTTGCTTATTGTATTCTATTGGATAAATAGACTTCTATTTTTATTTTTATAAATCTATTCTCGTCTTGATGGATTCTTCCCAGTTTTGGGTACTTATGCTTTAGAAAATATATTCCCATATATTTATTATTTTTCATTCTCTTCATTCCTTCTTAAACATAGAAATGTCCATTTGAAATATGTGAAAATATATTATTTTGTCTTCATTCTTGAAGAGTATTTTTGCTGTATGTAGAACTCTAGTTTTAAATTTCTTTTTCCTTTGACACCTTAAAGATATTGTTATACTGTCTTCTGGTTTCCTTTTTATTTTCTAAGAAGGCAGTGATCATGCTTAATCATTATTTCCTAAAATTTATAATGTGTCATTTTTTCCAAATTTCTTTCAAGATTTGACTGTGATATACCTTACTAATATTTGAGCCATGTGACTTAAAACATGTATTAGTGATGATATATAAAATCTTTAGCCTTCTAGATTAGATTTTTAAATCATAAATCATAATAGGTAGGTAGGTGCTTTTCAATATGCTCCTCTTGTAATCACTCCATAAAGAATTTCACACATTTTGCAAATACACATAATCCTTTTATTTCTCTGGGTTTCAGCTATTTATATATTTATATAACCATATAACCATATACTATATATACATTTATGTACACACTCATAGGTACATAAATATATCTATTTATATTTGCATATAAAACATGTATACATACATACAGTTTAATTATGTATATTAACCTCCAGATTTATATTTCCAATCTCTGAATTGTTCTTTTAGTTGTTTCAGATATGCTTCAAACCCACCAAAAAATAAAAGACATCTTTCCCTAATTTCTAAGCTGATTATTTCCCCATCATCTGTATTCTTTATACGAATGACAGTCAGTCATACAAGCCAGATTTTATAGCCTTCACTATGAGAAACCATTATCTATGTAGAAAGTTAGAAACAAGCTATTAGTGTTCAAAAAAATTAAGATATCAAGAGACACATTATTTCCCAGTTAACACTTGTTTCTATTTTTAAATCATTCTGTATGTATTTAACCTTAACATTCAATATAGTTACAGAATAACAAAAAATAATAGTAGTTCCTTTTAAGGATGTACTATAATCTTTTTTAGTGGCTGCACCCGAGATACATGTTGACTGCTTCTCTTATGTATAAAAATTACACTGCTGTGAACAGATTTGAGTACATAAATTGGTTTGACATTTGTACCCAAGGGTCAAGTCTCTGTTGCTTGAATTGCTAGGATAAAGTGTAAACGTTTTTATTTATAAACAGTACCAGATTTCCTCTTAGAATAATTATACTGTTTTATACGATCAAAAAAGTTTGAGTGTTCTTTCATACCCTAACCAGCACTTTCCTTCATTAAACTAGGATTTCCATTTTAAATTATTAAAAATAAATTTATTTATGATGGATTTTATAAGTTTTGTTGTTTTAAATTTAAATTTTATTTTGTATTTAAATAGTTGAGCCATCTAGAATTTATTTTAATGCAATTAGTGCATGGAGCCAGGGATAATGAGAACTGCCCACTTCCAAACCTTCTTATAGGTGTTCCACAAACAATGCAGTACAACAAGAAAAACAAATACAACATAATATGTACACAAAACTATGCAAATAAATATAACAAAAATACACAAACCCCATACTATCTGAGTAACTAGAAGGTAGCAAATACTCAATCTTTAAAATGCCTGTAAAAGAAAAGTAAACCCAAATTCATTTGTACTATATCTTATGCTCCAAAGCCTTTATGGAAATTGGGACATACAGGAGAGAAAAAGTGATTGGTGGGAACTAACACTGATTCAGTGACTGACAGAATATCCACCTAAGTGTGAATATACCAATGAAAGAGCATTTTTTACAAGCTTCCCTCTATCAGTTATTGAATATCTTCTATTTCTCCACTTTCTTTTGAAACAAACTATTCAATTTTTATGTAGATTCCATATTATACTAATACTTCAAATTATGCTTAATCACAGTAACAAAATTGGCATGGGGGAATGAAATTATGTGGTAGACTAAAACTAGTACTTAATAGTCTGTGCTCAAACAGACACTAAGTTGCAGTCAAGACCACAGACAACATCAAATGACAAAACCAGTCCAGTGGACATAAATAATACCTTATCCTCAGACGACCAAAAATGTCACACTGGAGACTGCTGTTGGCTCCATTGATATTACTGCTTCCCAAATTGCTACTGAAGCTTCTGTTTCTCTTGCAAAAATGGATTATCCACTCCCCTCTTATTTTGTGTTTTTAGATCTAAATTCAAAATTTTGAGTTGGTTCATGGATTGGATTGGCCAGTCATATGTTCACTTCTTATACCCATAAGAAGCTGGGAAGGTTATTATCTGATGCTTTCTTTCACTTCTATCGCAGTAGGTCCCCAACTACAATTCATACACTAATGAGTTCCCTAAATCTAGACAGTGGATTACCATGCTAGGCAGTACGATGTCCCCTTTAAATTAATGTCCACTATGCTTGCTCACCATTGGTTTTACAAAACAGAAAATATTTTACTTTGACAACATTTACCTAAAGAAAATCTCTAGACACTCCCATTACAGGTTACATCAACCTGTCAGCTACTCAGTTGTGCAAGTTTGTGGCTAAATTATCCCAGTGAGCTCACTGGTTTTTGGACGTTTCTAAAGTAGCCATACTGAAGTATCAATTATTTACACTTGCCCCAAAATTGTACATCCTATAAGTATTTTTGCAGTGTAGTTTAAGTGTACCAACATTTAGATTTAAATACACCTAGATTAGCATTTATTTCTACCACCTAAGCAGCTATGCAATGATGGAAAAGTCATGAAACTGATCAAACACTGTTTCCCTATCCTTAAAATGGTAATCATAAGGAAGATATGTGAGAAAATAAAATAATTTAATTAGAAACGTCTAGTCCAGTGCTTCAAAAATGGCACTTGGTAAGCATGGCCATAATCATAATTGCCATAAAGATTAAAATAAATTTTGGCTCATACTCAAGTTTGAAATTCGTCTCAAGGAGAAATTTTTTTTCTATAAAAATTCACCCCATTTCCATGTACTTCTGCTGCTCCTGCAAATTTCAACTGACATTCAACACAAATGGATTCCACTTCAGTCAACAATCTAAAATATTGGTACAATGAATTTGTTAGTGTCCAAATCTGGACTTGATACAATTGACTTTGATACAATTATTGCCAAAAGCTTACTTTAGCTATTCAATTTTTCAGAAAGAAGTCTAATGGATGGATTAACTATTAATCTTTCTATATTTTTTCAGACTTTAGTGCTGTATTAAGATGCCTCACCAGAAAGCGTAGTGCCTGGACCATATTACATAAATTCCCCACAGAAATGATTTTACTGAATTATGATTTAATGATTAATAATTTAACAGTCTGCACTCAACCATCTAGAAGTCAGATGCATGCCACTTCTATTTGATAAGTGCTTGCATTTTTTTTGCAGTATCACAGAGGCAATGCCTGCTGTCTATTCATTCATTCATTCATCTAGTCAACAACCTAGGGTAGTTTCATTCAACATCAAAATTATCACTAAAATAATCTTCTGGGATAAGTGACTGGGTTGGATGACAGAATCAGTACTGATGAAACCAGTACTGATGAAACCAGTGGTGTGGTCCAGGATTTCTTTGTGGTTTGATTTAATCTTTAAAACCTTGGGAGATATATGAGGGATTCCAAATTTTATATATGAGGAAAGGTCAGGTGATGTTACTGAGGTCTCATAGCTGGGGGGTGGCAAAATGAAGAGTCCAAGATTATTTTCTTACGGAGTAGTAAAAGAAAAAGAAAAGGGATATTATACTAGGACTATGCAATAGGAAGACAGACTAGCAAATTCGGTCTTGCGGTTTTAATGGAAGGTGTTTAAATCATTTTCATTGATGGCAGCATCCATGCAAGAAGTTTATAACCTCTTTTTGTGTCTTCTTTTAAGGTTAATATTTTTAACTTACGTTAGTTTAGTAATACTTGTTGGCAATCAGAATGGATACCTAAAAATATCAAAAATATACTGATTTTGTTAATTCAATGCTGCATAGTTTTAGTTAGCTAATATTTCAGTCAGACTTTTATATCATGTGAAACTGTGCAACAAATTCAACCAATGATCTTAACCTTAGAAATGTTCCAAAATTATAAGATGTTGAAATTAACAACCAATATTCGGATCTATTTAAATCATCCCACTCCCTGTCAAGAAGTATGTGCATCCACATTGGTAGTTAAGGGGAAGGTCTGATGTCTAAATCAACCCATTTCGTTTTTGACAGCTATTAGAAAGATCTTTATTTTCTCGAGCCAAATCTCTTCTGGCTTCACCTCATTGATTCTAGTTCATCCTTTTTGAACAACATGGAAGTCTAATTTCTCTTCCACGTTAGAACCATTCGGATACTTGGAAATAGTAAGATTGTACTTGAGTTTTTTCCACCTCAACTATACATTCTCCATTCTTTTAGCTTGTCTGTAAATTGTTTTATTTTACTTAATCAACCTTCTGTTTCCATTTGAAGACCGTTCAGTTTGTGGACATGCCTTTTAGGTGTGGTGTTCTTGGATTACAGCACAGTAGAGACGGACTGCCTCCTGCATCTTCCATCAACACAGATAGAGGTTATATTAGTGTTCTTGGCAGACACAAATTAGTACTGATTTGTACTGCAGTTACTATTAAGTAAAATCCCTTGACAATTTTCTCTGTTTCAAAAGCACATCTCTACTGTACTTGTGCCCATGGGTATTTTAGTCCAAATTTTGAAGTTTTACAAGTATTTCTATTATATTTTTTTCTAGTAAATTTGACTCACCATTCTAATACAGCAAATTTTATCACAGTTAAAAATTTATATTTATTTTCCATGTATTATGTGCCAATCACTGTACTAGGTATTTTTACTCATATTATTTTGATTTATTATTATTTAACCAGAAGAGGAATCCCAATTTTATGACTGAGAAAATATGTTCAGGGATATTAAATAATTTGACTGAGGTTTCTTAGAACATTAGTCACAGAGTTCAGGATTTGACTGTAGGTCTAAGTTCAAAGATCATGATTTTATTTATTTCTACCAGGTTGTTTCTCTATCACAACCTAAATTGTTGATATGTTGAGTAAGTCTTATAGAATATAGATAACTTGGACATGTCGTATCCATTGGCCACCAGACTTTAGACAAAAACCCGGAGTCCTTATAGGCCTATCTTATTTTAATGCTATCTAGCACGTATTTTTTCTTCTTGTGAGACATTTTACGAATTGACTTACTAACGTTCAAATACATATATTTTACTTCATTTTTCCTTATTAAATAATCAAGGCTTATGGTGAGAAAGTAGAGCATGAATATGGTTGGTTCACATAAAAATAAAAAAGTCCCTGAGCAGCCAGTAACTGTCACAAAGCCCATGAATTTTTTCTTTGAAGAGGTTCAACAATCTTTAGTTCTTCACCCAGAAAATTTAGATATTCTCTTTCCACATAGAAGGAGGAGATTAGAAATACCAAGACAATGTCAAGTCAAGGTTGATTGCTAAGGCAGGAAACAAAAGTCTAATAGGACCATTCAGCAGTTGCCTTTGGGAGCATCACTATATTTTATCATAATATAGTAAGGAATGTTTATAAAGATAACCAATAAGCTATTTATAAATTATTTAATATACATTCAAGGATATCTGTGTAAAAATATTTTGAAAGGCTATTTTTTTTTTGAGATGGAGTCTCGCTCTTTCACTCAGGCTGGAGTGCAGTGGTGCGATCTCGGCTCACTGCAAGCTCCGCCTCGCAGGTTCACGCCATTCTCCTGCCTCAGCCTCCTGAGTAGCTGGGACTACAGGCGCCCGCCACCACGCCCGGCTAATCTTTTTGTATTTTTAGTAGAGATGGGGTTTCACCGTGTTAGCCAGGATGGTCTAGATCTCCTGATCTCGTGATCTGCCCACCTCAGCCTTCCAAAGTGCTGGGATTACAGGCATGAGCCACTGTGCGCGGCCTGAAAGGCTATTTTAAAGGAAAAAAAAATTTCATATGTAAGAGAAAACTTAGTTATCTGTAGCTTGTACTCATAAATTGTACTTATTCAGAGCATCTTGGCTCCCCTTAATAAAGTTTAATATGTGAAATGTGACCATATGCATATCTGTATATGTGTGCATATGGTATCTATAAATAATCTTAGCAAATGTTTAATGTCTCAGATATTTGGAAATAAGTAAATTTTAAGGTGAGTTTTTGTACCATTTGTCTGGGAAGACAGCTGTAAGTAGATATATTTTAATCTTCCTAATACATATTCTTCCCTTTAAAATTTCCTTGTACCCTATCTCTGAAACATCTCTTGAGGGACTTGGGCATAAGAAACCACTGCTATTGCAAAAATATCCCTGTCTTTGATTACAAATGACTGAACCAGTCATTTGTGACTGGTTCTTGTGAATGAATCCAGAGGCTGGGCTCAGTCAAAGTCTATTTCTGTTTACCTTTTTTTTGAGACATATGTTATAGGTATGTGGTCAGAACTTAAACTGAAAAACCAAATAAAGTTAAGACTGTCAATATTTTTAGTCTATGTGTATTCTTAGAAGTAAGAAAAGGAAGCCATTCTTTAAGTAGAATGCAGCAGACATGAAAAGCAAAGCAAAATCCAGAAAACTTGATTCCACAAAAGGCATAAGTAGTCATCCCAATATTTTATTTTCATCTTTACTTCTCATTTTTATTTTCCACAGAACATTTATAACACAGAAATGTGCCATGTATCCTCCCCTTGAATGTCTATAAGATTGTGTTTTGTATATTTAAAATATATCCTGCCCGTCATTTACTTATGCTAGCAGTTGAAGTCTGATTCTTGCAATGAATGGTGTCCCAATAATATTAAATACTTATCTTATGCTTACTTTTAATTAATAGACAAGTAATGTGTTAAAGTATTAAACAACTCACTTTTGCACAACAGTGAAAAATTCTGAAGTAGAACATATGTGTGAGTATGTATATCTGTGGGTGATTTCTGTCTTGGGAAAATCTTATAGAAGTAATTTAGCTAGTGCCAGCATTGTGAAAGAAAATTCACAGATGCAAAATGCCACAATATCAAAACCAAAATTTATTATCTTTAATTGCAATAATAAAATTACAAAGAGTGTTTAGACGAACAAATAAAGAAAAATCAATCTTTTGACATTGAATAGAATCATTGGAAGAGTAAATTTTGACAGGAATTGGACTGGAACAAATTAGTAAAATAAAATATTTGTATGTGTGAAAAAAGAACCAGGTTCATGAATGGGGAATTGATGCATGAAATTATATTTAATGAACACTACTTTGAGTTGCCTATAGGATAACTTGAAATAGGTGAAGACTAGAGTTGAAATATGTGAAGACTACTAGAGTACCCCAAAGATACAATTACAAAGATGATTACGTTCAAGGACATATATAAATAAATAGTATTCAAGAATCGTAGAAAATCATTGAAAGAAAATTATTTTGTGTATAAGGATTGATGACAGAAAAATGCCATCAGTAATTTTCAAGATGATTAGTTTGAGTTTTTATTTTTACAATAGCTCACAGGTTAAAGAGTAATTCTAGTCATGCAGAAAGATAATTTTGTTTTTACCTGTTAAGTTGCTACCATTGGTGAAGTTACTATATAGACAGCTGGGGGAAGAAAGCGTTTGGGAAATATTCACATGTACTTGATAAATATTTGAATGCAAAGAGTAATTAAAACTCTGTTTGCCTATGCATTCATCAGAATGATAGATATAACTGAGGAAGAAGGCAAACCCTTAAGAGATATCAGAGTTAAAATTTGGGTTAATTTTTTTTCTTTTTATATATACTATATATATGTTTTATTATACTTTAAGTTCTAGGGTACATGTGCACAACGTGCAGGTTTGTTACATATGTATACATGTGCCATGTTGGCGTGAGATATACCTGATGTAAATTTGGGTTAATATTTGACTGATACTGTAATTGATTTTAAAAAAGTAATCAGAACCCTAAAACTTAAAGTATAATAATAATAATAAAAAGAAAATAAATAAATAAATAAATAAATAAAATGGTTTTCCAGAACAACAACAACAACAAAAAAGTAATCAGAGCTACAAAAAGAGACATGGAAGAGTAGGGTGCAGAGCCAATGAAGAGTAAGTTTAAAGAAGAAAAGTGTAGTCAATTGTTAAATATGTCTCACAGGGAAATAATTGGATTTGGCCAGAAAAAAGTATCTCTAGCAAAAAAGATCTTTCTAAAAAATATCTCTTTTATTTTAATGGAGAAGTTGAAAGGTAGATTTCAGTAAAAGAGTGTTAAAACAATGAATAAGTGAAGCAGGTTGAGTTACTCATGAAATTACAAATTAAGTCCGATATTAAGTACAATAAAACTCGGGACAACTTAGATTTCTACAAAACTAAGGAATATGTTCTTCAAATGCATACATTCAGTTTCCTGGTCTCTGTTTTTCATGTCCTAATCTTTTGTACTTTTATGTTTTATTAGTATACCCAACTTTAATATAGAATTTTTTGCAGGTACAAAATTGGAAATGTTGGCTTCACCAGAACCTAAGGGCCTTGTTCCCTTCACTAAAGAGTCTTTTGAACTTATAAAACAGCATATTGCTAAAACACATAATGAGGAACATGAAGAAGAAGATTTAAAGCCAAATCCTGATTTGGAAGTTGGCAAAGAGCTTCCATTTATTTATGGAAACCTTTCTCAAGGAATGGTGTCAGAGCCCTTGGAAGATGTGGACCCATACTACTACAAGAAAAAAAATGTGAGAATTAATTGAGATTATTGTGATGACATTTTTATTATTTTATTTCCAGACATACAGAAAATGTCATTGAGATAGGATACAAAAAGATAATGAAAAATAGGGCAAGATCTGATTTTAAATTATACAGAACTACGTAAGATATCTCATTTTGGGAGCACACATATTGGAGATTTTTATCAAAACTGCTATCTTACCTGGTTAGGTAGTATATTTTGGATTACTTTACTTCATAATATATGTATTAGTATGCCTTAATGTAAGTGAAATATTTTAAGGGAACATGATGATTGTCCATTTGTGGTCATCAATTTTAAAATGCCTATAAAATGCCTAGAATATACTCAACAATTTAAAATGTTCAATATGATGAACTTACTCAGAAGTCAGAAAAGTAAATACAACCCGTATGTTATTTATCATTTTTATTCATTCATACATACATACACTTACCCTTTATCTCCAGAATGACTTTAGGCACCTACTACTATATGTCCAATCCCAGAACAAGCACAAAATGCTAAATATGAAAATAATTGCTTTTAGAAATCAGAGATTGGTGTGAACCAATGAAGCTGAAAGAATCAAGGATGCAGAATTTGAGTTATAGATTAAAGAACACTTCAAAGTTTTAATAAGGGAAAGAGAAGACCTATGTGTAGGCAAGAGCAGAGAATGATTCTGGAATGAGGAAAAGAGAAAGTGACGCTATAACTGGAAACTTAGCTGTTGCAAGTTATGAGATATGAGGTGAGATAATGGAGATGTCAACATGGATTTAATATGGTGATCAAAGGACTGATGCAATGAATATAATGTTTAAGTAGCATTAACCCAGCAGATTTCTAAATGATGATTGCACAGAAGAGACAGGACTAGAAAGATGAAATAACACAGAGAGTAGTCCAGGACTGAAGTCGCGAGGAGACAGAGAGAACAAAGCTGAGAAGAAGCAGCATGACCTGACTGACTAAAAATGCCAAGGTTTTCAGCTTAGAGGAATGGTGATGCCACTGACAAAATGAAATAACTAGAAAGAATATCAAATTCGGGGGAGGTGACGATTAGCTTCATAGCAAAAGTAATTTGATATTCTTGTAGAGCATTCAATGATATTATCAAATGGGTGACAAGGAATTGCACCACATTCTCTGGATGGAAGACAAAGTGACTTTTTTTTTTTTTTTTAATAAATTACAGTTCTTTGGAATACTTGTCATGGTGGAAGCTTGTTGACATTTTACAGTAGAAATGTATATATTAACTTAAAAGACTGCAATATCTCGGGTAGCCTCCATGGGCCTTATGCAGCATTGTTATAATATACATGCTTAATCTTGAGAGCATTTTAATGAAAGTGTAAGTTAAGCCCTCATCTCAATTACCTCTACATTCAGTTTTTGCTATGTTTATGTCATAATAATTGATATGGCACAGTAACCGTAGGGATAGGTATTATTGCAGAGTTCTGAGTACCCTGCAGCATGTACAGACATGTTTGGCAAAGTGCTAGTTGTGTTCTTGAAGACAAAACCAAAGATTTTGAAAAATAAACCAAGGCCCAGAGTTACTCTTGGTCTAGTTCCCATGAAACATCTGGAGCAAGAACTGCACGGATAGCTTGGTATAAAAGTGCTGTTACAAATGACAATTTATTTGAGTTGCATTTGGTTTATTCTGTTAAAAGTGGCATAAAATAAATACTTTTATAATTAACAAAACAATTTCAGCTCTTAAATTGGGAGATTATTATACCTAAAATTAGTCATTTCATCACAATGGCATATATAACATCTTGTGTGAAGTTCGAGATTGTTCTGGAAAATAGCATGAAAAGCGCATTTAAAAAAATCAGATTTACTTTGGCTCTTTTTAATTTTTATTTTCTGTTTGCATTTAAAATAGAGGAAAATATCTATAGTATAGGTCAAAGTGTTCACAGATTGTGTGTTAGAAAAATATTTTATGAAGAAGAATTATATCACAATTTGGTTTCCATTTAGAACACTTATCCATGAAATATTATTGAATATATATTTGTACTAAGTAATCTATTTTTCTGTATATATACAAATGTAAATAGAAATAATCACCTCTGTATAACTTATAATACTGTAGTATCTAATAGATTATATTTAATATATAATTTTAGTATACTATAATTTATTGTGTCTCAGTATGTTATGTTATAAATTATAAAATATACTCTTTTAGACTGTAAGCTATAAAATATTCACTATTCGTATTTATTTATACCCCACAATAAGATTTTTCCAAATGGATATATAGTGGATATATATACACACTTTCACTGAATGCATATATATATATATATATATACACACAAATATAAAAATATGCAAACTTGCTCATTTACAGGTGTATATATATATATACACATACATTCATGTACATACACAAGCATGTACACATATATAGATATATGACTCAATTTTAATTTCAGAATATTTCTGATATTTCATTTTTTGTTAGAATTTTAATGCTTTAATATCTCAATGTATTAGGTTTACATGTTATAAATTTCTGGTTTAGATATATGTATGTTAATGATATCATTCAAGTTTGGTTTTATTTCATAGACAATTGTTAAGAATTAATGTACTATTTCAATTCATTGGATCTTCTTTGCTATCATAATCCCACATTTGATTTGCTCTGAAATAAAATCTAACTTTTAACATTCATTATGTTCTCAGATACACTGGCTCTGGCATTTTTAAATGGATCTTCGTGAGCCATTGGGATACTGTGTTCTTCCTATTCTGTTAGTTCTCTGAGGAGACTGGGGGTTGGCTTGAGACAAACAACTTTCTTGGGTGTAACAGTAGCAAAAAACTCAAAAAAGCAAAAATGGTAGATAAACAGGCAAGCCTAAATATGAACAAAAACATCTAAAATCTTTCCATTTGACTTAGCCTATAAAAATATATAAAAAAAGAAAAGTATTGCTTTTAGAGTCCAAGACTATAATGATGATTGATTGGCAATTTGTTGCATAATTGATGAGATTATGGTTCTGAGTTCTAATTTCACTTGATCGCTTTTCTTCTTACAGACTTTCATAGTATTAAGTAAAAATAGAACAATCTTCAGATTCAATGCGGCTTCCATCTTGTGTACATTGTCTCCTTTCAATTGTATTAGAAGAACAACTATCAAGGTTTTGGTACATCCATATCCTTTTCTGTTGACTTGTTGACTTTAAACTGTGCTGACATTAACTGCAACTATACTATTATTCAACTATTTCTGCAGTATTTTTCTCTTTTCAATTTATATCTCATGTTGGGTCATATTGAAATCTAGATTATACTTCATTAAGTGTTCCACGTTTGAAAATACATATAAAGCATATTTTCTAATATACACAATAGTAAATATTAACAAATATTAATGCCCATTGTTGTTCAATAAGATTAATATTTTTCAACATTTAAGAAATATATATAATAGAAATATATCTTTTCCAATATTATTTATTAACTATTATTCCTTAACTATAAGCTACCTTTTTCCGACTGTTTATTCTAATTAGTGTCCTGATTGATTGCATATTCATGTCCCTGACTAATTTGCCAAAATGGAGACCAGTATTAGAGTATGTTATATAATTATTTTATACATAATATCATATATAATTATATATTTTTAATATTTTACATTTTATTTTAATAACATTGTATTATATGATACGTTATATTTTATATTATAATAAATTTAATATTTGTTAATGATTAAGATAATATTTCAGTGCTTCACATATATTTTCCTTGCTATTGCAATCTCATTCCTGATTTGCTTCTAACTTAGGTAACTTTCATTCCTTTCCATTCATTAAGAAAATCGCTTTCTCCCTTTCTGTTCTATTCCTCTCTTTCCTAGGACATACCAGTAGTCTGACTTGCATTAGACTGTAAGGATGGAAAGGCCCATTAAATTTTCTGGGGGAAAAGGCTTTCTTGAAGTTACCTTTTGAGTTTTAATATTATTATTAAAAGTAGTTGATTTTGGAAGGTGACTATAACAATATCACCATAAAAAATCTTTGAATATATATATATAATAAAATTAGATCTTACACATGCCCTTAATGATGATTATTAATTATTGTATAATCCCTATAGGGAGTAAATTTGATATTTGATGTTTTTATCATTTACCTACATAATATATAAAGACTATCACCTCTCAGCTAGAATTTATTGAACTTTTTTTTTACTTTTTAACTTTTATTTTAAGTTCAGAGGCACAAGTGCAGGTTTGTTATATAGGTAAACTTGTGTCATGGGATTTTGTTGTGCAGATTATTCATCACCCAGGTATTAAGACTAGTTCTCATTAGTTATTTTTTTCATGATCCTCTCTCTCCTCCCACCCTCTAACCTCCAAAAGGCCCCAGTGTTTGTTGCTCCCCTCTATGTGTCCATGTGTTCTCATCATTTAGCTCCCACTTCTAAGTGAGAACATGCAGTATTTAGTTTTCCATTTCTGTGTTTGCTAAAGATAATGGCCTCCAGTTCCATCCGTGTTCCTGTAAAAGAAAATTCATATGGAACCAAAAAGGAGCCCAAATAGCTAAGGCAATCCTAAGCAAAAAGAACAAAGCTGGAGGCATCTTGTTACCTGACTTCAAATTATACTACATGGCTACAGTAATAAAAAAAATTTTAAAGTCAAATGTCATGACAAATGCTATAAGACACAGCCTACCCTATTTAAAGCATTGAGCTAGGGCTTTAAATTCTATTTAAAGCATTGAGCTAGGGCTCAAGGACCACTTGCTTTCTTGAATGTTGTCTAATTTATTGGTGGTTGGTTTGTTTTGGCCTACCAAGTAGACCTGGTCTCACCTTCCTGATGACTTATTCTTAGATGCCAGCTAGTTATCATAAACATAGTATTTCAGAGTTGACAATGTATTATTCTCACCAATAACATTTATATGAAAAAAATTCTGCAGGAATACTTTGCTTGGAATTTACACATTTGAAATACTTGTAAAATTCTTTGCAAGAGGTGTCTGGGCAGGATCTTTTTCCTTCCTTGGTGATCCATGGAACTGGCTTGATTTCAGCGTAACTGTGTTTGAGTGAGTATTTCTTTAAATTGAGTCTATTTTAATGTTTTGCTCAGAAAATGTTTTTCATAAAAAATAATTGACGTCTACAAAGATTTCTGCCTGCAGATAGTCTTCAAGTGAAGAATACTTCAAAGTTATAGTCATAGTGAGCTCTCTCAGCTGCCTCTGACCTAGTCCTCAGAAGATGCAATAAGAATGAAAGGAGTGGGGGGAAGGGGGGAGGGATAGCGTTAGGAGATATACCTAATGTTAAATGACGAGTTGATGGGTGCAGCACACCAACATGGCACATGTATACATATGTAACTAATCTGCACGTTGTGCATATGTACCCTAAAACTTAAAGTATAATAATAAAAGAAGAATGAAAGGAGTGGGTTATTTTCTGCTTTCTATTTGGAGCAAGAATGATAAAGATTGAATCTGTGCATTTTAAGTGTGCCTTTTAGTGATCAGTGAGCGAATCCCCTGAATACTTAGGAGAAGGTCCTAGCAGATTTGATTCTCAATTCCCAGTCTACGTTGCATGTAGCTACATTGCTTAAGACCAGCAAATATGCTAGAGATCACAATAACGTATCTTAAACACCACCCCCCCCCCCCACATTTTCTGGAATGCTTCAGACAATTCTAACAATTTCATGTCTCTTTTTAAAATACTTCTATTTAGTGTATTCTGTTTTCTAGCTATGGAAATCATTACTGGCATCAAACTTGTTAAAAATAATTTAAAGTAATTTTCTATTTGTAGATTTTGGGTCAGTTTTTAAAATAACATTTATAAACAGCATAAAGGTGTCGCTATTTTGTAAGCAATCTAACATAGTGTCTTATATCACTGTAATTATTACCATCACTACTTTGACTGTTATTACCATTATCTTTGCTGTTTTGCTGTTTCTGTTAGCTAACACCTACAGAGCCCTTCCTATGTGCCAAGTGCTCTTCTATGTACTTCACATAAATTAACTCATTAAATCTCTCAAAAAACCCTCTGAATCAGGAAGTATTATTAACCCCACTTTACAGTTGAGGAAACTGAGGCAAGAAAGATTTAAATAATTTGCTCATGTTGCACAGTTAGTTCATGGTAGAGCCTGGATTTCTACACAAGCAGTCTGGCTTCAGAGTCTGTGCCCTTAATCAACACACAGTCTGCTTATACCTTCATCACCATCACCATCACCATTGTCATCATTATCACCATCATCATCAATGTCATCACCATCATCCTCTCTTCATCTTTATTCTCATATCACCACCATAATTACCCTCATCATCACTGTATGTTTAAATATTTAAAATGAATCTTATTCCTTAAAACACTATTCATTTTTCATTGTAACTATCTTTTCAGTAATTAGATAACAAAAGATTTATGAACATAGTATGGAATATTTGATGAGAAATTAAGAGTATTCACAGTGTCAAACTTTTGTAAACTCTCATAATATAGATTAATATTTACCTGGCGACTTTCCACCGTAGCAATCTTTGACTTCTGATCAATAATAAAACTGTTTGCAATATGGAATCATGTGATCAAGGGAAATGTTTGCATATATGGTTTTAAAAATAAGTTTCAATAACCATAAAAAGCCAAGAATAAGTAGCATAGATGTAATATGACTTTTAAGTAACTCTAATTTAATTCCTCAGGATTATTATAAGATACTCACCTCTAGACTTCATTCCAATGCTTCAAACTGCAAGAACTTTGAGAATTTTAAAAATTATTCCTTTAAATCAAGGTAAGAAATTGCATTGAATATCTTTTCTTCGTTTTGTTTTATATACTGCCATGTATTCACTTGAACTTCCCTGTTGTTGTTCAGAGGAAATATTGAATAGTGTTTCCACTTTGAAACCAGTGAGTTATCTGAAACTTACATTTATGTCACTCCAGGAAAGAGAAGAAGAAAAGTATATTCACTGTTATTTATTTGGTGTAGGCCCAATTTTTACAAAAACCAAAATATAGACATCAATAAAATATATTTTAATTTGTAATTCTTACAAATATGAACTTATAAAATTCTTTAGACTTCTGAGAGAAATAGTGGTCTAGACAGATGTCTAATCTGCCTCTTTCTTTTCCTCATTTTATCAAGAAACCAGTTGATATGAACAAAGTAATATAAAATAAGATGAATTCCCCTTTGCTTTGAGTGCTTGGATAGGGTGCAATTCACATGCCACAAAATTCATCTTCCATCAATCTGGTTGCAACTTTACCACATTGATGGAAGATGCTGAAGACTAAGTTACAGCTCCCATTTCTAAAGACATTCTAACAGAAACACACCACACCTTCTAGTTTGTTATTGTGAATGAATAAGAACAATTAGATAAGAACAACTCTACCCAGAATGTTTTAGCTGCAATTCAGAAGTGTTATGAAATAGCTGTATCAAGAAAACAAAGGAGGAATGTAATAAAAGCAAAAACAAAGCCTACAGGCAACTTTCATAGACCAGAAATAAGGCTAAATATATATAGGCTATGTATTTGTAGTTCAGGTAGAACAAATGAGAAAAACAGATTGGAAAGTATGGTGATAATTCATAACCTGTGAATATACTAAAACATTGATTTGTACACATTAAGCTGTTGAATTGTGGGGCTTGTGAAATATATCTCAGTAAAGCTGTTTAATAAAAACTGTCTGTGGCATGGCAGCTTTACCAAATCTAGTGAAGGAATCAATTAGTGAGACTTAACCTGGTGGGAATTTTCACAGCTCTAGCTCCCTTACTACTCCCCACGTATTTCACATGCATCTTCATCTTAAGACTAGAGGTAAGAATTATTAAATAAACAGATGAATTCAAGTTCTAATAATACAAGAAGAATTCATTCACTAGAGTTGGAAGTCTACAGGCTAGTAGGGACCTCTCACTCTTTTTTTCAAGGGAGAATATACTAGGCACATACCGGCAATATGGAGTGTATGAAAATATTTTGCAATATAGAAAGAGAAACATATATTTAATAGAAAGTATCATCTTTTAAAATAAATGTGTTTAAAAATAGAAGCATACATAATCAATTATCTTTTTGCATTCTCTCAACAGAAGATGAAATGAGAGAGTAATATAGGCAAATATAACTAACTTTAAGACAAAAAAGTGATAAAAATTACACTACCCTAGATGAATATTCAGTGGTAATGGAAGCTGTAAAATAGTATTATCAGTGCATCAAACAAGCACACTTGTATAAAGAAAGACTAGAGGAATTCTGTATTAATACAATAGAACTGAAAAATGGAATGGATTAATGAAGGAGAAAATACTGAATTCCATCTTAAGCATAAACAGTGATCCTGAAAACAGACCAGAATGAATATAAAAGACAAATTATTGAAATATATACAATAGAAAAAACTTTTAAAAATTTTTAACTGGAAAAAGACCCTACAAATGAAAGAGATAAGCTTATACTAGATAAATAATAACTACAATGCACACTGGGACATATTGTAAAATGTGATAAATGTAAATTATTAAAGAATAAAAGTATTATAAAATTCTTCAAGCAAAAGAGCGAGAAACATACATCATGGACAGGTCACCCTTAGACCGCATGTTAATAGTAAACTTAAGTAGGCAGTGGAGTTTCAGAGCTTGGGGCAAAGTGTAGGCAGGGAAGTTGAGACACTAGAATTCTATACTTGGCTTTCATTTGTATGTATAGTCAACAAATGTATGTTCTCAGCTATGCAAGAGTTCTCAAACTGTACATGTGTATATTTTCAGAATATCTGCTGAAAAAATAAGTACGAAAATGAAATATTTAGCAATGAGAGTATTTAGTTCTAAAAGTAATTGCAATGAGCTCTGAAACCATTTCGACACAGAATGGATTGCAAATTACTGCTGTTAGTGAGTTGCAAAACAGAATGCAAATATTATAAATCAGAAGTTACCACATGAACTTCTGTGGTTCATTCTTGAACTAGAGACATATTTTATTTGTGTTTTAGAAAACTTTGACATAGATGTCAATATTATAAAAATTTAATGATTTTATTTTGAAATCCAATTTAACCTGGATGAATTGTCAGGATAGGTCCACCTACATTTATGAACAGCAACAACCTGCTGTAGATGAAGAACAGCTGCCACTTTAAGTCAGGCGGATTCATCTGAGTCCTCTCAACTCTCTGTTTGTGTAAATTTATGCTTCCTGGCAAGCCCTTGTAAGGATTTGAATTTTATCCTTTCTATAAATCATGATAGATAATATGTGATACAAAATACATAATTCAACAATGATAAGTAGGTCAAAGGTCATTACTTATATTAACAAAAACTGAGAAGTAAGAATAGAGAAATGTAAGAAAATAAATACAGTTATTTTCTCGCCTTATGTGGTGGGACTGAGTAGATGCTGTCTTATTGATGTAGAGATATGCATGTTATTTCAAAATAGGAACTTAAATTGGATATAAGTTCTCAAAACATGTATTTTATCTAAAATACTAAAGGAAAAAATAGATACAGTAAATTTATTGACAAAGGAAAAGCAACACAGTGAATAATAAGAAGAATATAGAAATCAAAAAAAAATAAAGGTATATTCCATTGTAAACCTAATTTATGAAAATAAATGCAGTTGGTTTAAATTATTTTATCGAGGCAGAGACTTTAATATGAAGTCAGAAATTCAATTAAGCTCTATAATAGACTTACTTAAGCTAAGCAAAACGAAGGTTAAAATTTAAAAGAAGGAGGAAGTTATACCAGAAAATTAAGATCGAAATTGGCATATGGCCCAGAACTTTCTAACAAAATCTAATTAGTATATACTAATGAAAATTATTAACAAACTTAATTTTATAAAAATGTGATGATGTCATTTTTTTTCCATTAAACAAAATGTCAGTGCTAAAATTAAGGCTCCACCAAAAACTGGGTATACAATGGAAATTGTCTGTCTATCTATCTATCTATCTATCTATCTATCTATCTATCTATCTATCTATCTATATGCATGTGTGTGTGTATATATATATATAAACACAGACATATATTTTTCTTTAAGAATTGCTCTTCTTAAAAACATTTCCTACAAAACAATATGAAAAAAATTCAGTATAAAAATATACTAAGGACTCATGACAGTTGCCAAATAAGCACACGGTGCAAATACACCTATTTTAAAAGTTTGGAATAGTAACTACAGAAATTACATTGAAGTCATTTTATTTTTTTCTAATAAACTGCCAACAATATTTAAAATGTTCCAGTGTTAGTGAAGGCTTATAGTCTGGTTTATACATTGGTTCAACATCTCTCGAAAACAATGTGAACGTGTGTATCAATGCTAAACCACTGTTGTATATTTGACACAGAAGTTCTATTATATATCTAGTATAATACTTTGAAAAGTTATAGTAAAAAGAATGATATAATTCTAAGTGGCAAAAGGAGGCTATAAACAAATATTTTATTATGGTGTAAAATTAAAATTGTATATTTAATCTAGATTATCACATTTCTGTAGTCACAAGAATGACTTATTTCAACCCTGTCATATTTCACTCAAGAAATCTAATCATCTGACGTCATTCAAATGAATAGTTTTCAATTCTCACAATAGGATAGAAAGTAGGTAGTATTTCCATTTTAAAAAATTATAAAACTAAGATATACAAATGTTGACTACTTGCATAGTTAACATCACAGAGTTAGTATATTCTCATTCATTATTGTGCTGAGCAGTTATTAGGATACGAATGCACACAGACTAGCAAATAAGAGATCAAGTGAAAAAGAAAAGGGAGGAGGGAAGGAAGGATAGAAGAAAGAAAAAAGTGTATACACAAAAAAGTTAATAGTAATTTATTCTATGAGATATGATTATGTTATTTTTGTTTTTTCTTGTTTTCTACTTTCAGAAGTCAGCATGTGTTATTTATAATTAGAAAAATGAATATCCTGAAATAAAGCCAGCTTTAAGTTTGAATTCTCTATTAGTATTCTGATATAAATACAGTTTACATAGATCACAGTTGTGTTATTCTCATTCCTGCTTATTGAAATTCTTCAAATTGAATTATTATAAAGTCAATTAAGGAATAATATAGAATACTGCTGTTTCAAACTGTTTCTTTTTTCAAGAACATTTTAATTTTGATTTATAACCTTACACCTTTCTTTATGCTTACAAACACTGGAGGTTGATACGACAAGTAGTAACCAAGAGAGGGAGATTGTTTTTCTTTGTAAAGAGAAACAAACAAATAATTAATTTTAAATAGTGTGTCTGAATTATTTTGTTAGGTGTTAAAAATTAGCAATAATACATAAACCTCAACTTTTGATTTAGTATTCACTTTATTTATGAGACCCAAATAATTAAAATTACATTATAAGATAAAACTGTTGATTTCAATGGAGTATGCAGTTGCTATGGGAGAGGTTTGCCAATGGTGCTTTTCTAAGATATTACATTATTTCAAAAACAAATGTTTCTCTTCCAGGTCTGAAATCCCTTGTAGGGGTCCTGATCCACTGCTTAAAAAAGCTTATTGGTGTCATTATCCTAACTCTGTTTTTTCTGAGCATATTTTCTCTAATTGGGATGGGGCTCTTCATGGGCAACCTGAAACATAAATGTTTTCGATGGCCCCAAGAGAATGAAAATGAAACTCTGCACAACAGAACTGGAAACCCATATTATATTCGAGGTAAGAATCACCTTGCCATGTATACCAAAAATTGAAACTTTTGTTAAAGGCAAAGCAGTCTTCCCAGAAATGTTGAACACAACATTTTGCTAGATTCCCAAAGGCGCTGGTTGAAAGGCAAGGATATTTGCTCTTTTCTTCACAATTGCAGAAAGAGATTTTATCTTCTGCAGAGATCCAAATAGACTTCCAATGTGGTGCTAACTCATAATTACATATAGAATATCATTTCTTGCCTATTTTTCAGAAACAGAAAACTTTTATTATTTGGAAGGAGAAAGATATGCTCTCCTTTGTGGCAACAGGACAGATGCTGGGTAGGTGGTATTAGTTTTATTCTATTAAATCATTATCACCTGTCAATAGTACTTAAGGAAGGACTATTCCTTTTACTGTCGCTTCCCATTTGATTGTGTTATCTCATTTCATCATCAAAACCATACTGAGAAGTTGTCTTAGTCTACTCGGGCTGCATTAACAAAATACCATAGACTGGTTGGTTTAAAAACAACAGAAATTTATTACTCACAGTTGGAGAAGTTGAGAAGTCCATATCAAGGTGCTGGGCCAATTTGGTGTCTGGTGAAGGCCTGTCCTCTGGCCAATAGAGGTGCCTTTTTGCTGTGTCCTCACATAGCAGAAGAGGCCAGAGGTTTCTCTCAGGCCTTTTCTCTGGGGATATCGATCACATTCAAGAGGACTTCACCCTCGTGACCTAATCACCTATCAAAGGCCCCATCTCCTAATCACATTGGGAGTTAGAATTTCAATATGAATGTTGAGGGGACACAAACATTCAGACCATAGCAGAAGTCTGCAATGTGGAATACTATTCATCCAATTTTATTTAAAAAGCAATAGGCAGACTAATTCAATGATTTCTTCAAGGTTGAGAAGCTAGTAAATGGCAGAGCTGGGACTTACACAAGAATTTTATCTTCTGTTTTCAAGAGGGCTCCAGAGCTAGTGAGAATGACCAAGAAAGACAATATAAATCTATCATTTGGAAAGAAGTTTTGGGAGAAAAGAAATATTAAAGAGATGCTGATGGGAGCCGGGATAGCTCGGGCCGGTTGTCCTGCTGCGCAAAGAGGCGAGGCTGCATGTTCGAGGCCAACCTGGGCAACAAATGAAAGCCTCACATCCATTTAAAAAAAAAATTAAAAAGATATACTGATATTTCACTTATTTAATCTCACATGTTTTTATGACTATAATTTACATTAATAAAAACCTCGTTCTTAAAATCAGCATTTCAAAATCATTCTTGAGATGACAAAACTGTCATATCTCATTGTCCTATAATTTCAGATGAAAATTACAATTCATAAAGGAGAAACAGGGCACTTCTCAGCAGTGTGACTCACGTAATTTCCTCCTGTTGCTTTGCTCAGCTGGGATGACTTGGCAGCCATCTGTAAACTCAGCTCTTTCTTACACTCTGGTGCCCAGATTAACAAAAGGCTCATGGGGGAGGAGAGCATGAGTTATATGGTTTAGTTAAATTCAGGGGATTTTGATATTTTCTCACTTGCTCGGCACACATATATGTATGTGTGTGTGTGTGTGTGTGTGTGTGTGTGTGTGTATATATACACAATATATACGTATATATATACACTATATACGTATATATTGTGTATATATATACACTATATACGTATATATTGTGTATATATATACACTATATACGTAGTGTATATATATACACAATATATATATACAATATATACGTATATAGTGTATATATATACATATGTATATATTGTGTATATATGTATATACACATATATGTATATATTGTTTATATATACACAATATACTATTGTATATATATATACACAATATACTATTGTATATATATACACATATATATGTATATATTGTGTATATATATGTGTGCGTGTATATATATATATATAGTTTGAGACTGAGTCTTGTTCTGTTGCCCAGGCTGCAGTGCTGTGGCTCAATCTGTGCTCATTGTAACCTCTGCCTCTTGGGTTCAAGCAATTCTAGTGCCTCTGCCTCTCAAGTAGCTGGGATTACAGGCATGTGCCACCACTACTGGCTAATTTTTGTGTTTGTAGTAGAGATGGGTTTTTGCCGTGTTGCCCAGGCTAGTCTTGACCTCCTGGGCTTAAGCGATCCACCCGCCTCGGCCTCCCAAAGTGCTGAGATTATAGATATGAACCAATGCACCCTGCGCCCAGCCTCAGCACATATTTTTTTGCCCAGCTCCTGCTGGGCTCCCATTTTATTCTCATATCCAAATGGTGAACCCATCTCTTTGTATCTGTCCCATCCCATTTCAGCTAATTCCTTTTATGTACATTCCAAGCTCAAATATGACCCGAAATACATTTTGGATACACGTGGTCATGGATATTCAGGATACAAAGGTATATTTCAAGGCAAGAAGAGAAAGTCATGCAGTGTTTCACCTGCAGCAGTCATACTTGGCTGCATGGTAAACTATCCCAAAACAACAAGACAACAACAAAACTTCATTTGCTCAGATACTATGGGTCAGCAATTTAGCAAGTCCCAATGCACAAGTGATTTTTAAACCTCTCCTTGTTCCATTAAAACTACAACAAGTAACATGACTAAACCCAAAATAATGTGAGAGAAAACTACACAAGGGCGTGGAGAGAGGAAGCATGATTTACTGGACTACCACTGTAATAATGGAACACAACACCGAAACTCCTAAGTGGATAGAAGTATAAGGACTCCCTAAAAGGAAATCAAATAAATATTTAATTTGATCTGCCTCCCCATGTGCAAATACTGCTTATAAATTATTGATGCGATAAATGTTTTCTCACCCTTAAATAATGGGTTCTAAGGGCTTTACATGAAGTCATTTGAAAATTATACCCTCAACCATTGCAGCTGTATTTGTATCAGTACTATTTTCCATCAGTTATACCTTCACTCTGATGTTCAGATATTTCCCCTTTAATATTGGAGTAGTAAAGATATAGTTAATACAAGGTATTTTATTCTTGAAAAATGATAAGACAATAGATTTTAAGTATTCTCACCACAAAAAAATAAGTATGTGAGGTATGCATATGCTAATTAGCTCCATTTGGCCATTCCACAATATATACATATTTCAAAACAGCATCTTGTACTTCACAAATATGTACAGTTTCTCTTTTTCAATGAAAAAATAAAGAAATACAAAAAAACGCCTTGGCAAAAACCACTTTTGAGGACCTTTTTTATTTTCACTTAATTAACACCGTTCACTGTATCAACTTATAATCTAACTCATGTGTGACTTTTTAGCAGGCAATTGTTTGGGAGCAGACATTACTCTCCCTGTGGAAGCGTGAGTTCTCTATTACTCAGGACTGATGTTCTATATTTATGATTTGGCCATAATCTAATAGTCACCTAACAGTAAGCAGGTTTTTTTCTTTGTCTTCTTTAGTCAGTGTCCTGAAGGATATGTGTGTGTAAAAGCTGGCATAAATCCTGATCAAGGCTTCACAAATTTTGACAGTTTTGGCTGGGCCTTATTTGCCCTATTTCGGTTAATGGCTCAGGATTACCCTGAAGTACTTTATCACCAGGTAAGAACAGAGAGAATCTGTACTGTACTTAGGAATGGCACCATGCCCTCACTTCTAAGATAATGGTCAAATGTAATGTAGTTTTTAAAATTTTTATGTGCATAAGAACATAAGAATTGGAAGACAAAAGTAAAGAGAACTAGAATTACAGAATGTCAAATTATATGCTGGCCACATTGCCAGGTGTATTATATCTTATTTAATCTTTGAAACAGTTCTACAAGGTCAGAGAGAGAGAGAGAGAGGAGAAGAGAGGAGAGAGAGAGAGTATGTATTTGTGTTGTTTTTTTTTTTTTAGACGGAGTCTCGCTCTGTAGCCCAGGCTGGAGTGCAGTGGCACAATCTCGGCTCACTGCAAGCTCCGCCTCCTAGGTTCACGCCATTCTCCTGCCTCAGCCTCCCGAGTAGCTGGGACTACAGGTGCCCGCCACCTCGCCTGGCTAATTTTTTGTATTTTCAGTAGAGACGGGGTTTCACCGTATTAGCCAGGATGGTCTTGATCTCCTGATCTCGTGATCCGCCCACCTCAGCCTCCCAAAGAGCTGGGATTACAGGTGTGAGCCACCTCGCCCGGCTGTGTGTGTGCTTTTTATATGAAGACACTAAGATTTGGAGAGGTCGAGTAGCCTCCCAAAATTTATAGCTGTTGAACGTCCCAGATCTCAGATCACTGTCTTGTTTCCAAGCCTATGATATTATGCATTTGGTAATCACTAAATAAAGAACATTTCTAGGTATTAATTCTTTAGTTAAAACATTTTGAATTTATGACATTACCATATCTTAAGCAATTATTTATTCAATATATACAGTGTCCTGTTTCTTTTTGTTCTTCTATTTCTTCTTATCCAGTTCAATATTCAATCATGTTCCAGTTACAATAACAGAAGGCTTACTGTAATGAGAATTGAAATTCAAATTCTGAGAGTCTGTGTTCATAACTAATTATGTATGTCATAGTTTCTCAGAAAGGTATGATATTCATGAAAATAGGGATTCAGTTTTTCTTTGAAGAGAAGTTCTATCATAGTAGAAAATAGTGTTATTTTCAAAGCAGCATTACTCTAACTTCTGAAGTTATTTATAGTTGAAGGAGAACATTCTTTATTTTTAAACAAACGTACATACACATCCAGTCCATGCTTATTTTGGTTGACTTGATAAATTGTGGGCAGTATACGTGTATATACGGGTCATTAATGATGATAGGCTAATGTAATATATTTGGGGCACAGATAAAGTTTCATAATATATTGTTAAATGGAAATCAAGTAGACCAAACATACATGCATTATAATTGTATTTTTGGTAAAAAAAAAAAAAAAGAAAATATTACCAGTGGCATTTTTGCACAAACTATATTTTTCTAATTTTGTTAGACTAGTACTTCTGTTGGTATTTCCGGTCTCTTTGATAAGATTCAGTGTTTTCTCCAAAACACTAGGAGGTTCTTATTTCTAAAATAATCATCATGTTATCCTTCTTCTAAAAATCCTTCAGTGTTTTTCAAATTCCTGTAGGCCAAAGTTCCAACTCTATATGCATGATATATAGTGCCCTTCAAGGTCTCATCTGCCTATATCTCCTGATTGATTTTTTAACATACTCTAATATATACTCTCTGTTTAACTATTTAAAAGGTTTGCTGCTTCCTAAATGAGCTTTTCTCATAATATCATATTTCCGTGTATTTTATACCCTCTCCCTAAATTTAAGTTTCCGCCTATCTGCCTTCAGTTTCATGCTTCAAATTTATGCTGTGAAACCATGATTTCTTCCTTGAGCTTTTCCCCAAGCCCAGTGTAGGAGTAAGGCACATCCTACACTGGAATGCCATGGGCCACTATACTTTCCTTAGATTGTGGTGTTTTAGTTGCTTGTCCAGCTATTTTCCCACTTAGAGATGAACTGCCTGAGAAACTACCTGCTAACTTTTTATCTATCTGAGAAAAAAAATAAGTATTTTTGTCTTATTTTAATTTTTGTTGATTTCTTAGCATCTACACATAGAATGCTTAATGGAACTTTAATAAAAATATAAGTGAATATGTATGGGCTATATCACTGTATATGCTATAATAATACAGGTTTTGCTCTTCACTTATTGCCCCCAAAATGTATCAATTAACTTTCTTGTTAGCATTTGTTTCAAGATGGTTCTTTCCCTCTACCAAAGAAATAGGAAACCAGTCTGGAAGTGTCCTGCTATTAGGGCCCTCAGGATCTTCATTATTGTACTCCAAGTTTTGTTTGCTTTTTTTATACTATAAGTTCTGGGATACATGTGCAGAATGTGCAGATTTGTTACATAGGTATATATGTGCCATGGTGGTTTGCTGCACCCCATCAACTCGTCATCTACATTAGGTATTTCTCCTAATGCTATCCCTCCCCTTCCACCCACCTCCTGACAGGCCCCCTGGTGTGTGATGTTCCCCTCCCTGTGCCCATATGTTCTCATTGTTCAACTCCCACTGATGAGTAAGAATATGTAGTGTTTGGTTTTCTGTTCCTGTGTTAGTTTGCTGAGAATGATGGTTTCCAGCTTCATCCATGTCCCTGCAAAGGACATGAACTCATTCTTTTTATGGCTGCATAGTATTCCATGGTGTATATGTGCCACATTTTCTTTATCCAGTTTAACATTGATAGGCATTGGGTTGGTTCCAAGTCTTTGCTATTGTGAATAGTGTACTCCAAGTTTTTACTGACTAATGTAGATAGAGTTTGTTTTGATTTTGTCTAGATTTGTATCCTGAACATTGCCTTAAAATGAACTAATTATGGATAGGGAAATTTAGCAATTTTTCCCAAAGAGTAAAGCATATGTTCTGGAGATTATTGTTTTCCATTAATTCACAATATATTTATTTTATCCAAGTATTCTGATATGCTGTGGGTACAGAAATGAACAAAACAGTGTCAACCGGCCGGGCGCGGTGGCTCACGCTTGTAATCCCAGCACTTTGGGAGGCCGAGGCGGGCGGATCACGAGGTCAGGAGATCGAGACCACAGTGAAACCCCGTCTCTACTAAAAAATACAAAAAATTAGCCAGGCGTGGTGGCGGGTGCCTATAGTCCCAGCTACTCGGAGAGGCTGAGGCAGGAGAATGGCATGAACCCGGGAGGCGGAGCTTGCAGTGAGCCGAAATCGCGCCACTGCACTCCAGCCTGGGCTACATACAGAGCGAGACTCGTCTCAAAAAAAAAAAAACAGTGTCAACCCTCAGGGAACAAAATTATGTTTACAGTATAGCTAATATTTATTGGGAACCTGGGATGTGCTAAGATCTTCGTGTATAATGTTTCATTTTATATTCATAAAAACATTGAGATAGGGGCCATAGTTAGCCCCTATTTCAAACTAAAATGTAATAAAACTAGAAATTATATACTGTTTTATGCTAACAAGAGTATATGCTTTTATGCTCCACTAGCATTATATAGTGGAGACAGCAAAAGTTCTGAATTCAGGCATTCCCTCATAGGCTGTGAGATCTTGGGAGCTTTTTTTCCTATCTGATTTTCATTTGTCTTCTGTGTATTGAAATAATATTGAATAAGATAATAAACATAAAGTATAGTTGTCCTTCAGTATCCATGGGGGATCAGTTCCAGGACCTCTGGTGGATACTAAAATCCATGAATTCTCAAGTCCCTTATGTAAAATGGCATCGAATTTGCATATAACCTACATACTTCCTGTATAAATTATCTCCTGTGTAAGTTAAATTATCTCTAGATTACTCATAATACCTAATACAATGTAAATGCTGTGTGAATACAGTCATGTGTTGCTTAATGACAGGGATACATTCTGAAAAATGTGTCATTAGGTGATTTCATCATTGTGTGAACATCATAGAGTGTACTTACACAAACCTGGATGATGTAGCCTACTATACACCTAGGCTATATAGTATAGCCTATTGATCCTAGGCAGCAAACCTGTACACCATGTAACTATACTGAATACTGCAGGCAATTGGAGCACTGTGCTAAGTATTTGTATAGGTAGGCATATAAAAGATACAGTAAAAACATGGTATAAAAAACCAAAAAATTGATATGCCTGTATAGAACAGCTCCTTTGGAATCTTTTGAGATCACTGTTGTATATGCTGCTGGTCATTGACCTAAATGTTATTATGTGGTATGAGACTGTATAGTTGTTACACTGTGTTGTTCATAATGACAAGATAAAAAGTCTATATGTTCAATATAGATAAAATTTTAATATGTATAGTTTTGACGCATAGTTGGTTGAATCCACAGATATGGAACCCATGAATACTTGGAACCAACTCTATTTACTGATGTGCATGGCCTGAAGGGTACTTTTTTCTTTCTTTTTTTTTTTTTTTGAGACATGGTCGCTCTGTCACCCAGGCTGGAGTTCAGTGATGTGATCATGGCTCACAGCAGCCTCAGCCACCCTGGGCTCAGGTGATCCTCCTACCTCAGTCTCCTGAGTAGCTGGGACTACAGGCAAATGCCACCACATCCAGCTAATTTTTTTGTATTTTTAGTAGAACTGGGATTTGCAGTGTACTTTATAATACCGATCCCTGACTGCTGAATGCACTACAATAAATAACAGACACTTTAGTGGTAAAATATTTAACCAATCCTAAATAGGTTACTCACTGTGATAACAGGGCTTATTAAAAATACTTTTAAAGACAAATAAGAAATTATTTCTTATTGAATGTTTGAACTTTCTATTAATCTGTAAACATTCTTGATTGTTACATCTACACAATATTTTCTGTAGATAATACTTTTCTGTTAATTTCTCATTTGTTTTCTTAAATTTTGTTCATGTACTTTTGATCAATGAGGTTAAATCAATGGATAATATTTTATATTTGTAATGTTCTACTTATAATTTTTTAAATCTTTTAATTTTCTGATCTGTCTTAGGCAATTATTATGAAATAAAAAGCTAGTCAGTGCTGTGTTTGGCAATCTAAAATGTTGTATTTTGTTATCTATAAATGTCATCCACTGCAATGCCTTCATGTAAATGGATAATTTGACTTCCCCATGTAGCTTGTCTAAAGGTTCTTCACCAAAGCAGATACTTTGACAGGCAAAGAAATAGCCCTGCTCTTCATTCCTTGTAAAGACTAATTTTTTACTTTGCCGTGATTTTTCCATAAAGTAATAATCAGAAAAAAAAATCTCCAAACATTCTCTGACTTCATTAAACTTCATGTATTTAAAGATTCTTCTGCAAAGAAAATAACTTTCCATGTTGAGGCTGTCCAGTTTCTATATTGAGAGATGACAATTATTTCAAATGTACTTTCTCTATCAGTGAAAACATAAAAATCAAATACTTACCCTAAGTTAATTAAATTACTAATTTCCCCTTGGTTTTACAGCATATATTTTATGCCTTACATGCATGTCTCAAGTTCAAAAGGTTTTCATTTATTTCTTCAGGTGGAGCCAGTGCTTAAACGGTCTTATGATTACATTCCATTTATGACTATATTATTTTCCTAACAAAATTTTGCCTTTTATCTTAAAATAGGAGAATCCTGGAAGATAAATAACATTTTACTCTTTTGCCTTACTTTCTACCTTTCCTTAGATACTTTATGCTTCTGGGAAGGTCTACATGATATTTTTTGTTGTGGTAAGTTTTTTGTTTTCCTTTTATATGGCAAGTTTGTTCTTAGGCATACTTGCCATGGCCTATGAAGAAGAAAAGCAGAGAGTTGGTGAAATATCTAAGAAGATTGAACCAAAATTTCAACAGACTGGAAAAGAACTTCAAGAAGGAAATGAAACAGATGAGGTATATATATATATTTTTTTAATCTTGAAACAACAACCATTTATTTGCTCATGATTCTATGGCTTAGGCTCTGTTAAGACAGTTCATTGCTGGTCCCATGGTGGTCACAGATTCCAAAAAACAGCAGGGGAGCAAGCACCAATGCCAAGTGCTTTAAGGCTCTGCTTGTGTCACATTTGTTATTGTCCAGTGGGTAAAGCAAGTAACATGGCCAAGGTTAGAGTTAAGGTGGAAAGGGATTTCCTAAGGAGGGTATAAATAAAAAGAAGGAAATTTGTGGCCATTTTTGCAAATAATCTACCACACTTAACGATATTTTTTTGTTTGGGTTTTAGTTCTTTTCCTCAGTAATGGTAGTGTTCTTTATTTTTCTATGCAGTTTTGAATTTTTAAATTTTTTATAATTTCAATACTTTTTGGAATTTTAAATAGTTGCTTTATTATAGTATCTTTTTATTATTTTTATACCGAATATATGTCCAGTTCCGGATCTATGTCTAGAACGTGCAGGTTTGTTGCATAGGTATACATGTGCCATGGTGGTTTGCCACACCCATCAACCTGTCATCTACATTAGATGTTTCTCCTAATGCTATCGCTCCCCTTGCCCCCACCCCCGACAGGTACTGATGTGTGATGTTCCCCTCCCTGTGCCCATGTGCTCTCATTGTTCAACTTCCAATTATGAGTGAGAACATGTGATGTTTGGTCTTTTTTATGTGTGTTAGTTTGCTAAGAATGATGGTTTCCAGCTTCATCCATATCCCTGCAAAGTACATGAACTCATTCTTTTTCATGGCTGCATAGTATTTCATGGTGTATATGTGCCACATTTTCTTTATGTAGTCTAACAATACTGGCAAACCAAATCAGCAGCACTTTAAAAAGCTTATCCACCATGATCAAGTCAGCTTCATATCTGGGATGCAAGGCTGGTTCAAAATAAGTAAAACAATAAATGTAATCCATCACATAAACAGAACCAATGACAAAAACCACATGATAATCTCAATAGATGCAGAAAAGGCCTTCGATAAAATTCAACAGCCCTTCATACTAAAAACACTCAGTAAACTAGGTGTTGATGGAACATATCTCAAAATTTCAACTTTTAGATTCAGGGGCTACATGTGCAGGTTTGTTATGTGGGTATATTGAGTGACAGTGAGGCTTGGGGTACAAATGATCCTGTCACCCAGGTAGCGTTTGGCACCCAACAAGCAGTTTTTCAGCCGTTGCCCTTCCCCTTCTCTTCCCCCTCTAGTAGTCCCCAAGGTCTGTTGTTCCCATTATTAGGTCCATGTGTGCCCAGTGCTGAGCCCCCCCAGTTAGTAAGTGAGAACATGCAGTATTTAGTTTTCTGTTCCTGTGTTCATTCACTTAGGATAATGGCCTCCAGCTGCATCCATGTTGCTGCAAATGACAGGGTTTAATTTTTTTTTTTCTAGTACTTCTTAAAATCACAATGCTAGAGGTGTCTTTTTAAGGTCTTGGAGTACATTGCCTTCTAATAGATGCTTATATCTGTGTGTGGTACATAATCAGAAGATCAAAAAATATTTCAATAAGAGAGCTTGCTTTTGCTACAACTTTGAAAAATGTCTAGTGTTAATGCAAAAGTGACAGAACCTTCCATAATTTCGAAATTAGAAAGTACTAAAAGGATGGATAAAATTACACTATTGAAGTTGTAGACAGAAATAAAATTACTTTATTGGCTTTCTAGTTCTTTCCAAAGGAAATGCACTATGTATCATAGTACAGGGAATTATTTTATTCCTGAAATAATTAAATCCAGATTAATAAAGCCTAACAATATTTTACTGTAATTTTCAATTACCTTAGTGTTGTGCTTTAATATATTTTTCAGATTCTTTAGCCTCATAGCAAAAACTTTGGTCTATTAATTTGCAAGTATTGACAGAAGTAGCATTAAGGAAGTTTTGGAAAATTGTCTTTAAAAATCTAAACTGTGCCATAAGTGTGCTTAAAGAAAGGACCAGATGGTAGAAAGCAAACAGAAGTAGCTTTCTAATATTCTGCAGGACCTGGCAATCTCACATCTCTTCTTTGAACTACCTTTCTGATAAATGGGAAAAAGGTCTATACTGAGCCAGAGAACAAAAAATAGAGAGGAGCCATACCCAGAACCCTCTCTATAAAGAGATAAAAAGACAAGGGGAAAAGTAAAGGGCCAAGATACACTCTGCCACGAAGTGGAATATATAGTAAGGTACATTAATGCCAAAGGTCCCTACTAAGTCAAAGAGGGAAATGTTAACTCCCCTGTATACAACCCTTTTATTAAGTCATCACCAGTCAAGAAGCTTTAGAAAGCTATTGTACCAAAAAGTGGAATCTGAACAACATGACGTAAGATCATACTGAATGACTCGATAGCTACTTGTGTCCGTAACATGCATACCATTGAACAAGAAGCAATTGTGGACTGTGTGAAGAAAACATGTATAAAAAAGGCTATTGAGTATTCCCATTATATATGAGTAAGCCACAGAAAAACAAATTTCAAAAGCTTTCTGTTTCTAAGAAATGAGTCCGGGGTCCTTCAGATTGAGTGATTAGGGTTTGAATGATACGTTGAATGTGTAATTTGTTCTGAAGTGGCATTTCACAATCTTAAGGGCTTATGGCTGCACTCAATTGTATCCAAGAATGTAACAATACTTCTCTGATCCCAGATGAAATGTTTTATTAACTCTGCTTATGAAGAACTTGGATATTTCCCAATTTTACAATATTTCCACTCATTTTTCAGCTCTGGATCCCATTTTCTGATTTTTATTAAAATTTTTAATTATAACCCATTTCTTTTCCTGGAAGATTCCTAGAACATTTTATCTGAAGAATTTTCTAGGAAGTAAGAGTATACACTATTTGTACAAGAATTTTCCTCTTTTATTTATAAATACAAAAATTAGAAAAAATAATGTAAAATGGAACAAAGTGAGGGCTCTACAGGTCACTGATCTGCTTGCAAACCAGTCAGATGTCAGTTCCGATGCTGGAATTGCCAGGATATTGCTTAGGTGCTTCATATCCTCACCTTATAGGAAAGCTGTTGGTCATATTGGCTAAAAGCACAGCTCTGCAGTCAGATAAATATGGATTTCAGCCTAATTTAGCTACTTAATAGATGAATGATGTTTGCCAAGTTTGTTAGCTTTTCTAAACTTCAGCTATTTTATCTGTAAAATGTATACAAAGAACCTGTCTTATGGGTTGTAGTGAGGTCCAAATGAAATAAATGCATGTAAAGCACTAAGCAGTGCTTACACTATACTAAGCAACTGAAAAAAATGTTATGAAGACTATTAATAAAATTATTATGACATATTGACATTATGCATCATGTTGAAGATAGCTTTTACACAAACTATTGCACTCAGCAATCTATATTAAGAACACTTGATTTTTATGGAAAAAGTCAGATTGAATAAACTCACATTTTAGAAGTGAATTATCTCATAACAATATAATAACATTAATATCATGCAACATTTATTGCTTATTTACTATGTTTCAGACTCTATGCTAAATTTTTACATATACTGTTGCCTTTCTACTGTGACAACCCTTTGAGGTACTGGAATTATCTCAGTATTTCATGTAAGAAAATTGAGGTTCAGTCTCCAAAGTGGGAAATGTAGAACTAGCCATAATATTAAACAAGATATTAAAATGTTTGTTATTACACTATAAAATTTAATTCATGTTAATAAAGTTCATAAATAATCAGTCGCTAATTATAGATAACACAACAAGGCAAACACAAGAAGCATGGCTGTTCCAACAGAGAAACACCCAGCAACATAAAATTCTTGTCTTTGACTATATTTAGGGATAATTAAAATAACAATAAAAATGACAATAGCAGTCACATAAAATGTTTATTGAGTGTCAAATATGCACCAGACATATGATAAGTACCATCATGAATTCTCAAGTTTAATCCTCATTGAGGAGTTCCAGCTGCAGAGATCTATACTCACTGATATTTGATTTCACAACACTGAGGAATAGAATCCATCATTTACCACTTCACTTCCTGGTTCTGGAGGCTCAGTGCTGAAACAGTATCATTCCTTGCAGGTGAAACTTTCTAATGAATTGTCAACTACTGGCAAAATCTCAGGAAGATAATCATGTATATAAAATTGTAGAAATACAAATATTTTAAAAAGATATTTGCCACATTTAAAATGATAGTCATAATTCATCTAATTAACACATGATTGACAATTGTACAAAGCACTGGATATAGAGTTTTAATAAATCCAAATAGAGTGTCTATCTTCATGAAGCTAATTGTCTAATGGATAGATAGACTATCAAATTATCATAAACACTAAATTGTATCTGAAGGACAATAAATTATGTATTTCTAGCTGTTATGGAATTGAAAACACAAAATACCAGACACAATATATTCTTCCCAAAATTTGAGTTAAGTCTAATAAGCGTCTTGATCCAATTGCTTTTTTTTCTGAGACTATAAGAGAGGAATACATTAAATTACACTGAAATGATACAATCTGCCAAATAAAGAATGTGAAAAAGTCTAAAGTATAAGCAACCCAGAATCTTTAAAAAATAAATCATGTTGGAAAAAATAAATTAAAATTACAAGATAATTGATAAAACTTCCAAGTAAATAAAATGTTTGGACCTTGTTTGTATTTTGATTAGAACAAATCAACTGAATTGATGTTTTTGAGTAATGAATTGGGTATAATTTGAGTATGGGTTAATATTAAGGAATTACTAATTTTGCTAATTGTGATAATGGTGTTGTGATTTATATTTTTAATATTTTATCTGAAAAGTGTATTATCTCTGAAATTTATTTAAAATAAATATTTCAGAAAATAAGTAGAGTGAAGAATAAATGAAAAAGGAAGAATAGAACATTAGTAATTGTTGAGGCTGGATATTGCTTACTTGGTGGTTCACATTATTCTCTGCTTTAATAAATTAAAGGAAACTGGGGCAAGTGGAGTGAAGCAAAGAGACATAGTCCTTTGAGGGCCTTTTGTAAAGGATTCTCTGATTTGAAAAAGGTTTCTGTGAGAAACTGACACTTGAGCTGAGATGTGAAGAATGTGTCCAGGCTAAATAGATGGAGTTGGCAAGGTGAGTCAGAGAATTAAAAAG
This sequence comes from Hylobates moloch, assembly GCF_009828535.3. Classification (NCBI taxonomy): domain Eukaryota; kingdom Metazoa; phylum Chordata; class Mammalia; order Primates; family Hylobatidae; genus Hylobates; species Hylobates moloch. The sequence continues at coordinate 76,150,424 of NW_026652276.1, forward strand.
ACCAGCATGGCTGCAGGAAAGAGTAACCCTGAGTCCATGACAAACTTGTCAGGTATTCAGATAAATGTGAGACATGTGACTAAGTTCTTCCTTATTACTATCTCCCCTCCAAAAAATACTTAAACCAGTTTTGAGAAAAAGAATCCTAGCCCCCTTTTCCAGTTTAATTTTAATATTGGATTGTCAAAAGTTCAGGCATATGCCCTTATTAGCTCTTAAATATCCATAGAGGAAGGATGTTGAGTAACAATCCTCTCAATTTTCACTGTAAAATAGCTATATCCTTAGTATTTGACCAATATGTGGGCATTTATTCAATATTTATAAGAAGCTCAATCAAGGTAGATATATTACTAGACAGACCTGAGGTTTATTCATTTCATATTCTAAAATCTATCCATAGTTGAAGCCAAATTAGTAGAGAATTGAGCACTGACTATATCAACGACAATATTATTACCATGTACTTTATTCCCCATTACCCCACCCTGGACAGTTATCTTTACTGAATTGCTTCTTAATGTGATTCCAAGAAACATTGTCCCTATCTCAAACAGCTCTATGAAGAGTAATTAATTCCTCTCCATTAAGGATATATTCAAGGATATTATTCTCTGTGTCACACAGTATCATCTTTATGAGATACACATATAAGAAATCCCCGTCAGATCTTAGTAACAAAAAATTACTTCTATTGGTTTTTAATCTCATGAAAATTTGGAATTGCATAAATTATAACTTACATTTTATGTAATCTTGTAGTTCAGCTAAAAATAGTTTCTAGAATAAGCATAGTTTAAACAAACAAACAAAAAATCTAACCCTTACTTCCTGAACTTTTTTGAGACAGAGTCTCACTCTGTTGCCAGGCTGGAGTGCAGTGGCACCATCTGGTCTCACTGCAACCTCTGGCTCCCGGGTTCAAGCGACTCTTCTGCCTCAGCCTCCCGAGTAGCTGGTGCTGTAGGCGCGCCCTAACTCATCCAGCTAATTTTTGTATTTTTAGTAGAGACGAGATTTCACCATGTTGGCCAGGATGGCCTCGATCTCCTGACCTCGTGATCTGCCCGCCTCGGCCTCCCAAAGTGCTAGGATTACAGGCGTGAGCCACCACACCCGTCTACATCCTGAACTTTTAGATTACTTTTTTTTTTTAATTTCTTTTTTTTCTCAACTTTTATTTTAGATTCGAGGGTACATGTGCAGGTGTTACATGGACAAATTGCATGTCACTGAAGTTTGGTGTAAGAATGTTCCCATCACCCAGGTAGTGAGCATAGTGTCTGATAGGTAGTCCTTCAACCCTTGCCCACCCGCGAGCCTTCCCCCTCTATTAGTCCCCAGTGCCCGATGTCTATTGTTCTCATCTTAATGTCCATGTGTACACAAAGTTTAGCTGTCACTTATAAGTGAGAACATACAGTATTTGGTTTTCTGTTCCTGCATTAACTGGCTTAGGATAATGGCCTCCAGCCACATCCATGTTCATCAAACTGCAAAAGACATGATTTTGTTCTTTTTTTAGAGTGGTATAGTATTCCAGGGTAATACATTTTCTTTATTTAGTCTACTGTTGATGGGCATCTGGATTGATCCCATGTCATTGCTGTTGTGAATAGTGCTGTAATGAACATACAAGTGAATGTGTCTTTTTGGTAGAATGATTGATATTCCTTTGGGTATATACTCAGTATTGGGGCTGCTGGCTCTAATGGTAACTGTGTTTTAAGTTATTTGAGAAATCTCCAAACTGCTTTCCACAGTGGCTGAACTTACATTCCCACCAGCAGTGTACAAGCATTCCAATTACTCCACCAACATCTGTTTTTTTTTTTTTTTGGTCTTTTTAGTAATAGTCCTTACTGGTGGGAGATGATTTCTTATTTCGTTTTGACTTTCATTTCTCTAATGATTACTGAGGTTGAGCATTTTATCATGTATGTGTTGACCATAGTATACCGCCTTTTGGGAAGTGTCTGTTCATGTACTTTACCCACTGGAAAAAAAAAAAGAGGGACTGGAGCTCTGTAGACCTGCAGAGTCTGTCATTGGTCTGAGGAAACAGAGTGTGCAGTATAATTGGCTTTATCCTCCTCTAGCTCTAGTATTTATGAAATTACAGGGGTCTTGACTGATAGTGAAATAATATAACGATTTCCATGGCGTCTATTATGCCATTTAAGATATACCACAGCAGAACTTGCCAACCAGAATGTTGGGTTGGGTATTGGCAAGCCTCAACCATTAACTCCCTCAGTGCTGGGACAGTGGCAGCCCCTATGTCAGTTAACTCTATTCAAGAGCAGTCTTTACCTCAAGTTAACAAATATACAGATATTATCATCCTTTGCTTGTGTCAAATGTAAAAACAGGGATCACTATAGTGTAATATCATCCATCCATTGTCTGGTTCTTTTTTTTATTATTATTATACTTTAGGTTTTAGGGTACATGTGCACAATGTGCAGGTTTGTTACATATGTATCCATGTGCCATGTTGATTTCCTGCACCCTTTAACTCGTCATTTAGCATTAGGTATATCTCCTAATGCTGTCCCTCCCCCATCCCCCTACTCCACAACAGTCCCCGGAGTGTGATGTTCCCCTTCCTGTGTCCATGAGTTCTCATTGTTCAATTCCCACCTATGAGTGAGAACATGCAGTGTTTGGTTTTTTGTCCTTGCGATAGTTTACTGAGAATGATGTTTTCCAGTTTCATCCATGTCCCTACAGAGGACATAAACTCATCATTTTTTATGGCTGCATAGTATTCCATGGTGTATATGTGCCACATTTTCTTAATCCAGTCTATTGTTGTTGGACATTTGGGTTGGTTCCAAGTCTTTGCTATTGTGAATAGTGCCGCAATGAACATACGTGTGCATGTGTCTTTATAGCAGCATGATTTATAGTCCTTTGGGTATATACCCAGTAATGGGATGGCTGGGTCAAATGGTATTTCTAGTTCTAGATCCCTGAGGAATCGCCACACTGACTTCCACAATGGTTGAACTAGTTTACAGTCCCACCAACAGTGTAAAAGTGTTCCTATTTCTCCACATCCTCTCCAGCACCTAAAATTTAAATTCAAATACTGTTTTACATATGATCACTGGAAACATCTATGTCCACACTCCTCAGAGTTATGAATGCATAGAACTTGTAAAATCTGCAACAAAGCCTGGGAGTTTTAACTGTCTTACCAATGCAAGATCAGTAAAGCAGAAGATCTCTTAAAATCATTATTCAAGAGACATGATAAACAGAAATAAGTAATTCTCTTACGGAATTATGCCTGTCCTACTCATTTAATATCATACATGGTCTATCTAAGACAACCCTTATAAATCCATTCCATTACTTGTTATTCTTCAAGACTTATTATTGCAATGCCAAATAATTTTTTATTTCATCAAGAGCATTTACAAAATTATAAAGTTAACATTATCCTAACAAAATTTAAGATGTTAGAAAAATACTCTGTTATTACTTAGTAGTATGTTTCCTGATTGGATATTTTGCAATAATCCTAAACTATATATTGAATTACTTGTCAAATATGGATCATACCACAATCACTTCCTGGTCTTTGCTCCTTTTGTATTTGACCTTAGACCTTACAGTGTAAACTTTTATTTAATTTTAAGAACTCCTAAATCAGTTTAATAACTGCCTAAAGATTGGCAAGTGATAGACCCCAAAAATTCTTCTGGAACACTATTAGTGGGATTGTAAGTTAGTACAGCCACTATGGAAACAGTATGAAGGTTCCTCAAAAAACTAAAAATAGAGCTACCATATCATCCAGGGATCCCACTGCACGGCATGTACTCGAAAGAAAGAAAGTCAGCGTGTTGAAGAAATATCTGTACTCCCATGTTTATTGCAGTATTATTCACAATAGCCAAGACATGAATAAACTTTTTTTTTTTTTTTTTAGACAGAGTCTCGCTCTGTCACCCAGGCTGGAGTGCAGTGGCGCAATCTCGGCTCACTGCAAGCTCCGCCTCCCGGGTTCACGCCATTCTCCTGCCTCAGCCTCTCCGAGTAGCTGGGACTACAGGCGCCCGCCACCACGCCCGGCTAATTTTTTGTATTTTTAGTAGAGACGGGGTTTCACCGTGGTCTCGATCTCCTGACCTCGTGATCCGCCCACCTCGGCCTCCCAAAGTGCTAGGATTACAAGCGTGAGCCACCGCGCCCGGCCTATGAATAAACTTAAGTGTCTATCAATGGACACATGAATAAAGAAAATGTAGTATATACACAATGGAATATTATTCAGCCATTAAAAAGAATAAAGTCTTGTCATTTGCAGCAACATGGGTGGAACTTGAGGTTATGTTAAGTGAAATAAGCCAGGCACAGAAAGACCAACTTCACATGTTTTCAGTCATATGTGGGAGGCTACAAATGTGGATCTCATAAAAGTAGATAGTTTATTGGTGGTTACCAGAGGCTGCAAAGGGTATGTATGAGGGAGTATGAAGAGAGGTTAGCTAATGGCCATAAAAAATATGGTTAAATAGAAGGAATAAGATCTAGTGTTCAATAGTATAGTACAGTGACTCTAGTTAATAATTTATTATATAGTTCAAAATAGCTGTAGGAGAGGAATTGAAATGTTATCAATACAAAGAAAAATGTTTCAGATGATATGTATTCCAGTTAACCTGACTTGATCATTACACATTGTATGCATGTATGAAAATACCACATATACCCCTCAAATATGTACAATGATTATGTATCAATTTAATAAAAAGAAAAGGCTCCGGGAGAATAAGTGGTGTTTTTAGCAAGGCTGTGCACCTTCTTATAGTCTTGGACCTGCAAAGAGAGGAAACCAGTATTAAACCATCAAATTCCTTTTCAGGCCAAGACCATACAAATAGAAATGAAGAAAAGGTCACCAATTTCCACAGACACATCATTGGATGTATTAGAAGATGCTACTCTCAGACATAAGGAAGGTAAAGTACTAAATAATTGGACACTCACTATTGAAGGTACTACTCATAAAATTCACTTCTAAAGAAATTCAGCAATTTCTTCAGAATCTTAGATGGTAATAACAAAAATTTAAGAAATATTTGAGAATATTAGGATAAACCATGTATAAACATTTTAGAATCATGGTGTTTTAAACATTGGAAAGAGTGACCAAAGAGTACCAAATAATTTTCTTTGTTTAACATTAAAAACATATTGACATATTAACTTGTGACTAAGTATAGAGATTGTGGTATATAACATTAACATCTCAATGTCCCTTCTAGATTTATCTCTGTATTTTTATGTGTAACCAATAATTATTCATCATGGACAATATCAAAAGGCATTAATTAGTAAAGCATGTAAATCTAGACATTGTAAGTCACAATGTTCTCAACTATGTTCCATATTTGCTTTCTTGAGAGATGTCCCTACATTTTTCTTCTAATACATAGTTCGCTTCATTTTCTTTTGTCTAACTAAGCCAAGCATGAACACAATAGAGGAAATTCAATTCATTCCACTTTTTTATTTTCACACACAGATTTTTTTTAAATTAAACTTTAAGTTCTGGGATACATGTGCAGGACGTGCAGGTTTGCTACATAGGCATACATGTGCCATCGTGATCTGCTGCATCCATCAACCCATCATCCAGGTCTTAAGCTTCGCATGCATTAGGCACTTTTCCCAATGTTCTCCCTCCCCTTGTCCCCTACCCACTGACAGGCACCTGCGTGTGATGCCCGCCTCCCTGTGTCCATGTGTTCTCATTGTTCAACTAACTCCCACCCATCAGTGAGGACATGTGGTGTTTGGTTCCTGTTCCTGTGTTAGTTTGCTGAGAATGATGGTTTCCAGCTTCATCCATGTCCCTGCAAAGGACATAAACTCATTCTTTTTTATGGCTGCATAGTGTTCCACAGTGTATATGTGCCACATTTTATTTATCTAGTCCATCATTGATGGGTATTTCGGTTGGTTCCAAGTCTTTGCTATTGTGAATGGCGCTGCAATGAACATACATGTGCATGTGTCTTTATGGTAGAATGATTCATAATCCCTTGGATATATACCCAGTAATGAGACTGCTGGGTCAAATGGTATTTCTGGTTCTAGATCCTTGAGGAATCGCCACACTGTCTCCCACAATGGTTGAGCTAATTTACATTCCCACCAGCAGCGTAAAAGCGTTCTTATTTCTCCACATCCTTGCCAGCATCTGTTGTTTCCTGACTTTTTAATGAGCGCAATTCTAACTGGCATGAAATGGTGTCTCATTGTGGTTTTGATTTGCATTTCTATAATGACTACTGATGATGAGCTTTTTTTCATATGTTTGTTGGCCACATAAATGTCTTCTTTTGAGAAGTATCTGTTCATATCCTTCGCCCACTTTTTGATGGAGTTTTTTCTTGTAAATTTATTTAAGTTCCTTGAAGATTCTGGATATTAGACCTTTGCCAGATGGATAGATTGCAAAAATTTTTCTCCCGTTCTGTAGGTTGTCTGTTCACTCTGATGATAGTTTCTTTTGCTGTGCAGAAGCTCTTTGATTTAATTCGATCCCATTTGTCAATTTTGGCTTTTGTTGCCATTGCTTTTGGTGTTTTAGTCATGAAGGCTTTGCCCATGCCTATGTTCTGAATGGTATTGCCTAGGTTTTCTTCTAGGGTTTTTATGGTTTTAGGTTTCATATTTAAGTCTTTAATCCATCTTGAGTTAGTTTTTGTATATGGTGGAAGGATGAGGTCCAGTTTCTGTTTTCTGCATATGGCTAGCCAGTTTTCCCAGCACCATTTATTAAATAGGGAATCCTTTTCCCATCGCTTGTTTTTCTCGAATCCAGCAGCACGTCAAAAAGCTTATCCACCATGATCAAGTCGGCTTCATCCTGGGGATGCAAGGCTGTGGTTAGTTGTCTCACACAGAGATGATTAGCAACATGGACACACATGTGAAGTGGGTTGAGGAGCAGAAAGTTTAACAGACAAAAAAGAAAGGAGAGAGAGAAAGCTTCCTCGTGCTGAGAAAGTGGGTTGCCCAAGAGAGGGTTTCCCTTCATTCAGTTTTTTATTAGGATAGAGTATTTCTGTTTTTGAATTCCGTATCAGAATTCTATCTTCAAATCTCCCTATTAGTTCGTTAGAACTTAAAACAATTTGCGAATGTTTAACCTTCCTCCCTCCCTCTCTCCCTCCCTCCTTCCCTCCCTCCCTCCCTTCCTTCCTTCCTTTTTTCTTTCTTTCTTTTGGCAGAGTCTCACTCTGTTGCCCAGGCTGGAGTGCAGTGGCACAATCTCAGCTCACTGCACCCTCTGCCTCCCGGGTTCAGGCAATTCTCCTCCCTCAGCCTCCCGAGTAGCTGGTGTTACAGGCACCCACTACCACACCCAGCTATTTTTTGTATTTGTAGAGACAAGGTTTCACTATATTGGCCAGGCTGGTCTCGAACTCCTGACCTTAAGTGATTCGCCCACATTGGCTTCCCAACGTGCTGGGATTACAGGCATGAGCCACTGCACCCGGCCAGAATGCTTAACTTTTGTATTCTTTCATTTCAGAACTTGAAAAATCCAAGAAGACATGCCCATTATATTGGTATAAGTTTGCTAAAACTTTCTTGATCTGGAATTGTTCTCCCTCTTGGTTAAAATTGAAAGAGTTTGTCCATAGGATTATAAGGGCACCATTTACTGATCTTTTCCTTATCATATGCATAATTTTAAACGTATGTTTTCTGGCCTTGGAGCATTATCCGATGAGTAAACAAACTAACAATCTTCTCGACATTGGAAACCTGGTAAGACTCTCATTGTACATTATTTTCATTTGTAGTTTCTTAGTTATCATTGAACTTTTCTTGGTTCATCATTATTCCCATTATTTTATTCTGTAACTCCAATATGTTGCAATATGCATAATTATTGAACAAAGCATTGTGTTTATGCTTTATCCCTCCAACCCCTGCTTTGTAAATGTTCTTATCATTGAATAGTTTTACAGCTGGAATTTAAAATTCCCCAGTTTAAATTTGGGATTCCTAGCCAGATGCTTGGCAGTTACATTACATGGAAATTATTTATTGCCTCTCCCTTCCCAAATATACAGTCTCTTGGTACCATTAGCTCATAGATCAGAGAAGGGCAGAAGTGAAATAACAGGCACCTGACTCCTGAATTCTTAATTCTGATTAAAAGAGCAGTTGGCCCTCTCTGTTCTAACCATGTATCTTTGCCCAGGATTGGAACTTACCATTTTAGCCTGGTATTTTTGAGATTCACTGGTCCTTTTTCACATACAATGCAAAAGACAAAACATATTCCAGTGAGTTTAAAAATAAGTCACATTCAAGCAAATGTATATTGTTTAAATGTATTTTCTTTCACCGTTGTTGTTGTTTAGTTGCTTGGTACTAATAAAAACAGCCAAACTGCTAGAAGTTTCAAATTATACATTTATTTGGTACCAAAACAGCAATTTAGTGATTTCTGCCAGTACACTTTTTAAAGGACAGCTTCCATAGGTTCATGTTATGTTTTTTCAGAGGTTGAAAAATTAAATATCGTATCATGTACTCTGTACCTCAAAAATAACTATTCAAAATTGAAAGGTCTTCACCCTGAAATATTCTTTTGTTTTCTTCGAGGATGAATTTTATTAAAATAATAAAAGATTCTGTATATAGTGTTTGACATTAGATTGTTAAATAAAATGTATGAGTCTGTTCTTACAATGCAGACTCTGCAACTAACCAGATCTTGACAGAGAAGCTGTGAAGAATGTGACAGTGACAAGTAAACAGTGTGTGTTACAGATTTTGTGTGTGAAGATTCTGATACAGCTATTGGAATCATATTCTCACCCATGTATTTGGTTTTGATTTAGGTTTTCATTGGAATTTTCACAGCAGAAATGATTCTTAAAATAATTGCAATGCATCCATATGGGTATTTTCAAGTAGGTTGGAACATTTTTGATAGCATGATCGTGTTCCATGGTTTAATAGAACTTTGTCTAGCAGATATTGCAGGAATGGCTCTTCTTCGATTATTCAGGATGGTAAGTGGAATCCAATACCTTACTTTTATTTGATCAAAGTTTATTTCAGTGTCTGCAGACATAAAATGGGGCTACAGTAATACCTGTCCCATTGGGACACTGGAAGTATTCAATGAATTGATTAGTATATAAAGAGTTTATTGCCAAGGAAAGAGTAAGCAGTCTCCAATGCTGTTATTTGACCACAGTGTTAAAAGAAATAATGCCATATATGCAGCAAATTTGAGATACAGTTTTAGGAAGCAGGGTCAGGGTAACTGAGTACATTTTGGAAAGCAAGAAAACGAGGAGTCTCCAAAGTAGATTGCTAATATGTCACCAAGAAGCCAAAATAAGGTGAGTATTTCTAAATGTCAGGTATAAAGGAAGACCAGTCAGGCCAGCAGAATGTTATTATGATAATTATTAGGTAAAAATTAGTGTATGTCTATGGGGTAAGGTAATGGTGAGACTCAGAAAATTAAACAAGGGAATGATGTTATGAGAATAATGTTTATTGAAATGATATGCTTTAGATAAGTTATACATGGTCACATTCTGGTGACAGGTTGAAGGAATGTAGCAAGAACTAAGAACAATTAAGTCCATTTAATCTTATTCTAATGGTTACTTCCTAGAGGGCAGCTCATTCAGAATCCTATCTTAGATCCTCATCCATAACCTTTTCTAATGAATAAGAGAAATATATACAGGATGTTGTCATCAAATTTGTGGATGAAACAACACTGACAATTGCAGAAAATGTGCTAAAAGATAGTATCAAAATATTTTAAAGGCTAGTAATAGACTGAATTTAAGATGATTAATTTTTTTCATAGATAAATGTAAGATCTCACTCTCGAGTTCAGAAAGACAGCTGAACACTAGACAAAGTCAAGAAGTGAGGCCAGGAATTTGGAACCAGCCTGGGCAACATAGTGAGACTCCACTTCTAAAAAAGAAATAAAAAATTAGTCATAGTGGTGGTTCATGTCTGTAGTGTCAGCTACTCAGGAGGCTAAGGTGGGAGGATCACTTGGGCCCAGGGGTTGGAGGCTGCAGTGAGCCATGATTGTGCTTCTGCACTCAGTCTGGGTGACAGAGAGAGATTCTGTCAAACAAACAAAAAAAATTGAAAAGAAAGTGTCAGGAAGGTATAGCCTATATAAAAATGATGTATGAGATCTAGTCGACGGTAAGTTTACTGTGATATAGTGACCAAAAATATTAAGGTAATCTTGTTCTGTATAAATAGAAATTTTTAAAAATCTAGTAAAAGGAAGGGGACTATTCAAAATAAACCTAGAATGTTGTGTTTGGTCTTTGACGTGTTATTTTAAAAGGGAAATACATGATAGTACCTTCGTCAGAATCCATTGGATACTGAAAGACTTTCAATATCATTTTCATGTCAATGTATGGAAAAAATGTGAAAAAATATTCAATATATTGTGTAAAGCAAAAACAAAGAATGCATACTTGCCCTAACAGTTAATAAAATATAAAGCTAGAGGAATTGTAACAGTATAATGCTTAATGGGAATTGGCAAATACATCAGTAGAAGAGGATATGTATAGACTGAGTATACAAAATTATAGAATATTTAAGATGTATTAAGAATTTTTCACAAAATGAATGTTCAGTAGTTAATATTAATAATGCTTAAAACTCTAAAGGCTATATATGTGTATGCGTATAACGCTGTACCTTGTAATATACACTGATCAAGTTTTTTGTCATTTGTTTCTTGTCTTGATTTTACATTGCTCTATTAGCTGAGAATTTTCAAGTTGGGAAAGTATTGGCCAACATTCCAGATTTTGATGTGGTCTCTTAGTAACTCATGGGTGGCCCTGAAAGACTTGGTCCTGTTGTTGTTCACATTCATCTTCTTTTCTGCTGCATTCGGCATGAAGCTGTTTGGTCAGAATTATGAAGAATTTGTCTGCCACATAGACAAAGACTGTCAACTCCCACGCTGGCACATGCATGACTTTTTCCACTCCTTCCTGAATGTGTTCCGAATTCTCTGTGGAGAGTGGGTAGAGACCTTGTGGGACTGTATGGAGGTTGCAGGCCAATCCTGGTGTATTCCTTTTTACCTGATGGTCATTTTAATTGGAAATTTACTGGTAAGTAGTCAATTCTTTTACATTTTCCTTGAAAACTGGTACAAGGTAGTTTGGTATTTTCATGATGTGCATTGATGGGATCTAATGGTCTGTAACTGTGGTAGTCCAATATAGTAACCCACTAGCCAGATGTGGCCATTATCAACTGATATATGATTGGTCCCATTTGAAATGTGCTGTAAATGTAGAATATGCACCAGATTTGAAGTCTTACACAAAAATTGATGTGAACTATTTCATTAATAATTTTTATATTGAATGCTTTTTTTAATGATAATACAGTAGGTCCTCCTTATGCTCAGTTGCACTGTATGTGGTTTCAGTTGCCTGTGGTCAGCCATGGTCTGAAAACATCCAGTGGAAAATTCCAGAAATATAAAACTCATAAGTTTTAAATTGCATGTCATTCTGGGTAGTGTAATGGAATCTCCTGCCATACCACTCTGTCCTGCTCTGGGCATGAAACATTCCTTTGTCTAGCATATTCATGCTGTATACGCTACCTATTGGTCCTTTAGTAGCTGTCTGGGCTGTCAGATCATGTAGTACGCATGGGGTTTGGTACCATCCTCTGCTTCTGGCATCCACTGGGGGTCTTGGGATTTATCTGCCCTGGATAAGGGGGGACTACTGTATTTGTATTTAACTAAATACAAATACTGTTAGTTAAATACAAATACAATGGTCTCCCTTTATTTATTTGTATTTAGTTAAATATATATTTAGTTAAATACAAATATGTTTGTATTTATTGTATACAAATTGTATATTGTATTTAACTAAATATATTTGTTAAATAAAATGTATTAGTAAAATTAATTTTGCCTGTTTTTCTGTGCTTTCCATGTGGCCACTGGAAATGTAAAATTGCATATATGATTGCATCATACTTCCATTGGATAGCACTAGCTTCTAACCTTGTTACTCAATGTAATATTGGCATCACGTAGGAGGCGGTTAGAAATACAGACTCCCAGACCCCAATTCCAGACCTATGCAAGCATAATCTACATTGTAACACTGTTCTCAGGTGATTTGTGTGCCCATTAAATTTTAAGAAGCACTTAAATGTAACATTGCCATCAGTCTTTTCCTGGCATTGGAATTACCTGGGGAATTAATAAAAATATGCTGATGCCTAGAATCCATTCTTAGAGATTCTGATTTTATTGGTATGTGGACATGACCTGGTCATCAGGATTTTTTGAAAATCTTCAGTTGATTAAATTGTGTAGTCAAGATTGAAAACCACTGGTCTATAAAAATGTTATGCATTAACTAAGAGAGGAAGCCTTCACTTATAAGTTTCCTAAGAACTGAAGTGTTTTTAATGAATTAAATAAGTAGCTTTCACTGCATCTGTGGAAAAGGTATGGCTTATTAAAAAAATGATTCTTACAGGAATACAAGACTTGGTATTTTCTTTTTACTCATGTCATAAAGATCAAGTACCTTTTCCAAAAGACTGAAAAAAAATCGCAGGTTAGACTCAATTTTACCTGTCCACATTGCTTGTGTTTCACCTTGAGAAGACCCTTTTCATACAATTATCACATTGGCATTGTATTTAATTGTTAGTGTACTTCTCTATCTTCTTTATTAAACTGTAAGCACCATGAGAGAAAGGACCATAGTTCTCCTCTTTATTATAAAACCTAGAATGGTGCCCAACATGTAAAAAATACTTCAATATCTTCTGCTCTTTGTGGTTATAGTAGTACACTTTTCATTCCCAGTGATATAAAACACCACTCTAACTGGCTGAAACAAAAAATGATCATATATATCAGCATACATAACTCATAACTCAAAATATCAGAGATAGATCTTGCTTCAGTTTGGGTGTGACACAAATGATTAAATGGGATCATTACAGAGAGGTCTTTGTAGATCTCGATTCTGTTTTTCTCTGTGCTCCTTGCTAGCTAGTATCCTCTGTTTTATCAAGATGGCTGCTGCAGTCTAAAGCCTCATATCTTTGTATTATATCAAGTCTAATAGAGGAAAGAATTTCTTTTCTAGAAGCCACAGCTGATTTTTCCTATTATCTCATTTGCTGAATCACATGCCCATTCTTAACTAACCTCCATTGCCCAAGGTGTGGAATGCATTTATTATGTTAAACTGTACGTAGCTCTCTCTTACAGCTGGAGATGGGATAAGATCAAACCCAAATCCTATGACTAATAAGAGGATAAGTGTAATTTCCTAAATAAATTTTATGTTTCTGTTTCCAAAAGGAAGAGTTATGGCTGTTGAGGAAAGCAACAACAACACACACATACACATAATTCAAAGAGAAAGAAGCAGAAATACTGAGGCATTATGTATATATATATATGTGTGTGTGTGTGTGTGATGTATATATACATATATGATATAACATATAAATATATAATATATATATTTGCCTAAACATTCCTGCTTCTTTGATTTTGAACTCCAATCTCTTTCTATTTTTTGTTGTTTCTACTAACCAGAAACTTCATCAATGTGCAGAGGGATTCTAGGATAAATGGAGTTACATGAACCTCCATTTCCAATTGATTGGCCATCATATTTCTTGGCTCACTAAATCCTTCCAGCTTAATTTTCCTCAGCAGTCATCCAACTGTGAAACATCATGATAGTGGCAGTAGAATAAGTAGAAGAGGGAAAAATATAAGTAGATAATCTTTGAAGCTGTTGACCTTTTTAACCTCCACACTTCTAATGTGGGTTGATGTAAAAGGAAGATATTTCACATTTTAAAAAATTAGTTTTGTCTTACTCATCTAAGAAAACTCAACAGTGATTTTAAGCCTTAAGCAGAAAACTTACAAAAAATTATTATATGCCAAAGGAAATCAATTGGTTTTTAAATAGTTCTGTCTTGTTGAGTTGTAGAAAAAGCAGAGTTCAGAATCAAAGAAACATAGATTCAAATTTCAGTTCTATCACTGTATTAGTCCATTCTTATGCTGCTTATAAAGACATACTGGACACTGGACAATTTATAAAGTGAAGAGGTTTAATTGACTCACATTTACGTAGGGTGAAGGAGACCTCAGGAAACTTACAATCATGGCAGAAGGGGAAGCAGGCTTGCTCTTCTTCACATGGTGGCAGCAAGGAGAAGTGCATAGTGAAGCAGGGGAAAGCCCCTTATAAAACCATCAGATCTTCTGAGAACTCACTCACTATCATGAGAATAGCATGGAGGTAACCACCATCATGATTCAATTACTTCCCACCAAGTCCCTCCCATAATACATGAGGATTATGGAAACTACAATTCAAGATGAGATTTGGGTGGAGACACAGCCAAGCAATATCATTCCACCCCTGGCCCTTCCCAAATCTCATATCCTCACATTTCAAAACACTATTATGCCTTTCCAAAAGTCCCCCAAAGTCTTAATTCATCCCAGCATTAACTTAAAAGTCCAAGTCCACAGTCTCATCTGAGATAGGATAAGTCCCTTCCACCTATGAGCCTGTAAAATCAAAAGCAAGTTAGTTACTTACTAGATACAATGTGGGTAAGGCGTTGGATAAACACACCCATTCCAAATGGGAGACACTGGCCAAAACAAAGGGGGTACAGCCGCCATGCAAGTCTGAAAACCAATAGGGCAGTCATTAAACTTTAAAGTTCCAAAATGATCTCCTTTGACTCTGTGTCTCACATCCAGGGCACGCTGATGGAAGAGGTGGGTTCCCATGGCCTTGGATAGCTCTATCCCTGTGTCTTTGTAGGGTACAGCCCCGATCCCAGCTGCCTTCACAGGCCAGTGTTAAGTGCCTATGGCTTTTCCAGGTGCAGTGCAAGCTGTTAGTGGAACTACCATTATGGGGTCTAGAGGACAGTGACCCTCTTCTCACAGCTCCACTAGGCAGTGCCCCAGTGGGGACTCTGGGGTCTCCAACTCTACATTTCTTTTCCACACTGCCATAGCAGAGGTTCTCCATGAGAGCTCTGCCCCTGTAGCAAACTTCTGCCTGGACATCCAGGCATTTCCGTACATCCTCTGTAATCTTGGTGGAGATTCCCAAATCTCAATTCTTCTTTGCACCAGCAGGCTCAACACCACATGGAAGTTGCTCAGGTTTGGGGCTTGCACACTCCAAAGTGATGGCCTAAGCTATACCTTGGCCCCTTTTGGCCACAGCTGGAACAGCTGGGACACTGGGCACCAGGTCCCTAGGCTGCACACAGCAGGGGGACCCTGGGCCTAGACTGCAAAACCATTTTTTCCTCCTAGGCCTGTGCCTTGTTATGGGAGGGGCTGCTGCCAAGGTCTCTGACATGACCTGGAGACATTATCCCCATTGCCTTGGTGATTAATATTTGGCTCCTCATTACTTGTGCAAATTTCTGCAGCCAGCTTGAATTTCTCTCCAGAAAATTGGTTTTTCTTTTCTACTGCATCATCAGGCTGCAAATTTTACAAATTTTTATGCTCTGCTTCTTGAACGCTTTGCCACTTAGAAATTTCTTCTGCCAGATACCCGAAATCATCTCTCTCAAGTTCAAAGTTCCATGGATCTCTAGGGAAAGGGCAAAAAGCCACCAGTCTCTGCTGAAGCACAGCTAAAGGAGTCACTTTTGCTCCAGTTCTTAACAAGTTCCTCATATCCATCTGAGACCACCTTAGCCTGAACTTTATTGTCCATATCACTATCAGCATTTTGTTAAGACCATTCAACAAGTCTCTAGGAAGTTCCAAACTTCCCACATCTTGCTGTCTTCTTCTGAGCCCTCCAAACTGTTCCAACATCTGCCTGTTACCCAGGTCACTTCCACATTTTCGGGTATGTTTACAGCAGTGCCCCATTCTCTGCAGTATCAATTTACTGTATTAGTCCATTCTCATGATGCTAATAAGGGCGTAACCAAGGCTGGATAGTTTACAAAAGAAAGAGGTTTAACTGACTCACAGTTCCACAGGACTTGGGAGGCCTCAGGAAACTTAAAATCACGGTGAAAGAGGAAGCAGGCATGTCCTTCACATTGCAGCAGCAAGAAGTGCAGAGTGAAGGTGGGGTAAGCCCCTTATAAAAGCATCAGATCTTGTGAGAATTCACTCACTACCATGAGAACAACATGGAGGTAACTGCCCCCATGATTCAGTTACCTCCCACCAATTCCCTCCCACAACATGTGGGGATTATGAGAACTACAATTCACGATGAGATTTGGATGGGAGCAAAGATAAACCATTTCAATCACTTAATAAATAAGTGTCTTTGTGCATATTATGCAGCCTCTTTGAACCTGACCATACTTAACGGAGGAATGAACATAACAATACTTGCCTTATAGGGTTATTATAACTTAAATGTAATCATTTAGCACCCTATAAGTAATTCACAAATTACATAAATCATTTCTTTACACTGTAGAAAAATTTAACCCCTATATCTTTACCAGATTTTTGTTAGTTATTTAATATTATTAACAAGTTTTAGGCAAATTTTAATTTCATTCCAGGTGTTTTACTTGTGATTTAGTTAATTGTCACCAAGTGAAATATAGTACCTGACTGGTTACATAAACCAAACACTGAGGGATAGAAACATGAAAATAAAAGAAAAAGAAAACTTAATACAAAATTCAGTTGCCTTTTAAAAATAAAAAATATGATCATAGATAAATATGTTGTTCCATATATATTTGTATAATCCCAAATTAAATATATGTTATGTAACTCAAGAAATTTAAAATTAAATAGCCTCAATACATGTTGAATTCCTTCATACCTGTTTATTTGTTGATTACAAATCAGAAAGTAATTACTTAAATCTTGAACTTTCTTCCTCTTTCATGCTGCTTGATTTTGCTATGAGTTGCTCAATTCTCACTCAATTTATGGATATCTTTGAGGGGCAAGAAAAAAAAATTCAGGGGAATTTTTTAAAAAGTTTTGTTTTATACACATTATTTCACCTTTTCTCTCAACACAAAATTAATAAATATGTTTTTAATCTGGTTACAGATTCTGTGACTAGAATAAAGTTACTCTGAGTTTATATAATACAAATCTCTGCATTTTCTGCTCTCTTTTTTGTTAATGCTCAGATTAGAAGTAGTAATCAGTTGTCTGTAACTTCCGCCACTTACACAGCCTGTCTTTTCCTTTAAATCCTTAAAGAGAGTAGGCTATTCTTAATTCAGACCACATCTGAACAAAGCGGTAGCATTTGTTAGTATTATAAAATTCTTGTCTTATACTACAGTTTCAGAGCACTTAGCACTTGTAAGATTACGTTCATTTTTAGGCATTGAACATTTTCACTATATATATATATATATATGAATGTATGTGTGTATATTTGTGTGCATGTGTGTCTAAGATATAAGAAATCTTTGATGTAATTTCCTTAAAATATGGTTAATATAGCATAAACTTTTTCTTGTTCAAATCCTAGCACAAAATCTATTTTTTATTCATTCTATAATCAATTATTTTTTAAAATAAATATTTGTTTATTACCTATTTTGTGCTTAGCAGGGTGCTGGTTGTCTAATTAAGAGAAAACATGGTTTTTGTTCATATGAAGCTTACAGTCATGAAACACTCTAACAGACTTCCCTTATTTCACACTGTGCCTAATACTTAGCCAAACAATAGAAGGAAAGGAAACAACTGACTGTCTTAAATTGTATCTGGTCTCACCGTCTTATATCACGAAACTGTTGTCCTTTGAGAATGATAGAGTTGCTAATAGTGTGGCTCCTATGGGGGCCATGGAGGTCCTGCCTAGATTATCTGTAAGTAACCCTCATTGCCAAAGGAGACGCTAGTGGGAGAACAGAAAGGATCAAAGGTTATATAAATTAGACCTAAGTCTGCTTTATTTCTTTATTTCTGAAGCTATTAGCATTTGATCATTGTCCTTTCTGTTTTAATTTTTCTCTTCTGAGAATCTTTCATTGTGGATTATAGAAGATATCTGCCAGTTTTTCAGATGCTCTCACCCACAAAACATTTCCCATATTGATATATCTTATAACCAAAATTTTATTGCTATGCTAAAACTATGGATAAGATTATCTATTTGATGACTTTATTCACTGCAAAATACTTTGATTTTTCTATACAAGTTTTATTTGAACTTTCTCTATTCCTAAGAAATAGGAAGATCTAGATAGAGAGAAGTAAATGTAACCCATTAGGATTAAACACTATTAGGTGGGAAGTTCTCATTATCCCAGATGTGCATGTCCATGAGAAAAAGAGTAATTATTGGAGTGTTTGAGAAACTCAACTGTTGACATAGATCTAAAAATTTGAAAGAAGTTTCAAAATATGAGTCTTTGGAGATGCTCACATACTTATTTTATGTACACATAAATAGCCTAATTATCCAAAACTGTAATATATGTCTTACAATTATAAACAAGTTTAAAATCTGATTCTCTGGAAAGTGATCAGTACTTGATCATATTTCTAAGTGATAGTAAAAGTCAAAATATACACTATCTTTGAGTTAAAAATAAGTTACAAGTATTAGGAATGAGTCTTCCATCACTTATCTGTTTCTTGTTTGACCAAATTTACTACAACAGATAATCAACTAACCTTCCTAACATCTGTGTTTTCATCCCACAAAAGCCATTAGATATGGTATTCAGGACCATGGATAGCTCTTTCCCCATATAATTCTTCCTGGGTTTGCAGAATTCTTACATGTTTTCCTGGAACAGGGCTGAAGTGAAGTGAGCTGCCTGGAAAAACAACTTATTTGCTCACCTTGGGTGAGACAGCTTGACTCAGTGAGAAAATAAGCTTTGGAATAAAGCAGACTTGGGTCTAATCTATGTAACCTTTGATCGTTTGATATTTGACATCTGTAAACCTTGCCTTTTTCATCTGTAAAAGAGAAACAAATCATATTGCATAGGATGTCATGAGCTTAAAATAAATTCTTGCTATCAAATCCCTAGCATGGCACCTGACACACTGTGGTAGATGGATAAGAACTGACTAGTACTGTAGTTCATATGCTTCATTTTCAAATCTCAGGTCAGCCTTTTTGGGTCAAATTTATTTTTTAAGTTAACATATAAAATTGTATGTATTTATGTTGTACAAGGTAATGTTTTGAAGTAGACATACATTGTGGAATGGCTAAATATGGATAATTAACAAATGCATTACTTCACATGGTTATCATTTTTATGGTGAGAACACTTAACCCATTTATGCCAGAAGTTGCAATTTTTGTGTGAAAAAGAGACCTTGGCGATGACCTTGAGCAGTAGGATATAAATAACTCCCACAAGCTTAGCCTTCCAATAATGGAATACTAGGCATAAATGGGTTAAGTGTTCTTTCACACTCTGGAAGTAGAGAGCAGAATGGTGGTTACCAGAAGTTGGGGTGGTTAGGGGAAAGTGGAGATTGAGGAGCTGTTGGTCAAAGGACACATAATTACAGTTAAATAGGAAGAATAAGTTCAAAAGATGCATTTCACAGCATGATGACTACAGTTATTAATTACAATGTATTGTATTCTTGAAAAATGCTAACGGAGTAGATATTAAATATTCTCAAGTCAGTTTTGTAAACAAACTTTTCATTACTTAAAATGAAACAAAATGAGATACATTTAGCCTCATTTTACTTCCTTATTTAGGTACTTTACCTGTTTCTGGCATTGGTGAGCTCATTTAGTTCATGCAAGGATGTAACAGCTGAAGAGAATAATGAAGCAAAAAATCTCCAGCTTGCAGTGGCAAGGATTAAAAAAGGAATAAACTATGTGCTTCTTAAAATACTATGCAAAACACAAAATGTCCCAAAGGACACAATGGACCATGTAAATGAGGTATATGTTAAAGAAGATATTTCTGACCATACCCTTTCTGAATTGAGCAACACCCAAGATTTTCTCAAAGATAAGGAAAAAAGCAGTGGCACAGAGAAAAACACTACTGAAAATGAGAACCAATCACTTATTCCCAGTCCTAGTGTCTCAGAAACTGTACCAATTGCTTCAGGAGAATCTGATATAGAAAATCTGGAAAATAAGGAGATTCAGAGTAAGTCTGGTGATGGAGGCAGCAAAGAGGTAAGATGTTTAAATATCCTGATTGCTTAGTAGTGATTTATAGTATTGTTGATAAGGAAGTAAATCAGCGCTGAAGTTCCACAGCCAGATTATCCACTCAATTCTAACTCCATCACTCCTAGCTCCATCACTCTTAGCCTCTGACTTTATGCTTTTGATCAAATTACTTAAACTTTTCAAGCTTCACTATTCTCATATTTAAATGAGGCTAAAATGGTATTTACTCCATGGGGGGGTGGGTGATAGTGCATAGAACAATACCTAGTAAAGAGTAAGCACTTAGGAAACATTAGATGATATAATTGTGACATTCTATAAATTAATAACCAGGCAGTTTGAGGATGCTGAAAAGTATACTGAGGAAACCAAAGTTTTCAAAATCAAGGTGTATGATTTAAGAAATCACTAAATTTCCATGGATTTTATAATCTTAAAATGGGAGATTGAATTAGAAGAGTGCTACAATTCCTTCTTGCTTGCTAAAATTCAAGATTTGAGTCAGATCATTTCTGCCCATATTTGGACATTATAATTAAGTTGGACTAAAGGAATTTTTAAAACTTCCCAGTTTGGATTGTGAACAGTTGGTAGCTTTGTAACGCACTGGCTTTAAAAAAATCAGGGTCACATTCAAATAAGGGTAGATACTGTTGTTCACTCAGCTTCTAAAATATATACCCTACTGGAAACAGTCTTATTGTCTCCATTTGCAAGCAGCATTGTGTTTTAGAAGGAGGTGTCACTTCACAGAAATCTACACCTACAGAGATCACATCTGCACAAGGGCTTTTTACCTTGGACCCCACTGGGGAATCATTTCGGATCACTCAGGGGCACTGGAGGGTCAGGGAATGTCTCTTTACAGGTCCCCATCGTCTCTGGCACCATCTTGTTTCCCAGACCTCTTCTGTTTTGGCAGATGCTCTCTACGATAACTTCACAAATTGTCTTCTAACAGGAACTCAGTTTCAATTATCCAAGGTCCTTCCATCACCTACTAAAGCCATCTTTATTTTAGAGAAACATTTTTAATCCACATGCCCAATAGTCTAAGATTCATTTACCTTTTAAATTAATACCATTACTATAAAACAGGCATAAATTCTTACTCAGCACACTTCTCAATCTTCATTAGAGATTTTGATTACCATCCATTTCTGGGTGAAATTGCTGTTTACTACAGCACACTTCATGCTAATCTCCTTAGAAATTCTGGAGTATGAAAATACACAGGAAAGCTGTAACTTAAAATAACTGTAAATATTGAAATTGCAGTTGTTATTTATGCTGCATAGTTATTTGGTCTTGTTGGTTGATTAACTACTCACAAAAGATGTATTCATTTATTTATATATTTAGTTATATATTTAGTTAGATGCTTTCTAGATTATGTAGCCCATGACTACTTAGGATTTTGATATACCCACAGCCAAAAATAAAACACAAAAATATTATAAATGATCTGATAATTCAGAGATACACTGTCTTGTTTCTTTGGTATTTGTACTTCCAGCCTATTTTTATTAAAAATATGCATATATATTTACATATTATAAAAATAACATCAAAATTCACATCGTATTTTGTAACTTGTATTTTTTGTAATGCAGAAGTATATCATGGTCACTTTCTTATGCCATTAAGTAATCGTCTATCAAAATAAATGATTTATAATTTGAGTCTTGATTTATTTGTAAAATTAGAAAAATACCTACTCACAGGTATTTTGGAAAAATCACATCAAATAGGATATGTACAAGGCTTTTTACAAGTCTTTAAAAATATAAATGTATGATGTATAATTTTAATTACTCTGTCAAATATTATATTTAAATTACTTAATGCCTAGTCTCAAATATATATATTGCTACAGATTTTATTTCATTAGAAATAAATAATATATAAAAGTAATGGAAATAAAAAAGAATAATATTCTGCTGGATACTTTACTTTTTTTAATTGAGCACTATAATGATTTACTGACAATTGACCACGTAAGGACTAAAGCAAAAAAAGCTTTCTAATTATATTCCCTTGACCCTTACTGTGTATAAGTCCAAGAGGTAGGACAAAATATTGATAATTTCTTTTTTTTTGGCACTCGACTTTACCTAGATTTTTCTCTTAATTTTTATGAAATAAGATTGGTTTCATTCCAAATGTTAAAATACACTTGCTTTCATTTTTATTTTAATTAGAAAATATTACTTACATGCTATTAACCTTAGAATCTTGGTGATTTTAAAGAATGATTTACGGTATACTTATTTTAAAATAAAGTAAAATATTGTGAGAAAATAATTTTAAATAAAGGCAAAGAGTATCATTTGCACTATTACCTGTGTAAAGCAATGACCACCTTATTCTCCCCAGCCTTGAACTTCAGTCAAAAGCAGAGTGAGAAAGAAGGTCAATTCTGCATCTGGGTGCTTTTCGTAAGGCTGTGCCCCTTTCCCAGGCCTGTCCTTATCCCTATTTCTTGTGCCTTTCCCTCATTTTACTTCATGATAAATCCCATCCTATGATGACATACATAAGACCATCTGGAATGAATTTTACAATGAAACCTAGGTGCACTATTATCTACCCATCTTTAGCAACAAGGAATGATTTGTTTTGATTCTACTCACCTAATTGAAATAGCATACATGGGAAACTTGTGCTTCAAGAAAACTTTGGAACGCAAATCCTTTTGGGAATTGGAGACAGCCTATACATCTTTAAGAAGCAAAGTGTTATAAACTAAACACTAATTTTAATCTAAATGTTATTTTAGCTTAAAATAAGTATCATACAATATTTTTTGAACTTCACCTCTTACCAATATGTATGCATTTTAATCTCAGTCATGAAATTGGCCTAAAGTCTTTTAAACCTAATAATATTATTTCTGTATAAAATTTTTCTTACTTCTGAAAATGAAATAAACTTTGACCACCATGGGTAAATGAAACTTTAATCACAACTTTTTTGGTGGGACTTCACCTTTTAGAAAATAAAGCAATCTAGCTCATCTGAATGCAGTACTGTTGATATTGCTATCTCTGAAGAAGAAGAAATGTTCTATGGAGGTGAAAGATCAAAGCATCCTAAAAATGGTAAGAAAATGTTGTTAATCTTGCTGGGAAACTAATTTGAATTATAAGTTGTCAAAATGTATATGTTCCATATCCAGTATGTCAGTCAATTGACTGAATCTTTGTACATTTCTTAATATTCATGTTAAATATATAAGTGGCACCATTACAATTTGTTTTCCTCTGACAGTTATAGGCCATTTTTATACGAGTAACTTAAATATTGGCCCTATTTCATGAGATCTAAGAACACTTCATTTGACTTCAACATATATAGGTATATGTGTGCATGTGTATGTGTATACACACACATCTCAGTGCTGCTTTAACTATACTGATTTTCTGTTTTACTCCTAAATTGTGCTCTGTTCTAAAGCACACAGTGGTATAGCTACCAGTATAAAATCAAATATGAATATTATGTATTTTTACCCAATATTACTTACAGCATGAAAAATGTGTTTTGGAATCACCACTATCAATAATATTCCACTGCCACAATACTACTCATAGTATAATTTAACACAAGACAAAATTCTAAAATAAAATGTTTTGGCTTTAAACTCCGCCTACCTCCATATCTTCGTTTTGTCACCTGCATATCAACCTCTTCTCCAGCCTCAGATTTCCATTTTGCTAACCCTTTTGGCCAGGGCACAGAGTGCAGCCCCGTACATATGTACTCTACCCACAAAGTACTCCACAGTCCATGTTACTTCTGTAATAGTCTCAATAAAAATTCCCATTTCCATGCCACCTAAGAACTGGAATCAAAGCAATTAATTTGATTTAATTAATTTTATGCCTCTTAACATCTCATAAGTATTTATGTTTTTAAACAGGAATGCATATTATGCCATGTGAATCTTCAAAGAGTAAATTTTCAGGCATTATATCAAAATGTTAACATTCAGAAGTGAGATATTTGTGTGTATTTTCTTTTGTAGTATTAGTGAATACCAATTCTCAGACTGTTTTGCAGAGTGACAAGATATTCTAGGTCATTTCTGCCTTTCACAATGCCTTTCCTCTCGTTACTACCAAACTCCTAAGTCCAGTTTTCCTTTTTCTGCTCAGTGATTACAGTGGTCACTTCACCATGGGTAAAAATTAAATGTTTATAAATCAGAGACAACCTGGATTAGAATTTGTAAATAAATAATTTGTAAATAAATAAATAATTAACATAGTAGAAAGTTTCAGGTGTTTACTTTTTCATGAGTTTTCTAGATTGCTGTTCTTACCAGTTCAATCTTGACAGGTTGTGGACGCGGATCTTCACTTGGTCAAATCAGTGGAGCGTCCAAGAAAGGAAAAATCTGGCAGAATATCAGGAAAACCTGCTGCAAGATTGTAGAGAACAATTGGTTTAAGTGTTTTATTGGTCTTGTTACTCTGTTCAGCACCGGCACTCTGGTAAGTGAGCAGCCAGGGTGTTTGATACTTTGCTGGGGACAAATGTATCATGATTCTGTTAATTCAGAAAGTCAAAACCAGGATTAGATTTCCAAAGATATTTAGTGTAGCACAAAATTTCATATTCTGTGATTTAAAATCTAAATATTATACTTTCTTAGAAAGTTTATATATGCATCATTAACATTAAATTTAATATCGATTTTTAATTATTTTGCAATATTGAATTTCAAAATATATGAGTGACAGTGGGAAATGGAATGTGAATAGATACCGGATTCTTCTGATTTTAATGAAGTTTCATGTATGAAACATTTTAGCGATTTGCACATCCAAAACTGCCATAATATGCTTGTACTTTGGTACCTATCAAAGGAAAGGGAACTATTGCATATGCTTTAAAGGATCTGTGAACTACAAATGTATTTGACCCTACAATCTTAATTCTGCACCCAGAATCTTAATTCTAAAAAAATTCTACAAATATCTGCACATTAAATGGTTCTACAAGGTAATTCACTGAAGAATGTTTTGTAATAATAGCAAAGGGTTAGCAAAGAAGGTCTGTAATAGCTGACTTTATACTATGAAAAATCATCCAATGGAAATCTGTGCAGCTATTTTAAAAATTCAGAAGCTATGTGCATATTACACTACAATTCATCAAGATATAGTAATAAGTGGAAAAAGAATGGTGTAGAATAAAGTGTATGGCACTCTGCCTTTTATGTAGGAAAGGAATAAAAATAGAATGTATACTGGTATTTGTTTGTATTTGATTAAAGAAGATCAGAGATCTTTTAAGGATAATTCTTATATACAAGATCTAGTTAACTGTGAGGTGCACAGAACACAGAAGATGGAGTCATGGTTGTGAACTGGACTTTGCACTGCCTATATTTTTAAAATAAATTTTATGTTATTTACCACACATATTGAAAACTCTCCATGGGTGTGCAGCAGGAATGATTTTCACAATGTGAATGCACGTTTGTGACTTAGATTGAGAAACAGAACATTACCAGGATGCCAGAACAACACTCTTCCCCCTCAGTTACTTCCCTACTCCACAAGGGTAGCCAGCATGTGGACTTCAACTGCCATAGATTAGTTTTATCCATTTCAGACTTAATAAAAATAGATTCAAACTGTGTGTTACTTTTGTATTTCTTCTTCCTCTCATTTTGTTACAGCATCCCACTTCCTCATAATGATCAGGTCAATTATCCTTGCTGGTATAGTAACTTCTTTCTTTCTTACTAGTTAACTGGTACAAGAAGTCAAAAATTGAGCAAATGACATCTAAGCTTGAATTTTAGTAGGAGACATACTATGTCTCCTCATGCCCTATTCTGGGAGCAAAGACCCCAGAGTCCACCTATCCTAAGGTTGAGAGAATGGGAAACACAAATACCCTCTAGTGGGCTTGCCAGATCCTCCATACTATGCCTTTCTCCATC
This sequence comes from Hylobates moloch, assembly GCF_009828535.3. Classification (NCBI taxonomy): domain Eukaryota; kingdom Metazoa; phylum Chordata; class Mammalia; order Primates; family Hylobatidae; genus Hylobates; species Hylobates moloch. The sequence goes on from NW_026652276.1 coordinate 76,176,602, forward strand.
ACAGATTCTGCTAGCATCATGGATCTTCATATGGCTCAAATGGAAAGGCTGCTTAGAATATACTCAACCTATTTTAGTATCTTTTGTTGCATCAGATTCTACTGAAAAATAGCAATCTTCTGCATCACCTGATAATGCATCTTTGGATCAATATTCCCAAGTGTGAAATTTTGCTTTCAAATCCTAAAGAGGCCTACCAGGCATTGTTACCTCTTTCTTAGAGTCGGAGGCACACAAGTCTCTCTAAAGCATCTAGAGAACTTACCATTTCTTGTTCATCAGGTCTGATTAACCTGATATCATCAATATAATGAATCAATATGATGTTAACTCCTGTGGTCCTGGAGTTAACTGTGACCCCCATATCAACACATTATTCCTTTTATCCAGCTTCATATTCTATCCCCTTTGATCCAGCCTGTGGTAGGCTGATAAATGGTCCTCAAATATGTCCAGGACATAATCCCCAGAACCTTTCAATGTTAACTTATATGGCAAAAGGGTCTTCACAGATCTGATCAAGTTAAAGATGTTGAGACAGGGAGATTATTCTGAATTTTCTAGCTGAGCCCAATATAATCACAATGGTTCCTGCAAAAGAGATACTGGAGGAGTTGGAGTCAGAAAAGAAGGTGATGTGAGGATAGAAGCAGAGATTGGGGTGTTGTCCTTTGAAGATAGAAGAATGCACCACAGGCCAAAGTGTATAAGCAGTCACTAGAAACTGAAAAAGGAAGGAACTGAGACCCCTCAGAGCCACCAAAAGGAACTAGCCTTCTCATCACCTCGATTTTAGCCCAGTGATTTCTGACATCAAGAATGAGAGTATATAGAGTTGTGTTGTTTTTAAGCCACTAAATTTGTGGTAATCTGTTACAGTCACAATAGGAAACTAATAAGCAGCCCTCTCTAGATCCACTCCCAGGAAAGCTCCTCCATTTCCTGCTAGTACATGTTTCTAGGTCCTGCATAGGTACCAGGTTTTCTGGTATATAATCCTTCTCCTTCCTTAGCAATCTTAGTACTTCCCAGGCCACTGTATGAAGATAGTTGTCTCTATTTATACATCAGGTGGCCAGGAGAAGAGGTAGAGGTAGACCTTAAAGAGTTTTTAAAAGACACCTACCCTATGTAGGCCTCTTCATAATCCTCAAGAAAGACTCAATTCAGCTTGATCTTATGGGGAGGCTCTGGAGTCCAGACTGTACCACACAATTTCACCTTGAGTGACTCAAGGCAGCTGGCATTTATATCTCTATTCCGCTCAGCCGTTGATTGTGCTGGGTCCGTCTAGGAGTGGAAACATTGCCTCTCAGGTGGGGTGGCTCTTGTTTAGCAGAAGCAGTTCTCCAGAGAGGGCTTCAGTTGTGTGTAATCAAGCAACACTCGGTTGCTGTGGAATAGATACGCCAGTAAAGGAGTTCTTGGTGGGCAACTCCAGCATCTACTACGGTGTTCAACATGTACTTGAAAAGCATGTGTCATATGATGTAGCTAGGTGCAATTATAGTTTGTTATTTCCATTGTTCCCATCTACAATGGGAGCCTTAGTGATATAGCAAAGATGTTTTTCTTTGATTGGCTATAGATATAATGTGTTAAATCATCCCACTATGATTGTTTTTTTTCTAAATCTTCTTTTAGTGTCATCAGTTTTGCTTTATATATTTTGATGACCCATTATTTTGGACATACAGATGTACACTTGTAGTAGCGATCCCCCCATTATTATGAACTATCTTATGTATCTTGCCTAATTTGATACTAGCTTTATTTTTATTAGAATTTACATGTTAAATCTTTTTGTTCTGAACATATTCCTGACCTTCTTTCTACAATTAGGGCCCATCTGCTCTTTATTGATACAGCAGCTCTGTGACGCCTTTAAAAGCAAATGCTTTTTAAACTTTGTACTGTTTCTCTGGTTCTTTGCAGCAGGATCATTGGTCTGGTGAAATCTATTCTACCCATGCTAATTGAAGTGGAGGCTTTTGTACATCTTTTTATTATATTTTGCATTATGTACCTGAATAATTGAAAAATAAATACATTTAACAAAATACAATTTTTAAGAACTTTATATTTATAATCTTTATGGACTCGTTTGCACCATAATTGGTTCAATTAAAAGTCATAAAATCTATTGTTATTTTGTATTTACTTCCATTTAACAATAGGTTTTAAGAATCACATCATTCTTTATATGAGATTATTTTAATCCTTGCTTGCTTTTTGTCCTTTTAGGTATATTGATATATTGAAAGTCTGCCTGCCTGTTTTCAGTGCTAAAATATTTATGAAATCGCTTTCAATGACATGATCAGATTTTACATATTCCCAGGTCAAACTAAGGTTGACATTAAAACTGAGAAGCTTTGGAGAAACAATTATAGTTTTAATTAATCTTCAGTGTTTCAACTGGTTTACCTGATAGCCTTAGGGATTTCTAAAGACATTTTAAAAACATATCTGTTTCTGTATGAGTAAGTGGCATATATCTGTGAGTTGGCTACCTGGAATTACATATAAGATCCATGTCAAATGTGACTAAAGGTTTTGTCTTTTATGTTTAGTTTGATTAACTGATTTTGGAGGGGATTTTTGGATCGTTATTTAAAACAATTATGAAGCCAGGTTCAGCCTATGTAAGAACTAGTTCTGGGATCAATTAATGATGTCTGGCATAGGCATGGGGTCAAATAATATTTATAGATTATGTCAATAAATACAAGCATAGTGAACCAGTCCTGGAGCCTACAATCTCTGACAGTGCTCACCATATGCCTATTAGAGACAAAATTTTGTTCCCTTCTATGTCAAAAGCGTTTTTAGAAATTACCTGTACACCTAATCCTTATTTTTTTACCCACAGGCTTTTGAAGATATATATATTGATCAGAGAAAGACAATTAAAATTTTATTAGAATATGCTGACATGATCTTTACTTACATCTTCATTCTGGAAATGCTTCTAAAATGGATGGCATATGGTTTTAAGGCCTATTTCTCTAATGGCTGGTACAGGCTGGACTTCGTGGTTGTTATTGTATGTATTTTAAAGAAAATATAAAAGGCTATTTGATTTACTTTTTCTTCCTCACTCTTACCCTTTCACTTCCTGTCAATTTATTATATCTTTCCTTTCCCTCTCTCTCTACATTGTTGGTACATGACACCTTTCTTAGTTTGTAATATTTAACATCTATCATTTTCTTCTCATTCCAAAATTTTAAAAGTTCAACACTTTATTCCTAGGTTATTATAATAATCACCTTGAATTTACTGTTAACCATGTAAGTTTGTTGCACAGTATCTTGATGATATCAGCACCCTAAAATCTTTAATTTCTTCTGTTGGCTTAACTCTTAATCATATATCACAATTAGACTACTTATGATGTTCACAAGTGTGGGGCTGATCCAATCTCCCCAAATTTCTCACTTAGATCTCTGCAATATATTCCAAAGTGGTGTCCCTGCTTCTGCCCTGCATACCTTCATTCTGTTTTCCACATAGCAACCAGAGTAACTGCTGTGAAATGGAAGTCAGCTCATGTCACTTCTCTTGAAACCTTATGATAAACACCCATCTCATTCAGGGTAAAATCAACAATCTTTGCAATCAATGCTCTACAAGTATCTGTGTAATCCAAACATATTCCCTGCTGTGCTCCCTTTCCCCTGTCCAGGTCTATTTACTGATCCACCAGCATCAGCCTTCATGGAGCACTTCAGATATGCCAAGATTATTTTCATCTTAGTGCCTGTGCACTTATTTTTCCTTCCAGCTGGAACCTTGGCTGGCATTGATGCTTTAGCCAAAATGAAACCTTTGAAGGTCTTTCCTTACAACACTATTTAAACTGCAACCACAACCACTCCAATACTCTCTTTCTCCATCTCCATACCCCTTATTAATATTGTACCATTTGTTCATTTATTTTGTTTATTGTCTGTTTTCTCCCACTAAGTTATAAGTTCCATTAGGGTAGAATTTTTTCTTGGTTTTCTTCCCTCCTTTAAGTCCTGTGCCTAGAACAATTTCTGTCATATTAGAAGGTTCTCAGTATTTTTGTTGAATGAATGAATGGCTCTCTATTCTATAAACAATGATAGAAGCTCCCCAATCTACAATTAATGATTTAAAATAGCTGACCTCTCTTTTCTAAGTTCGCTCTTTCAAATTAGCCTTCTGCTCTAGCCAAATCATACTATGCCTGCAACTCGCCTTCCTGTTTCCTAGTCATTGTTCTGTGTCCAGATTCCTTCATGCTTATGAAAATAATACCCAAACTTCAAAGCCTACTTCAAGGCTGTCTCTTTAGTAAAGGGTAAAAAGAAGAAATTTTTCATAATGTTGACTTGAAAATGTAGAAAAATCTGAAGATATTAATAAAAGTTAATCTTAGCTTTACCACCTTAGTATTTGTGAACATTTATTAACCTTTAATATATTTACTTTTAAAGATTACCTTAGTATCTGGTTATGCTTTTTTGTAATGTGTGTGCTTTTGACTTAACAATATTCATATCTTCCTTGATGCCTATCCCCTGAAAGCCTATCATGTATATTGTCTTAACCATATTTGTATATGAATGCATTTGTAAATATATTTCTTATTTTGTTTTAATGAATATACTGCATATGATTACTGTATTACAAGTAATTATGAAACTGATTCTTAATCTAATTTCAAACAAAAAAGATATGTCATTGATCATAAAGAGTATAAAATATACAACTTTTATTTATTTCACTAAAATATGTTCCTTATTACCAGAAAACAGTTTAATTTTATCTTTTTAAAGTGATTTTAACACTGAACAATTTTCTTATAACTTTCTGTAAGTCATTATTAATGTATTTTGAAATATATGTAAAAATAATTCACAAATTTACTGGTAAGCTTTTATTGTATATATCTGTTGTAACAAATGCAACATTTATTTTACATGTTATTTTGATTAATATGGAATCCTATTCACTTTTTTTTAAAAAAAAATATATAGGTATTTTGTCTTAGCTTAATAGGCAAAACTCGGGAAGAACTAAAACCACTTATTTCCATGAAATTCCTTCGGCCCCTCAGAGTTCTATCTCAATTTGAAAGAATGAAGGTAAGAGATAAGTTTCTAAGCTAATCTACCGATTTTTATTTGGAATTTCTAAATTTGCACAAATTGGGAAGCTTTGTTTTCTTCTCGTTTGTACCTTTGACAGTATTAATACAACAAAAACTTTGTTTCATTGCTTAGAAATAGAAAGGAATTGGTACGTTTATTAAAATTCTAGGTTCTTATTCCTCATAAAGTATAAAAATCAATACAGACAAGTAAAAGAAACTAGTATTTGAGACAGAAAATATAGTTTTAAAAATATATTTCTACCCCATATACATATGCATATTACCGCAGTTGTCTCCATTTTAAAAATACAATTGTCAGAAAATGAAACTTGGGTCAGTTAACAAACTTTAAAATTATACAAACATTGTATACCCTAAGTGGTTACTCACTGAATGAAAGAAAAGTTTGAATTTTAAGATAAATTTACTTTTTTAATGTCACAATCACAAGCGATGATTTCTTACCTGTCCTGTCCTCATCACTCACATGTTAAAACCTCTTCTGAACAATGTAAAGAAAATAGATTGAATATTATAAAATGGCCGGTGTTCAATCTTTCATACCTGAAATGGAAATCCCATAATAGAAAAAAATGGAGTCTATGACCACTACAAGTAGTATTAAGTATGTAGCTATACAGTGACCCATTGTATACAGAAATGGGAGAACAGGTTCAAATGTACCTTTTATTTTATAATACATTTATGTGTTTTTGCATTTTTATTTACATAGATTTTTTTCATATCAGTCTGCCACTTTACTACCTAATATCACATATTCATTGCTATGGTAGAATCTAGTGAGAAAATTATTAATGTTTAACCTTTATCTTTATCCCTATAGTTTATGTATTATGTGTTACATTTAAACTATTATTAATTAAGAAACCTTAACACTTAAACTCTTTCCACTTGGTAAAAAGTGGATGTTTATTTTTCTCTCAAAATTTGAGTGATTATTATAAATACAAACAAATATAAATAATTTAAAATATGTATTGTATTTAAAAATAATTTCAGAAATTTTAATAATTTCACTTTTATATGATTGTGTAAAGTACTTAAGTACATTAATTATATTTGTATATGTATACTTAGTCCATGATTCATGATAATATTCTTGTAATTTATACAAATGTGTCGTTGACTCATTATAATAGTACTTAGGCCTTATCTGTTTCTTAAATACATTTGATTATTTGTGTTGGGAAATTAATATTTTGATTATTTAGTAAATACATAAAAATTCCAAATGTGGCAAAATTCCAATTATATACCTCAGAAAAAAAAATCTAAAATAGTAATTGTAACATGTAATAAGAAACAGACTTCATTAACCATATCATGAAGATCCACAAGGTGGTGATATTGCCCAGTACTTTTAAACCAAAATAAGGTGGAAAATAAGCTGAAAATAAGGTGGTTGAATGGTTCAATAAGATTGAAGTTAAAATGACAAAACAGCCTAGGCACGGTGGCTTACACCTGTAATCCTGGCAATTTGAGAGACCGAGGCGAGCAGATCACTTGAGCTCAAGAGTTTGAGACCAGCCCGGGTAACATAGTGAGACCCTGTCTCTACAAAAAATACAAAAATTAGCCAGGTGTGGTGTGTGCACCTGTAGTCCCAGCTACTTGAGATGCTGAGATGAGATGAGGTAAGAGGATCACCTGAGCCTAGGAGGTTGAGGCTGCAGTGAGCCGAGATTGCTCCACTGCACTCCAGACTGGGTGACAGAGTGAGACTGTCTCAAAAAAAAAAAAAAAAGCCACATTTCCAGTATAAATACAGTTTAGTGATAGGAAAACATTATAGAATATTTTAACATGTAAACTACAGAGGGCCTATTTACTCAAAATACACACGTGCACACACACACACACACACACACACACACACACCCCTAAGTAAATATATAACTAAAATAAACAAACTCTTTTTTATTTTCAAAAAATGGGATAATACCAGTTCTTTTTCCTAATAAGTTTAGACATATAGGGAGGAAAAAAAAGTAACAAAATCAGCAAGTTGTCTGCCCCAATTTAGAGAAAAGCAGGAAGAGATTTGCCAGGGAAACTGTCAGAAATTAGGCCCTGTACCATTCAATGCTGTACATTCATTAGAATGGCAATGAGACAATGGCTGTGGACAATTCAAGGTCAGGAAAACTGTAGCCATGCTTAGGTCAAAGTCAGGTTCAGACCTGAAGCCTCATCTCAACCTCTGGAAGTTCTGTAAATTATCACTGAAGATATATCATTGAGTATATTAGGAAGCTACATGCTTACAAAATTAATGATTTGTGTTAATAAGTTTAAGGTCTTAGGTGCTGACTACTTTTCAAATATATGTGTCAACTACATCCACTCTTTTTATTCTTTATATGTGGATTTTCTAAAAGACATGGCATTTTTCTTCAGCAGAACCATTAATGGACCTTTCAAATTTAAAAGTATTAACGAAAGATCTGTGATCTAGTTTTAGAAATAAAAGTGTTAGTGAAATCATAGTTATAAGCCTAAATATTAATTCAAAGATAGACAACTATGGAACATAAGCAAGAATATGCAGGCAAAAGAATTAGTGTCTAGTAATGGCTGAAGGAAGGAAAGGTTAGAATGGTAGAAAACAGAATCAATGGTGCCTTAGGAAGAAAGTGAAAGAAGGTCAGGAGAGGGAAATCAAAAGTGTAAAGTTAAGAGAGGCCAGGCACAGTGGTTCACACCTGTAATCCCATCACTTTGGGAGGCGGAGGTGGGTGGATCACCTGAGGTCAGGAGTTCAAGACCAACCTGACCAACATGGTGAAACCCCGTCTCTACTAAAAAAAAAAAAAAAAAAAAAAAAAAATTAGCCTGGCAGGGTGGCGTGTGCCTGTAATGTCAGCTACTCCAGAGGCTGAGGCAGGAGAGGGTTCAACCGCTTGAACCCGAGAGGCAGAGATTGCAGTGAGCCAAGATCGGGCCATTGTACACAAGAGCAAAACTTAGTCTCAAAAAATAAAATAAAATAAATAAAAAAATATAAAAAAGCTAAGAGAAAAATAAGTAGTGGAAATAGTAAAACTATTATTATATTAGATATAGCAACTCATTTGCATTTGCCGTAGCAGCTTCAGTGGAGTAATGAGAATACAATTCTGATTTGAATTTTAAAGAGTGAAGTCAGTTGAGGAAATAATGACAGTGATTATAGATTATTGCTGGTATTCAAGTTTAGGTGGTGGATTCATCTCCCAAGCTTCCTACTCTGGAGTGACTCACCAGTGACACCAAATGGTTCAGTGAGGATTGCATCTTTGTGAAGTACAGCAACCTATTTAATTTCCTGAGGCAATCTCTTCCCTTGGCTTCATTGACAGTACAATCTATTGGTCTTCTGATTCCTCTGACTACTCTTTCACATATTATATTTCACTTAAAATATATAATATATGTATTTTTTAAGATAATCTCATACATACATATGGGGTCAATTATCTTGAATGATCATTTCTGGCACGATACAGGAAATCAATAAGCATATATACATATATATATTAAGCTGGCAAAATAATGATTTATTCTGGTATTTGTACTAATTAGCTCTGTTGCCATTTAATGATTTTTTAGTACAAACATTTTAAGAATATCTAGATTTGAATGTATTTTCTTTTTTGGTGGGGGGATGGAGTCTGGCTCTGTAGCCCAGCCTGGAGCTCAGTGGCACTATCTGCTCACTACAAGCTCTGCCACCTGGCTTCAAGCGATTCTCCTGCCTCAGCCTCCCAAGTAGCTGGGACTACAGGTGCCCGCCACCACACCTGGCTAATTTTTTGTATTTTTAGTAGAGAAGGGGTTTCACCGTGTTAGCCAGGATGGTCTCGATCTCCTGACCTGGTGATCCGCCCGTCTCAGCCTCCCAAAGTGCTGGGATTACAGGCATGAGCCACCATGCCCAGCCCGATTTGAATGTATTTTCTAAAGAAAAACTGAATTGCTATTTAGGTTATTCCAGTACCAGCATGTGGGCTGTTAAATCTTTAGATATGGCCTTTTAAGGTTTTTTTAAAAATATGTCATTATATCAATTAGTATTTTTCAAACTGATCAAAAACTAAAACAGTTTCAGATTTCTTATCTAAAGTTTACATTTTTTCTATATACCAGGTGGTTGTGAGAGCTTTGATCAAAACAACCTTACCGACTTTGAATGTGTTTCTTGTCTGCCTGATGATCTGGCTGATTTTTGGTATCATGGGAGTAGACTTATTTGCTGGCAGATTCTATGAATGCATTGACCCAACAAGTGGAGAAAGGTTTCCTTCATCTGAAGTCATGAATAGGAGTCAGTGTGAAAGCCTTCTGTTTAATGAATCCATGCCATGGGAAAATGCAAAAATGAACTTTGATAATGTTGGAAATGGTTTCCTTTCTCTGCTTCAAGTAGTAAGTACACTTTTGACTTTTCCTTATTAATTATATATTCATCCATATTGTAGGTTGAATGTAAAGGACAAAATGTGGGTGATTAATACATTTGGTTATAAAATATTTTAGCAATTAGTAGATAAATGTAATGGGACATAATAACTATCCGGGGAACCCGCTCCAAATATTTCAATGTAGGTTCTTTCTATTTTCCGTAAGTGTCAGCCAGCTGAGAAATAAAGAGAAAGAGTACAAAGAGAGGAATTTTACAGCTGGGCTGCCAGGGGTGACATCACATACTGTTAGGACTGTGATGCCCACCTGAGCCTTAAAACCAGCAAGTTTTTATTAAGGATTTCAAAAGGGGAGGGGGTGTACGAACAGGGAGTAGGTCACATGCTTCAAGGGGCAAAAAGCAGAGCAAAGATCACATGCTTCTGAGGAAACAGGACAAGAGCAAAATCACAACTCCTGATAAGGGTCTATGTTCAGCGGTGCACATATTGTCTTGATAAACACCTTAACAGAAAACAGGGTTTGAGAGCAGAGAACCTGTCTGACCAAAAATTTACCGAGTTTCCCAATCCTAGTAAGCCTGAGGGTACTGCAGGAGACCAGGGCGTATCTCAGTCCTTATCTCAACCGCATAGGACAGACATTCCCAGACTAGCTGTTTATAGACCTCCCCCCAGGAATGAATTCCTTTCCCAGAGTATTAATATCAATATTCCTTGCTAGGAAAAGAATTTAGTGATATCTTCCCTACATCCGTTTATAAGCTCTCTGCAAGAAGAAAAATATGGCTCCTTTTGCCCAAGCCCGCAGGCAGTCAGAACTTATGGTTGTCTTCCCTTGTTCCCTAAAAATCGCTGTTATTCTGTTCTTTTTCAAGGTGCACTGATTTCATATTGTTCAAACACACATGTTTTACAATCAATCTGTACAGTTAACACAATTATCACAGTGGTCCTGAGGTTATGTACATCCTCAGTTTACGAAGATAACAGGATTAAGAGATCAAAGTAAGACAGGCATAAGAAATAATAAAAGTATTAATTTGGGAACTGATAAACGTCCATATTAAAATGAAATCTTCACAATTTATGTTCCTCTGCCATGGCTCCAGCAGGTCCCTCCATTTGGGGTCCCTGACTTCCTGCAACATACAACACTAGGCTCATTTAAAGAGATAGGCCAGGTGCGGTGGCTCACGCCTGTAATCCCAGCACTTTGGGAAACCGAGGTGGGCAGATCATGAGGTCAAGAGATCAAGACCATCCTAGCCAACATGGTGAAACCCCATCTCTACTAAAAATACAAAAATTAGCTGGGCGTGGTGGCACATACCTGTAGTCCCAGATACATGGGAGGCCGAGGCAGGAGAATCCCTTGAACCTGGAAGGCGGAGCCGAGATCATGCCACTGCACTCCAGCCTGGTGACAAAGTGTGACACTCTCTCAAAAAAAAAAAGAAAAAAGAGACAAAAGTTAAATACTGTCTCTGCCCCATTGGATGAAGGAAGTGGAGATGCAAGTAAATTTAACAGAGGAAATACAGATACTGGCCCAAACTATTTCTACCACCACTGATCAGATTATAGGGTAATGTATTAGTCAGGGTCCCCTAGAGGGACAAAACTAATAGGATATATATATCCAATTATATATTATCCTATATAATAATATATATTTTATATATATCCTATTATATATAATATATCCTACTATATATTATCCTATATAATAATATATATTCTATGTAATATATATATTCTATATATATTTTGTGTGTGTGTGTGTGTGTGTATATATATATATAGTGGCAGAGATGAAGTAAGCTCGTGTATCTATGTCTATTCCCACTGTGAACATATGGTGAGCTCACACAGTGAATCCCAGGAAGCCAATTGATATTATAGCCCAGACCATGCCCATGTACCCAAATGGTTCTTTTTTTCTGGAATAATATGTTACGATGTGAGAGATTATTCCGAAGCCTGGTAAGATGAGGATATAGACTTTGGGGTGACCGAAAAATCAGAATAGGTGCCGATATAGGATAGGAGATATATATATATATATCCTATTAGTTCAGTCCCTCTAGGGAACCCTGACTAATACATTACCCCATAACTTGATCAGTGGTGGTAAAAGTAGTTTGGGCCAGTATCTGTATTTCCTGTGTTAAATTTACTTGCATCTCTACTTCCTTCATATATAGATATAGATATAGATATAGATATAGATATAGATATAGATATAGATAGATATAGATATAGATGTAGATATAGATATAGATATATTTACATATATATAAGTTATATATATATACACACACAGACACATATATATATATAAAGGGGAGTTTATTAAGTATTAACTTACATGATCAGTGATCACAGGGTCTCACAATAGGCTGTCTGCAAGCTTGAGGAGCAAGGAGAGCCAGTCCGAGTCTCAAAACTGAAGAACTTGGAGTCCAATGTTTGAGGGCAGGAAGCATCCAGCACGGGAGAAAAAATATAGGCTGGGAGGCTAGGCCAGTCTCGCCTTTTCCCATTTTCCTGCCTGCTTTATATTTGCTGGCAGCTGATTAGATTGTGTCCACCAGATTAAAGGTGGGTCTGTCTTCCCCAGCCCACTGGCTCAAATGTTAATCTTCTTTGGCAACACCCTCACAGACACACCCAGGATCAATACTTTGCATCCTTCAATCCAATCAAATTGACACTCAGTATTAACCATCACAGGTAATAATTCTTTGGTCCAACCCAAGTCACTACTTTTTATCTCTTTAGCATTTTGAGGAACTGCTACTCAGTGACTCAATATCTAGCAGATGTGAAGAGTTGAACAATTCCTTTTATGTCTCTCACAGAAAAGCACATGTATAGCAGCTACAAGTCACCATGATGCATTACGCATGTATTTATTTACCATTTATATATCTGTTTCTCTATTTATCTTTTTCTAGTCATACTATCTTCAAATATTTTGTTATTAACTACAAATAAACTAAGTACTTGAAATAGTTGTTAACAGACAATATAATAATGAAAATGTTAAGGATCCCAATTACACAGTATATGGAAGTGTGGCAAGCCTATGTCAAATGTTTCAGTGCACTAATAAGAGATTGAGATTTTACTTTTTATTTGCCAGTAAGCATAAATTTTAAATGCGTGTCGTTTTTACAGGCAACATTTAATGGATGGATCACTATTATGAATTCAGCAATTGATTCTGTTGCTGTAAGTATAATATCATTTTAAAGCCATTGTTAGGATACAAGCAAAGTCATTTTTGCAATTCGAGCACAGGACACCAGTAATAATAAATAGAAATCAAATGCAGTTCAGATTGGATATTTCATTGGCAATGAAATTCTTCCAGGGTTATTATATACAATGATTGAGGCCCCATAGGTCCATTTGCAAGATTACCAGACTTTGCAACAATGATTAAATGAATGAAATGAACTTTAACATTCATACAAATCAATGATATCCTTTTACCAAAGAGCAAAAAAGAAAACATTTTCTTAGGTAGCATTGTTGGGTTTTCTTGTCATAAATTGTTTTATAAAACTTGTTTTAAAAAGCCAATATCAATAGTTTGCTTATTTTAAACTTCTAGGTAAATACACAGCCTCATTTTGAAGTCAACATCTACATGTATTGTTACTTTATCAACTTTATTATATTTGGAGTATTTCTCCCTCTGAGTATGCTGATTACTGTTATTACTGATAATTTCAACAAGCATAAAATAAAGATAAGTATAAATATTATTTGTTTATCCAATGTCTGATAAAATCAGGCATATACATAAATATATAAATGCCCTGCTTCAAATAATTGGCTTTGGATTCAGCTTAATGTCATTTTTATTTGACATGTATCTTAAAAAATCATGATTAATGTTCCTACACATTGATGAACATTGCCAAAATGTTCATCTTTACATTGACTTCTAAATCCAAAATATGTACTACACAGTCAAGTTTAAAAGTTAAACATTACAAGTGTCTGTGTAAAAATTACAAGTGTTTTAAAAATAATGATGTGCTGAAAAATAAATACTGTAAGTAAAATTTTCTATCTTCACAAATATGTGAAGAGTTCCAGAAAAAAACACTCTTTTACTCTCTGTTATATTTAAAGCCTTCACAGTCAGCCAGCATGGACATCTTTCAAAGTTAGAGTAGTTCTTTCTGCTAGAAGTAGAGAGAGTCATAAATCCTAACTGGGTGGCCTAAGTAGGAGTGCTTGAACCCAATAAGACAGAGCTCAGAGACAGAATTGAATAACTACAGTTTCATGCCATTTCTAAAAAGCGACTTCCTTCAGGGCCTCCACAAACGCAAAGGACCAAAAAGACATCTAAGTCAAGTTATTTTACACAGGCACCTAATCTCTTTTGGGAAGCCTTCCAAAAAAGTCAAAGGAAAGAATTGTTTAATTTTGAAATTTTATCTTCAGCCATGTAATCAAACTTTAGCCATGTGTAAAATCTGGTACAGTAGACCCTCCTTATCCAAGGGGACTGTGTTCCAAGACCTCCAGTGGATGCCTGAAACCGCAGAGTAGTACCTAACCTGATTGCTGTAAATCAGAACATGTTTCTGTTCACATTCAGATGCTTTTTCCGTGACTAAGACTTATCATGCACTGTGGCCATTTGCAGTTTGAAGTACAACAGCAAATCAAGCATACGTTTATTTTTCATTCTTCACAATTTCATGGACAGAAGATTCATTCATACCAGATTTAGCAACCTCAGCATATATATATTTTTTTCCTTTCCTTAAGTCAAGCACTTTCACCTTTTCTCTTAAAGGAAGCACTTTGCAGCGTCTTTTTGGCATATTCAAATGCCAGCATCACTTCTCTTGCATTTTGGGGGTTATCATTAATTAAAATATGGATTACTTGAACACAATCACTGCGATAACAGAGATAGCTGCAAAGTGACTAATGTGTGGATGGCATAGACTGAATGGGTGTGCTGGACAAAGGGATAATTCACATCCCAGTCTCCACAGAGCAGGATGACACAAGATTTCATCACACAACTCAGACCCACATGAAATTTAAAATGTATTAACTATTTATTTTTAGGATTTTTCATGTAATAATTTCCAACTGTGGTTGACCATGGCTAACTGATACTGTGCAAGGTGAGACTTCAGATAAGGGGGGACTACTGTACATCACTCTTGAGTTTCCACCAGTGAAATAGGAGTAGAGAGCTGAGTGATCAAATGTGATTCTGATTGGATGCTTCAGCTTTCTACGAATATCAACCCTGTAGGATAACATACTAGGATTTGCTTCTAGGCTTCGAATTGGTGTCTGCTGTCAATTTAAGTGACCAGGTCCTGATTTAGAGCAGTAACAATTCCTAATTCTTAGGACATGACATTATTCACTTCACATATATTACATAAGATAATGAAATTAGCACTAGAAACACAGAAATGAGTAAGCCCTCAAACGTGCTATGAAGAAGCAAGCGCAAGGTACTTTTGGAGTAATAGTAAAAAAAAATCTTCTGATAGTATTTGAAAAATAAAGCAATATATAGTCATATAAAAATGATCCCATATGATCATTTCTGTTTACTTCTGCTTATTAAAAATACAAATCAACTTTTCCTTTAGCTATTGAGCTCAACCTTTCTTAGTAAATATTTCAAGATATCACCTGCTGTTTCTCCTTTGCCCTCTTTTACAACCCTGTGTGAAAATAGAGTTGACACTCTCCTAGGAGAGTGCACTTAGAGATTACTGAATTTCTCTCACTATCGGCATGTATTCTGTATGTACTTTTTATGGATTTTGGGGCAGAAAGTCAGACATGTTCAAACATGATTTCATTCACTGCAGTTAAGCCTTCTTTTAGAAGATTAAATCAATAATTGCCAAGTCTTTAAAATGCATATTAACATAAGGGAAAATTTGGATTAAGTGTGATTTTAATATGTTTTTCTTTCCTTTCTTTACCTGGGAGGCTCAAATATCTTTATAACGGTTAAACAGAGAAAACAGTACCGCAGGCTGAAGAAGATAATGTATGAGGATTCTCAAAGACCAGTACCTCGCCCATTAGTAAGAAAATGTCTAGATTTTTTGAAACTTCAATGGAGGTGTTCTTTATATATTCTCTTTTAAAGCCTTAACAAATGCTTTTGACAAAATTTTTGTGTCCTCTGACAAAGCTTTTCGTGGTCATTTTGTTTGTTTGTTTTAACTATATGTTATAGTTTGGCAAAAATTTAGGTTCACACTTATTCTTATTTATTTTGGGAAGAAAGTTGTAGCATATAAAAGACCATATATATGTATATGTATCCTATTAATAAGACTATTACACCTGTTGATTTTACCCACAGAACAAGCTCCAAGGATTCATTTTTGATGTGGTAACAAGCCAAGTTTTTAATGTCATTGTCATGGTTCTTATATGTTTCCAAGCAATTGCCATGATGATAGACACTGATGTTCAGAGTCTACAAATGTCCATTGCTCTCTACTGGATTAACTCAATTTTTGTTATGCTATATACTATGGAATGTATACTGAAGCTCATCGCTTTCCGTTGTTTTTATTTCACCATTGCGTGGAACATTTTTGATTTTATGGTCGTTATTTTCTCCATCACAGGTAAGATTTTGTTTAGTCAAATTTTTACTGATAATAATATCAATTCAAGCAAGCTCTTACAGTAAATATCTCATGAAATATAGTCTCCTAATAAGCAAAACAGGTAGAGAGCTTTTTTTATTTCCAACAGGAATGCTTCACATTTGTAATCATATATGTACCACCCATGCCTAATAGAGATAAGATGTTCAAAAATATTTCTAATAACATAGACTTTGCATATAAGCCACCAGGTGAATGTTTAGTCACCCATTCATTCTATAATATACATTAATTTTCTAGATGACACTAGAAAGATCTTTATGTCTTAGAATGATGTAACCTTTCAAGTTCGCTATTATTTCCTTCCCTCTAATCTCTAAAACTATTTACAACTTATACAACATTAGAGTTTCAGGCTTTAACAAATTTGTTGCTTGTTTTCTCTTACTTTGGAGATCTCTCTCTTATTTAATAAATACACTTGATAATTCTCTTTGTGAATAAAAACTGTGTTATATGCAAAAAATTCAGTAGTAAACAAGGTAAGTATTTCTGTGTACACATAGCTTAGAGTCTATTAAAGGATATAGATAATTAAACAGTACATTTTAATATGTGCTATTAAGGTTATGGTAGGGAAGTCACAGGGTGCTGCAGCAGCACAGCAGAAGGAGGTCACCTAATCAGTAAGTAGAGGTCAGAGAAAACTTTATGGAAGACGTGAAATCTAATTAGAGACTTTTCAGATAAGGAGGCAGCCAAGCAAAGAATTTAGTGTCAAAGAGTTTCAGGCAGAGAGAAGTTTGCCTGTTTCCGCATAACACACATATTAGGATGTAAGTTCCATGAGAGTAGGAAAAATATTTAAGTTTACTGCATCAAGCAGTATTCTATGTATTGAGTAGTAGAAAATGTAGATAAACTGTTTGCCCAGACATGCTTCCAAATATTCACTCATTCAGTTGATAGTGGAAACAATGCAACTAACTACTGAAAAAAACCATAAGAAGCTTCAGAAAAGAAGAAGCTATCAGAAAAACTGATAGAAAAGTACATGAAGACAAGAGGGAGCTGATAGGAACAAGGCAGAGGAATGATGGAATTAGAGTCCTATGAGACCGAAGGGGACTTCATGAGAGAACTGGAAGGAAAAGCAATTGCAGTCAGAGAGAAAGCAGTTTGAATTTGAAGCTTCAGAAGGCAAGGTATCCTGGGTCCAGAATGTGATTATAAATGTGAATTTATAAAATGATGGAGAAGAGTGTAATAAATTTAGAAGACCAAAGACAGAAACTGGTTTTTAAATAGATTGTTGATGGTAGGTGCTAAGGTGAAATGAGAGACAGTGAGTCAATTATTGAAGTCTTCAATGAATATGAATGAAGAATGAGTAGGCTATAGAGCCAAGGAATGGTAGGAAATGATATAGCTGAATGGCATGATCCACAAAGTGTCAAAAACCTCTTTTATTTTTTTCTTTATAAAAATAATAGGAAGGAAAAGTGACCAGAAATCACATAGGAAAGAAAGAAAGATACATATTTTTTCTTTCTAACCTGGGGAAAGTGGAGTGGGGAAGAATGAGCTCCCTGTATTTGAGAGGGTTGCAAGGGAAATAGAGTCTTCAAGATAGAGACAGATTTAGCCATCATCCTCTGCAAACTGAAACAGGGACAGAAATCCAAACACCACATATTCTCATTCATAAGTGGGAGTTGAACAATGAGAACACATGGACACAGAGAGGGGAACAGCACACACTAGGACTTGTTGGAGGGTGGGGCGTGACGGGAAGGAACTTAGAGGACTGGTCGATAGGTGCAGCAAACCACCATGGCACATGTATACCTATGTAACAAACCTGCATGTTCTGCACATGTATCCTGGTGGTTTTTTTTAGAAGAAATAAAGAAAAACAAAAATTAAAAAAAGAAATTACCCCCAAAAAAGAGACTGGGTTAAAAAAAATTAGTGACGAGAATGTAGAGGAATTTATTCACAATTTAGTGATACTTCCTGCATAATGAAAAAGTTTGGAAGGTTGAAGGGAAATGAGAATTTGGGTCAGAGTATAAGATTCACTAAAGCACTATAGAGATAGGGTATTGATAGGATAGAACATCAGAGAGAAATGTCATCTTAGGCAGAGACCAAGTTTAACAAAAATGTGAGACATGATTCCTCCAGATTCAATAAACCTACCATATCACTTAGAAGCCTCGTGGGATTCTTTCTTCCACTACCTTCTCAACTCAAAATAAACTACATTCTGTCTAATACTTCCAGAGAACATCTCTTATACCTTTAATGAATTATGATTTTACCTTGTTTTATAGTTCTTGTGTTAATCACTGCCATGCTTCCCTCATCTAACTACCACAGCTACAAAAATGTTATAAACAAAGACTTATTTATTCAATTCATATTTAAAGTTCCTGGAGCCCCAGTACTATTTATGAAATAAAGAAATTAAATTACAATCTGTGAATCACTGAGTGCCAGACATTTCTGTAATTATATTTATCAATTAGGTCTTTCTGCCTTATAGTTATTTTAAATGTCTATCACTAGTTTGTAAATTATAAGGTTCCTGAAGACAGAAATTCATGTCATTCATCTTTGCATATTGTTGTGATATATTTATTGGGTATTCAATAAAGGTTGCATGGAACTAAATTTCTTGATCCAATAGCAATAAAAAAATTATGACTATTGTCCTGCATTATAGAATCAGGTCATCTGTAATTCCAGAACTACTTGGTCTATAATACTCTTAGATGATGTTACAGAAAAATAATCTTCCAAATATAGCTGGATACCCTGATCATTGATACAATTGGTGTTTGGCTGACACAAACTTTCAACATGCTAACTGTTAAATGAGAATGCTTAGTAAAATGGAAGGGATCAATAAAGGATTAATAAAACATAGGGAAAAACAATTAAGTGTAAAATAATTTATAGTCCTCAAAATACAATTGTGTTTGAATAATTGTATAGCCTGCTTTATCTTTTCCCACCCCCAGGTCTATGTCTGCCTGCGACAGTAGGATCCTACCTTGTGCCTCCTTCACTTGTGCAACTGATACTTCTTTCACGGATCATTCACATGCTGCGTCTTGGAAAAGGACCAAAGGTGTTTCATAATCTGATGCTTCCTTTGATGCTGTCCCTCCCAGCATTATTGAACATCATTCTTCTCATCTTCCTGGTCATGTTCATCTATGCCATATTTGGAATGTACAATTTTGCCTATGTTAAAAAAGAAGCTGGAATTAATGATGTGTCTAATTTTGAAACCTTTGGCAGCAGTATGCTCTGTCTTTTTCAAGTTGCAATATTTGCTGGTTGGGATGGGATGCTTGATGCCATTTTCAACAGTAAACGGTCTGACTGTGATCCTGATAAAATTAACCCTGGGACTCAAGTTAGAGGAGATTGTGGGAACCCCTCTGTTGGGATTTTTTATTTTGTCAGTTATATCCTCATATCATGGCTGATCATTGTAAATATGTATATTGTTGTTGTCATGGAGTTTTTAAATATTGCTTCTAAGAAGAAAAACAAGACCTTGAGTGAAGATGATTTTAGGAAATTCTTTCAGGTGTGGAAAAGGTTTGATCCTGATAGGACCCAGTACATAGACTCTAGCAAGCTTTCAGATTTTGCAGCTGCTCTTGAACCTCCTCTTTTCATGGCAAAACCAAACAAGGGCCAGCTCATTGCTTTGGACCTCCCCATGGCTGTTGGGGACAGAATTCATTGCCTTGATATCTTACTTGCTTTTACAAGGAGAGTTATGGGTCAAGATGTGAGGATGGAGAAAGTTCTTTCAGAAATAGAATCAGGGTTTTTGTTGGCCAACCCTTTTAAGATCACATATGAGCCAATTACGACTACTTTGAAACGAAAACAAGAGGCAGTTTCAGCAACCATCATTCAACGTGCTTATAAAAATTACCGCTTGAGGCGAAATGACAAAAATACGTCAGATACTCATAGGATAGATGGTGATAGAGATGTTCACACTACTAAAGAAGGTGCCTATTTTGACAAAGCTAAGGAAAAGTCACCTATTCAAAGCCAGATCTAATCCCACTTACCACCTCTTTGCATATTTCTTCACACGTCTGAAAAATGTTGAAAGCCTAAGCCAGGAATAAAAGAAGAGATAATAATCAGTTCTTTACAACTGATGGTAATTAAGCTTGTATTCACAAGACTTCATGCCAAATTCACTTTTTAGCATTATATCTAACAAATCAAGAGAATCCTTAATATTGCTGCGGTGAGTTTAAAGCGGGTTAAAGTGGCCATTTGACAATCTCATGTTTGTTTTCTCTACATGGTGTATATGATGTGTGCCCTCTAGGGAATGAAGGGAAGTGGTGATAGAGATCAGCAGCAGCAGGGGCTTTCTTTTATATTTTATGTATAATTTAATGGGCTTCAAGTCACCACTATTAAGACTTACAAATAAGCCAATACTTTCCTGATGTGGGATGGTGAAATGCTACCGGCCATTAAATCATAAACTTGCCTAGACAAATGCTAATTGGAAGAAGGGAGAGAGCAGTTCTTTAGAAAGTGCCTTTGAGATCAACCTCAGAGATTCTTGGGCTGATTAAAACCGCATTTGAAAAAGATTGGTTGAAGCTCTGTGTTTATTTCTGTATGTTCTTGTTTTCCTTTCATTTGGAACTGGGAATGAATAGGATATCATTGTGCTCAAGCTCCTGGTTTCTCATCTCTGGCTAGTTCCACCTAAGCCCTGGCTCTTAAGCAGGGCAGATTTGTAAAATAAGAAGCGTAAAGGAGAGTTATAGCCTAATTTTTTTGCATTTTCTTCTCATTTACACCTATTTCTTAAAAAAGTATACATTTACTAAAATGATGTAATAGGTAATATGTTAATAGACTCAAGCTTTACCTTATGAAATTGATGTACTTTTACCAGTTATTTCTAATGTAACATTGAATATATAAGATCTGACAAATGTATGTTTAAATATGAATTAGAAGAGTTGAGAGCTACCATTATGTACAGGGATTCTCATAGTGTCTTGACTCTTAATTGGAAAGTTGTGGCAACTTTAAAGTACTTTTTACTGTACGTTACAATTCTTTATAACTTAGAGAAAGACAATGGTCACTCAAACTATGAGAACTATGAATTAGGAGATAAAAGTTTAAATTTGTTGTTTTATAACATGTACAAGTGAGTTCTCCCTTATATATTTACGTTTTCAAGTTTTTTAATCTCATCATGTACATCAATACTCTATAAAATGTTTTATATTCAAAGAACTGTAAAATCCTAAACATTAGTTTTCACTATTGAAATTATTTTTTAAAGATAGGCATAAATAGTTGTCCTTTGACTTATTCATACAAATATAGTCATTTACTTCCATGCAGTTTGAGATTCTGAGAGTTATTCCAACTATATGAAGATTGATTTCAATGTGCCTGCTAAGTCCTAAAAGATTCAGAAAGAAAATTTATATATTATTGATTTAAATGTCATCCTTTAAATATGTTGTATAACATTCAATATAATTTATGTATCAGTGATTGTATTTTATTCTGAATGCATGATCTCAAGCCTTAACTATTATCATCTTTTTCTGCCCCTCAGAAATTGAATAACCTAACCAAGATGCCTTCAGGGGATGCCCTAAGTAAATGTAATTTCAGGGTTGTTTTTTTGTTTTGTTTTGTTTTGTTTTGTTTTGTTTTGTTTCCTCTCTAAGTGTTCCTTCCCTTTCTCCTCCTGCTGTCCATCATGTTATGGGGACCGGTGAGGAACCAGTGTTAGCTTGGTGACAATGTGACAGCTGGTGCTTTATCTAAGCTTCTCCGTTTTCTATTTCTTGGGAACGCTTTATTGTGGAAACTGCTTCAGATACTTAAACTGAATCATAACTTGCTTCTGTAAATTGCATAAAGACAACAAACTGATTTTAGTTTGAAAAGTATATTTTACTTGTAAACCTTGTTTGCCAGTTACCTTCCGAAAGCTGTGTAAAGAGTTATTTTTAACCAAGTCTTAATATATGTTACTTTTTAGATACTATAGAAAATAATAAATATAACTCGTAAACCACATTAAGCTATGTTTGTTTTTAATTTGATAAATCACGTTGGCAACTTTGTGTAGTATACTTTTTAAAAATAAGCTTTACATTAAAGTTTGTTAATTCAGGCTTAAAACTGGAAACAGTTGTGCTTTCTTTAGACCACATAATTTTGTCAAATGCATTTTAGTAAGCTTACCGGTGGCCCCTACACATTAACAGGATGAAAAAGATCACTCTTCTTATCAAAATTATAATGATAATTTTACTAGATATATTTTCGTATTACTAGAATTTGCTTTCTGGAAGATAATACTGAAATTAAATTTATTGGTACACTACTATTTATCAATTTCTGCATCTTCAAAAATTGTATTGTGCTTCATTAATAAATATAATACACTTGAAATTGTTTTAAAGATAATGGTAATAGCTACCATTTATTGAGCACACTCCTATGCCCAGCCTTATCCTATGTATTTATCATGCATGAAGAAGTGATCACTCTCAGTTCATGAGTGAAAAAAGTTAGGTTTAGAAAGGTTACGAAGTTTTTATATGGCAGAGACCTTATAAGTAAAAAGGCCAGGACTCTAAACCAGGTCCAGGTACAGAGCCTTAATGTGTTTTCTCTCACACTCGCTCTCTTGCTGTCTCTCTCTCCATCTCCCTCTGTCCCACTTTCCCCATTTGGTGGAGTAAATTTTAAAAGTAGAGACATTCCCTGGAAAAAGGGAAGTCATAAGGGATAAAATTATAGAAGTTGAAAAATTCAACATTTTGTGAATGCTGAATACTAAAGGTAAACTCAGATCCTATTCAGATAAAGATATATCTGAGACTGAAGAGCTTACTGACTACTGGGTGGAAACGTGACTATGCAGCTGGTAATAATATGTGATAATTTTTATACTACGAGTGTACATTGTAATACACATATAGGCAGGAATGATGGGTTCTGTGTTGGATATCGGAGGTGAAGTGAGTAAAATGGGCCCCTGCAGAAAAAGGAGGACTTTGTCAATTAAAGAAGGCAATTTTATTAAACACAGAGTCACTTGTATGGAGAAGAGTCCACCACAGATATCAGACCTAGGCATCCAGCTTATAGTTCTTCAGCCTGGAGGATAAAGAGATATGAACCAAGGAGAGGATGAAATCCCTATTGCAGAGATTACCTAGAAAATCTGAGCAGAATTACTCTGGACACCTCGAATCCCTTCTCAGACATGTTTTATTTTTCCCTTTGGTTTTTGAACTTTCTCTTCTGTTGTCTGTTCCTTTCCATAAATTCTGGGTCTGCATTCTTAGCTATAATGGTCAATAAAGAACTCCAGTGAATGACTGAGTCTTCACAAGTGGAAATTTTCATCTTTATGTTCGGTAAACTAAAACTTTCAGGCTTAGACACTTAATCATCTCCTCATCTGTATGGAAACCTCTGTCTTCAATTACTTATAATCACACACTGGCTCAAATAATTCTATCTCAACTCCAGCCCTAGGTTCTACTCACTATCCAAGTGGCGCAACCCTATACTCCTGGATTCTAGTCTAGGCTCTTTGAAAGTCTACACCTTCAAATGATCCATAAGTTCTCACTCCACATTTATACACAATTTTATCACCATTTTTCCTTATTTTCTCCCTCCTTTTTGTCCTTTTATAAAAATCTGTTGAGCACCTTCTAAGTATTAGGCACAACAATTTAGAGATAAATAGGATTGCTCTTATCCTTAAAAAGTCATTTCTTAGTGTGACAAGTAAAACACCATGTTAGAACTATTTGTTAACTCCCTTCCAATAACAGAGATACTCAACAAAGGCTAGTGGAAAGTATTACTGAGCTTAGCAGAAAAGCTGAATCTTGAGCTAAGTGTTCAAGCAAATGGGATTTTGTTGGAGGTCATGATGAAATGAGGAATGACATCCTAAGCTGAAGTAACAGCAAATACAGAAGTGTGAAAAATAGAGTCCATAAACCCCAAGTCTCTCTACTTGTATGTTTATGCAAAAAGGCATTCAAAAAATGGCATGAGATGGTAGAGTTGGATTCTAGGATATGTTAATATGAGGGAAAGAAAAATGACAAGTCAAGAGTGTTAAGGTTGAGATGACCTCAAAGGAACACTTAGACTGGGTGCAGTAGCTCATTTCTGGAATGCCAGCACTATGGGTGGCCAAGGTGGGAGGACTGCTGGAGCCCAGGAGTCCAAGACCAGCTTGGGCAACATAGTGAGACCCTGTCTCTAAAATTTAAAAAAAGGAGAACACTTAAAGTGGGCTTTCTCAATTACCAAGCAAAACTTATCTTATACATTAAATTGCTCATATTGTCTATCATTCTTTTTAAAATATATTTATTGAGACATGATTAACATATCGTGAAATTCTCCTTGTAAAGTATATAATTAGATGGTTTTAGTATATTAACAGAGCTGTACAAGCATCACAGCAATTCAAGTTTATAACAGTTTTATCTCTGTTGAGAGTCACTCCATATTCCACCACCACCTAACCCTAGAAAACCATGAATTTACTTTCTGTATCTACAGATTTATCTGTTCTAGACAGTTCATGTTAATGGAATAATATAATATGTGATCTTTTTTCTTTTTTGTTTAACTTTTATTTTAAGTTCAGGGATGCAAGTGCAGATTTGTTACATAGGTAAACTTGTGTCATGGGGATTTGTTGTGCAGATTATTTCATCACTCAGGTATTAAGCCTAGTACCCATTAGTTATTTTTCCTGATTCTCTCCCTCCTACCACCTTCCACCCTCCAATAGACCCCAGGGTGTGTTGTTCTCCTCTATGTGTTCATGTGTTCTCCTCATTTAGCTCCTATTTATAAGTGAGAACATGCAGTATTTGGTTTTCTACTTCTGTGTTAGTTTGCTAAGGATAATGTCCTCCAGCTCCATCCATGTCCCAGCAAAGGACATAATCTCATTCTTTTTTATGGCTGCATAGTATTACATGGTCTGTATGTACCACATTTTCTTCTTATACATTGTTGGTGGGAGTGTAAATATGTGATGTTTTCTGTGACTGGCTTCTTTCATTTAACACAATATTTCAAATGTTGTAGCAGATATCATTACTTCATTCCTCTTTGTTGCTGAATAATATTTAACTATGTGGATATATTATATTTTATTTATCCATTCATCATTTGGATTGTTTCCACATTTTGAATATTATGAATAATGCTGCTATGAACATTAGTGTACAATTTTTGGGTAGATCCATTATTACAGTTCTCTTCACTATATACTTAGAGGTGAAATTGGTACCACTATGTTTGATTTATTGATAAACTGCTCTACTGGTTTTCAAAATTGTTGCATCATTTTACATTCCCACCAACAATGCATGTAGGTGCCAATTTTTCACATCCTTGCTAACATTTGTTATCTGTATTTTTGTTTATAGCAATCCTGAGTATGAAGTAGATTCTCACTGTAGCCTTGATTTGCACTTTGCTAATGGCTAATTATGTTGAGAACATTTTCATGAGTTTACTGGATATCTGTATGTCTTCTTTGGAGGGATGCCTACTCAAATCCATTGCCCATTTTTAATTGGGTTATTTATCTTTTATTGCTGTTCTTCCTATATTTTAGACAGCAGTTCTTTATTAGACATATGATTTGCAAATATTTTTATCACATTATGTGAGTTTTCTTTTTACTTTCTTGATTATGTCCTTTGATACACAAAAGTTTTAATTTTGTTGAAGTCCAATTTATCAAACTTTTGCTTGTACTTTTAGGATATTTGAGAAACTTTTGCCTAACCCAAGCTTACAATGATTTACTTCCATGTTTTTTTCTAAGAGTTTTGTGCTTTTAGCTCTTATATTTAAGTTTATGCTTCTGAGTTAATTTTTGTGTGTCTATGGTTTAAGAAAGGGGTCTAAGATCATGCTTTTGCATATTGCTATCCAGCTGTCCCAACACCATTTGTTGAATATTGTTCTTTCCCCATTCAATTGTCTTGACACTCTTGTTGAAATCAATTGACCATAAATGTAACACTTATTTCTGGATTCTCTGTTCGTTTGACCTATACATATATTCTTTTTCCATCACCAGACTGTTTCGATTTCAGTAGCTGTGTGGTAAGCTTGGAAATAAGAAGATACGACTCCTTCAACTTTGTTCTAAATGTTTTTCAAGATAGGTTATTCTAGGGCCCTGTCCTGTTCCTACGTAAATTTTATGATATGCTTGTTAACTTCTACAAGAAAGCCAAGCTGGGATTTTGATAGGGTTGCCATCAAAACTCTATCAAATGGTTTTGAGAATCGTTTGGGTATTTTTGCCTTATTTTTCCTTATTCATTTATATGGTATGTATTTTACTTTTATTTACAGGTTTATCAATTTTATTGACTTTTTTGAAAACGGCCTTTTGTTTCATTGATTTTTCCTGTTGTTTTCCATTTTTCTATTTTATAGGATTCTCCTATTATCTTTGTTATTTCATTCTTTCTGCTTGCTTTAGATTTATTTTGCTTTTTATAATTTATTGAGTTAGGGAATTTGGGGTTTTTTGAGACATTTATTCATAGCCAATATACCCTTTAAGATAAAAAGTTTTCTCCTTGACATTATTTAGTGCCATTTCACATATTTTGATATGTTATTTTTTTTTTCATTCAGTTCTGTGTATTTTAAAAATTTCCTTTAAGGCTTCATCTTAGGCCCTATGTATTTTTTAATTTCCTTTAAGGCTTTCTCTTAGGACCATGGATTTAGAAGTGTGCTGTTTAATTTCTACAGATTTGGAGATATTCCTTCTGTTTTATGTTATTAATTTATAATTCTAATCCTTTGTGGTCAGATAATACACTATATATGACTTTGATACTTTCAAATTTATTGAGGTTTGTTTTACGACCCTGGATATGGTCTGTCCTAGTAATTGCTTCATGGACTCTTGGAGAAAATGTGTATTCTGCAATTGTTGGATGAAGTGTTGCATATATGTTTGTTAGATCCTGTTCACTGATTGTGTTATTCAGATAATCAGGATGTAGAATTTTGCTTATTTTCTCTCTGGTGTTTTTATCAGCTCCTGAGAAGGAGTTGTTGAAATCCCCAACTACAATTATGAATTTTTCTGTTTCTCCTTTCAGCACTCTCAGATTTTCTTACATGTATTTTGTAACTGTTTTTTGATGCATATATATGTATGACTGGCATTTCTTCCTAATAGCTTGCTTTTTTGTCATTATGTAATGTCCCTTTTTGTATTTAATAACTTTATTTCCTCTGAGGTCAACTTTATCAGATAACAATATAGCCCATTCTCGTTTTTTTTAATTAAGGTTTGCATGGCAATTTTTTTTTCACCATTTTACTTTCAACCTATATATGTCATTGAATTTGAAGGGAGTTTCTTGTAAGCAACCTTTAGCTGAGGTACATTTTTTATCCATTTTTTGTTGATGTATTTAGGCCTCTTACACTTGAGACAATTATTGATATACCAGTACTTAAGATTACCATTTATTAGTTCTTTTCTGTTTGTTTTCTCTGGACTCAGACCTCTGTTTCTCTTTTCTCTTCTTCCTGCATGTTCCTGGAACATATTTTAGGATTTCATCTGGTTTAGTTACAGTGATTTTGAGTGTATCATTTTTGGTAGTGGTTGTTCTGAGTATTCCTGTTATCTATTTATTTCTCTATCATCTATCTATCTATCTATCTATCTATCTATCATCTATCTATCTATCTATCTATCTATCTATCATCTATCTATCTATCTATCATCTATCTATCTATCTAATCTATCTATCATCTATCTATCTATATCTTTATGAGTCTACTGGTATCACTATTTTAACCTTACATTTTCTTCCCCATTTTTATATCATCAAGAGAATGAGATTATGCTATAATTTTGTTCCAATCATCAAACATCACTTAGAAAGCTCATTGTAAGCACCTATATTTCTGCTTTCTGTGTTATTATTTCTTCCTTCCTGATGCTCCATGATCTCTTCTTTTATTCATCTTTTCTGTTAGAAGAATTCTGTTCAGCCAATCTTTAAGAATTATGTCTGCTAGAGAATGTAAAATATCTTGTGTTCTCACTTATAAGTGGGATAATGGACTCTAGGGACTCCAAAGCGAGGAAGGGGGGAGGCAGCTAAGGGTTGAAAAATTACCTATTGGGTACAGTGTTCAATATTTGGGTGAGGTGATGGGTACACTAGAAGCCTAAACCTCACCACTACTCATGTAATACCCATGTAACAAAGAAGCACATGTACATCTTGAATCTTAAAAAAAATATATCTACTCTCCGTGGGTGCATATTCACAGTTGAAAATTGTAGTTATCTAAGAGGATTCTTTTTAAATAGTACATCTATGTTGTATACAGGATTTGGCGGCCTAATGTTTCTCATTCTTGTTTTATAGTTTCATATTACTGTGTTTCTTATTTAGAATCATTTCTTGACATCAATGTATTGTGGTTCGGTTTTACCTATGTGTTATGATTGAATTTCAATGTCGATTTGCAACTCTGTGTGTACACTTTAAGTCAATATGGGGTTTAATGAAAATATAAGTCAGCCATTTCTATCACCATCATCTCTCTCTGGCTGCATCATCTGTCTCTGGCAGCATCCCAGATTTTTCTGCCTTTAATTTTCAACATTTTAATATGCTGTGTCTGGAAACTTTTCAGAAATGCATATTCAGTGGCCCTACCACAGAATCAGAAATTATGGGAGTGGGGCTTGTGTTAGCAAGCCCTTCAACCGATTCTAATGCACAGTAAAGTTTAAGAAACAGTTACTTAGATCTGTACCGGTAGCTACTAGTCAAATGTGACAATTCAAATTTAAAATAATTAGCAAATAAAATTAAAACTTTGATTTCTAAATCCCACTAGCCACATTTCAAGTATTCAATAAAAGCCTGTATCTAGAGTCCACCATATTTGGCAGCACAAATTTATTACATTTCATCATCTTAGAAAGCACTGCTAAACAACATTGATTGAAGAATAAATGAAATTTGTCAGGGTAGTATATTTGTAACAGTTTATCAGCTGTACTGGATATCTTCCATTTACTCTGCCAGAACTACTCTTTACCCTTCTCCTTGCCCTCAGCTCTTAGAGACTCACTCACAAGAGCTGTTTCAATGGGTTCTCTTGACCTCCGGCTTCTGGTTGGGTTTGACCAATGGGAAGCACCAGACCAAGTGTTTGCTCCCTCCCCAGTCACTGGGTGTAGTTTCTGTTCTTTACCTATGGCCACAATTTCTGTAAATGTTTCTTACATCTACATGTAATCTCTAGGGCAATTTTTGGTAACTATTCCCTTCTTGTCCCTTCAGTCTTAGAAGCAGAATCCCTTGGTTTCTCCTTAAACCTTGCCTACAGTATTGACAGGCCCCTCGGCTTACTTTTCTTCAGATGGTCTCCTTGGAGTGTGACTTATTCTTTCTACAATAATTGCATATCCCTGGTTCATGCATCAGCTGAACTTTTGGCCTTTAGTAGGTTTAGAAACTGAAATAACTCAAATTTTATCTCCTATAGTAGTGTTCCCCAGAGTAAGCTTAAATCTTATTTCTCTCCATTAAAATCAAGATAAAGAGAGAAAAACAGAAAAATGAAGGAAAGATGGAAGGAAGGAAGGAAGGAAAAGAAAGAAGGAAACTATCTATTATAGGGTGCATACTATGATTCTTGTATTTTGTTGAGTATGATGCACAAGCTTGGAACCACAGTAGAATTGCTCATAAAAATGTGTGCCATACTCTGTCATTCTGAGGAGCAAAACTGCAAACAATTCAGGACACACACAGCGATTAAAACTCTTCAATATTTTTCTTAATAAATAGGAGCTTTAGCCGGGCACAGTGGCTCATACCTGTAATCTCAGAACTTTGGGAGGCCGAAGTGAGCGGATCACAAGGTCAGGAGTTCGAGACCAGACTAACCAACATGGTGAAACCCCGTCTACTAAAAATACAAAAATTAGCTGGGTGTGGTGGCAGGTGCCTATAATCTCAGCTACTCAGGAGGCTGAAGCAGGAGAATTGCTTGAATCTGGGAGGCGGAGGTTGCAGTGAACAGAGATCATGCTACTGCACTCCAGCCTGGGTGACAGAGCAAGACTCCATCTCAAATAAATAAATTAATAAATAGGAGCTTTAGATGGAATAAAACTTTATTTTCTAACTAGATATCATCATTAAGATGATTACATTATCTGAAACCTAAACCTGAATATAATTTCACAGTGTTAACAGGTAGCATAGCTGTCTAACATAACATTCCATTATAATTGACTCTTAATTAACTGTATAGGTATTATAAGCGGTAGTTGCTAATCCTACATTGACTTTTACTTTTTTGCTTAGTAGAAATCTCTCCAAGATTCCTAAACAAAAACTAACAGGAAGGAATTTATCATGAACCCATGAAACAGTGCAATGTAAAGCAGGAATGCCTTTTTGATCTTTGAGTATTTCATCTTGTTTCACATGTGAAAGAGCCCCCTTGGTTTGCTGAATAAATATTTCTTTTTAATTGTTCTAACAATCATGCTTGATAGTTCTGGTCAAGAAAACGATTTGTTTTCTCAACTGAGTGAAACTTCTTTAGACCAAGTTGGAGCACTGACATATTTAGGACAAGCAAGATTACATGAAGTAACATCAGTTTGATTAAGGGAGATGAGTTGTTTTTTGTTTTTTTTTTTTTTTAACATCACAGAAGTGACGAATATTCATCGCTAAGATGTCTACTTTTCTCTTGACCTTTAAATTACTAAATATATTGCTGTGTCCTCACATTGCTTTCTGCAGAAATACAACAACAACAACACTGGGTCCTTCCAGTGTACACAAAGTTTCTACTGCAGGGCAACCCAAGCACAACCAGCCAAGGTCTGCTGGGGATCTCTGCTGCTGCAGCGTTTTACGCACACAGGAAAGGTATTGTGA
Organism: Hylobates moloch; assembly: GCF_009828535.3. Lineage (NCBI taxonomy): Eukaryota > Metazoa > Chordata > Mammalia > Primates > Hylobatidae > Hylobates > Hylobates moloch. The sequence continues at coordinate 76,207,836 of NW_026652276.1, forward strand.
ATAATGTACAGTTATGAACAGGTGACCATATCAAGCTTCCTTCACTTAATGCTATTCCCAAGTACACTCTGAGGGAAGTAATTGGATACCTTTATTAGCAATTGATCTATCCAGGAAGAAAGTGTGATGAAAAGCCTTGCAAGGCATTGATTGCATGTGCATTAGCTTACACTGATCTGCAGTACTTTTACAGAAAACTCACATAAATTAGAACAATAACCAGAATTCTATCACTAAGCAGAAATAGAAAATATTTAAAAGCCTCAAGTGTGAAAATCCAGAGAAATTATTTCACTATAGAGTATTTAAGAAGCAAAAGCAGCTATCATGAGGCCATCTTATAATTGGAGAAGTGCTTGTGATATAGTATTCAGTGCTGATGTGCCACTGATGGACTAGCTTGTAGGATATGAATCCACTCTGTTCTATTTTCTTAACCGATGACAAGAAGTGTCAGGAGATGCCAGGCACCTTCCTGGAATAGCTATCATTATTCCCCAGTATGATCACATTACCTTTTTATTATTTTAGATGAAAAAATAGAGGATATTTTCCCCTCAATAACAGACTATGCATTAAACGTACAATATAACAGCCTTTGTGCATTTACTTCAATTAGCCAAAATTATTAACACAATTGCCTAAGTGTAATTGCTGCTATTGATGGGGGGAGAGTGGATGACCCCCATGGTCTGATCATATACTACAGATATCAGCCTCTTGACTTTTTACACAAATCAACAAGATAATGGAAATGTGGTATACTATCATAACTATACCATGAATTATTATGTAGTAAACACAGGCATGTCTAAGACATTACAATGTTGTCTGTATGTTTTATATTGATTGTTTTCCCTTGGTGAATATTGTTATTAATAAATCTTGTATAATATTAATTGTATGGGATATTTTTCTTTCTGAGATTATAAGATAGAGTCATCCATATCAGTGCTCTGGAGATTCTATGTTGTTGATTATAGAAAGATTTAGTCATCACTCTGCCATTATGCTCTCCATATCTTAATTATCCCTCCTCATCTTCATTGGTTTAATGCATAAAAATTAAATATTCTAATGCCGAAGAGAAAAAACGAAATTTCAAGCTGTCATTATTGTGGGGGTACAATCACTGAGAAAATTAGATTTATTTAAGGTTATTTAAAAGTAAAGTTAGGGTCTTCTGTTTCCATTTAGGATGGATTAACTGTTGTGGGAACTGCTGTGTCATTGTAAAACTAGAAAACGAGATAAAAGATATGAAACAAGTGTCTGTAGACATTGAAAAATAGGTAACACAGAACTGTGAAACATGACAGAAGGGATCCTGAGACAACAAAAATGTGAGGATCCCCGTCCCGTATGAAATGCTGCTCTGGACCTGACTTAAATATACTTTAAGCCTCAAAAAGGTTAAACTACTCTGAACATAGTTTAAATGCCTGGTATATTTTAGAAATATAAGAAAATATAGGACATTACAAAATTCACAATGTCCAGTGTCCAGTGAAAATATTTAGGGTAGGGAAGAAGCAGATAATATGACTTTTAACTAGAAGGAAAAAGAAACAAAAATCAGTTACAATATAAACTATGAAATCAGCAGACTAGAATATTAAACTAGCTATTGTATATAGTATAACTATGAACAAAAACATAAAGGAACACATAAATATGATAAGAAGAGAAAGTGGAAATGTTTTTTAAATATCCAAATGGAAGTGTTAGGGATTTTTAAAAAATCATCCAAAATGAAAAATAAACTGAATGGGTTTAAATGCAGATTAGACACTGCAGAAGAGATCAATGAACTTGAAGTTGTAGGAATAAAAACTATCTAAATTTAACAAAGAGAGGAAAAAACAAAGTGCTTCTGTGACCCATGAGCCAATACATAGCAATTAAAAATATGGGTAATATTTCCAAAATGAAGATAAATGGATGTTTTTTAAGACAAACACAAAATAATTGAATTTACCACCAGTAGTGCTATACTACAGGAAAGGCCAAAGGAATTTCTTCAGGGAGAAAGCAAATGATATCAGATTGAAATGTGGATGTAAACAATAAAATGAAGAGCACTAGAAACATAAACGTGGATTAATGTAAAAAACATTTTATTGTTTTGAATATATTTTAAAAGATTGTGTAATGCAAAGATAACAATGTCTGTTGTTGATAATGTATTTGTAATACATATTACATATATATAAGAAAAATTTTTAACAATAGTACAAAGGACAAGACTGATGAAATAGATTTATACTGAATTAAGATTTGTATACTACACATGAGGTAGTATAATAGTATTTCAAGTTAGGCTGTGATAAGTCGAAACAATATATTGTAAATTGTAGAATAATAATTAAAAATATAAAGCAAAAAGAAAGGCTAATAAGCCAATAGAGGGAATATATTAAAATCCTAAAAATAGCAAATTATTTTTAAAAATTTGTAAAACAAAAAGGAACAGATTGGAAGAATAGAAAACGAATTGCAAGATGATTGATTTAAATGACATTATATATTGATAAAAATGTTAATAGTTACATCATTAAAATACTTCTAAACATGACTTAAAATTAACAATGATGTCAAATAGAAATTTTAAATTACAAAACCCACATTACATATGAAGATACAAACAGATTAACAACACAAAATTGTGATAAAATATATATGCAAACATTAATTCAAAGAAATTTGGACTGACTGTATTAAAATTGAAAATAAGTAGATTTACAAGAAAGTGATATTATCAGAGATAAAGATGTATATTTTATAGTAACAAAGGAGGCAATTAACAAGAATAAATAGCAATCTTAAGTGTGTATGAATATAACAGCATAGCTTCAAAATACATAAAGTAAAACTGATGGAGATAAAAGGAAAAATAACCAATTCCCAAATATAATCAGAGTTTTCAACACTCCTCTTTCAGTAATTAGTAGAACAAGTACACAGGTAGTCAGAAATAATGTAGATGTGAACAACCAACTTGACTTTATTGACATTTACAACACTCTCCTAACAGTAGCAGAAGACACATTCTTTTCAAGCACAAGCAAAGTATTAACTGATACATACTAAGCTGGAACATAAAACAAGTGTGAACAAACTTGAAAGCATTGAAATTATTCAAATATGTTCTCTGACTCCATCAAAATTCAACTATAAAGCAACAAATAAGAGCTATATGGAAAATCACCTATCTAAAAGAAAAGGAAAAGTCATGTCTAAATGATCCATAGATCAAAGGTGTAGTAAATCTGTATTATTTGCAGACAAATACATTACCTACACCTAAAATCTCACTAAGTTTTTAGAAGGAGAAAACTATTCCACCTAATAGAATTTAGCAAGGTACAAGATCAATAAACATAAAGTGTTTTCCTATAATATGATTTAATTACTGAAAAATTAACTTAATTAAAATGTCAAATTCAATGTACAGGAACATTTTTTAAATGAAGTACTTAGAGATAAATTTGACAAACTATGTGTAAGACCTTTACTCTAAAGACTATAAAACATTTTTTAGAAGACTTAAAGAACACCTAAATAAATGGAAAAAAATACGTTGCTCATGGATTGGAAAATCCAATATTGCTAGGATATATATTTTTTTCCAAATTAATCTGCAGGTTCAACATGATCCCAATCAATATCACAGTAGATACCATCAAACCAATTATAAAATTTATATGGAAATGCAAAGATCCTAGAATGGCCTAGATAAATTTGAATAAGAGTAACAAACTTGGAGAACTTTTATTACCTGGTTTGAAAAACAACTAGAAAGCTGCAATAATCAAGGTAGTGTAGTATGAGGGTAAGGATTATGTGCCAAGCTCAGTGTTAAGGTCTTTATATAAATACAGTCTTATTTAATCCTCACAGACTCATACAAGGCAGGTGTTATTATTCCTATGATGAGAGAGCTAGGGCCCAGAGTGTTTAAGTAACTCTCATGATAACACAATTAACAAGCTTCACCTGCCTCTGAAGCCGAGCCTTTTAAGACACTATAGTATGTTTTATCCCTTCATAGAGTTGTTTCATATTCTTTCTAAAAATGGATGTTCTTTAATACTGACTCTAAACATATTTGTTCAGATATAGAAATTCCAAATTTAAATGTAGGACAGAGAAGATGATATCTCATTATTTTACAGCTCATTACCAGTCATATTTCAAAGTAAAATCACTGAAAAATAGGATAGAAAGTCAAGTGATTGCGGGAATAATGTTAAAGAAAATAAATTAGTCAAAGGGAGTCATTATGTTTTCAATTCCTGAGAACTCCAATGTCCTTGCCAACCCAAATTGATGACATAGATCATTTTCCAAATATATATGATAAAGGTGACTTCCAAAAACCTGTAGAGTAGATCATTTAAAGCTACAATGGGCCAGTGGCCATCATTTCGGCTTTCTATCGCCCTCCTCGTCCTTCTCCAGATCCCATGAGGCTGATGCTTGTGATGACATCCCTTAATGCCAATGGCCTAGAAATTTAGCAGAGGTAATTGTGTCAATTGGGTCTCAGTTTGCACATCTCTGGGGATCTGGTTCAGATATATATTTTTGAGGGTGTCCAAAAGTTACAAGAATATATGGATGGCTGAACCTTCAGACAAATCTCTTTTGTTCTAACAACATTATTGAAGCATAGAATTTGATATGGCTTGGCTGTGTCGCCACCCAAATCTCATCTTGAATTGTAGCTCCCACAGTTCCCACATGTTGTGGGAGGGAACCAGTGCGAGGTAACTGAAACATGGGGGTGGGTCTTTTCCATGCTGTTCTCCTGATAGTAAGTCTCACGAGACCTGATGTTTTTATAAGGGGGAGTTTCCCTTCACAAATTCTCTCTTGTTGCCACCATGTAAGAAGTGCCTTCTGCCGTGATTGTGAGGCCTCCCCAGCCACGTGGAACTGTGTGTCTGTTAAACCTCTTTTTCTTTATAAATTACCCAGTTTTGGTTATGTCTTTATCAGCAGGATGAAAATGGACTAATACAGAATATGATGATGAATACTGTGAAAAGAACATGGAGTGCAAGTTATCTGTGTTTATTAAGTCCAGAATTTTTGTGCATTGTTTAAGTTGGGGTACTCTCCATGGTTTAATCACACTACAAAATCTGTGATAAAAAATAATATAATAATAGAATCTCCAGACAAGAGGTTGTCAATACTAGCCCATGACTGGTACCAGTCAATGAGGAGTTTTTGCCTCTCCTGAAGTTCTGACTTTTCCATGGTGGAGATTAGTACCTTCAGTCTACAATATAATTATAAACATCCATAGTTCTGGGGATGGCGGGACTTCCAGTTTCTTTCCCACAGCTCTTACAGTTCTAACCATTAGCCAATTCATGCCCTGGCCTCGAACCCTTTCATTCTAATTCTTTCATAGAATGAGAAAAGGTCATAAATAGTGCCAGATGCTGGAAGATGAGACTATTTTCCTCAAAACTCCTGTAATTTTTCTAGAATGATATTACATGTAGCAACTGACTTTATTTCCCTCAATATTACTATGCAATAAAAACTTATTTCTGATACAGAAGAGTCAGAAATATTTGTATGGAAGTTCATTGGGAAGTACTCTCTCTAATTATAGCTGAGAGGAAGCAGGAAACAAGATTGCGCAGAAGCAGCAGAATTGCAGTGCAGCTGCAACAGCAGCCTCAGTGAAATCATGGGAAGCTCTAACTTGTACCCGAGCAAACGAACAGGACTTTAATACTCATATTAACCAGTCATTAGATGTGGGCTGCCTCTGAGAAAGGGTCAGATCTTTGAGTGCGGCTGTTTCCTTTAGTTAAGGACAATTCCCAGAGAGAATCACAGCTATGAGCCATCCACATCCCATACTCTCTCCAGCTGAAGAAATGAATCTGTTGTTCATTGTTCCTGAAGGGGGATGGGCAACATAACACAGTTCTCTGTATATCATACTACCTCACATACATTGGATCCTGGGAGATGCTCAATATTTGTTATCTTCTCTGTGTATTGCTATCAAATATGGATCCCTAATGTGACAAGTGTGAGCCCAGAAAATCACTACATACAATATGATATTGCAAAATGAAATTGTAACTTTTAAATTTTGTAAATAAACATTATTTCTCTATGCATTAAGAAATAGATTGACAAAAGTTTTTTTTTCTGTGAAATACATTACTTTATTCAGAGATTATGTTCTATATATACTCATTTGATGTTAAAAATGTATTCTAAAAATATGTAATATAGGTATTAAATGACATATTTGGCCATTTTTCATAAATGACAACATCATGTTAATCTCTACACATTCAACTTCTTCCTAAATACTTCCACTCGGCTGTCTCACAGCATCTCAAAATCAATATGTATAAAACTTTACTCATCATCTTCCACCATTAAATCTATTTCTCTTATAATACTAACTCTTTTGTGGGATGGGGGGGAGTGTTAATGAAATTATCATTGCCATCTATTGTCACTAATGTCAAAAACTTTTCTGTTTATTTTATATGCCTCTATCTACTGTCCTACCCAAATTCAATAAGCACTTACTTCTCAATTCTACTTAGAAAACAAACCAAAAAAACCTACCACTTCTGACCATACTGCTCCATTTTCACTTCCCTAATTTCTTTAGGTCTTTATTTTTCCTCTCGTATATTATTGTTCAAACCTTCCTTCCCAGCATTATCAGAGTAAATATGTATTTTTTTCTTTTAAAATAGGAATAATGCTTCTAAAAATCAAATATGATGGTGACAATTTATATTTCCACATTTAAAATGTCTCCTTTCCTCATTAAGTTCAGGCAACTCAGCAGGGCATATTCAAGACCTTTATCACCCATGCCTCCTTTCCTCTGGGCTTACCTTCCCTCATTCTCCCAAGCCTTCCCTCAACTTCATCAGTACAGAAACTGAAGATTTGCGAAGGGCTTTGTTTTTGCATACCACATTCCCTCTGCCTGCAATTCCCCCTCAAGCCCCATCCATCTAATTCTTGAACAACCTTCCAAGGCCAGCTCAAGCATCACTTGTTCTGGGAAGTCTTCGCTGGAGCCCAAATAAAGAATTAGAATAAAATGTGACACATACTTTGACACATACTTTGAGGGCATAATGGAGACATGGAGGAGGGGAATCTAATCCATACTTGGCAGGTCAAGCAGGGTTTAGAGTGTGTGATGCCCAGGATCTGAAGGACAAAAAGAGGTGGCTCAGAAATAAGTGCTGGAGCAGAGTGGTCCACCAAAGGAAAGTGCAAAAGCAAAGACCTTGATGCTAGAGATCAGAAGGGATGTTAAAGAATTTGACCTTGATCCTGAGAACCACTCATTAAATAAGAGAATGTAGACAGTTGGTTAGAGTTAGGAATGCTGGCAGTTGACAGAGCAGTATGGAGTCTGTTTCTATAGTCCAGATTAAAGATCATAGCACTCAAGCTAAAATAGTGCAAGTAGTGATAGAAATAAACAAATTTGAGAGACTTCACCATAAATTTTTCAAGAAAAAAAGAAAGAAGAAATCTCTGGTAAAAATAAGTTTTCTCTATGCTTCTTTCTTCTTTGCTTAAATAAAACAAACCAACTTTTCTTTCCTAGGGACCACAGAATCTCCGACACTTGCCCCCAATCTCTTTGGCTTTTTCATGTGGTAGAATTCCTTTATTACATTTTTGTGAAGAAAGGAAATACAAAGTTTACACAAAAGCAAAGATATAAAGTTCTGGCATAGAGCTCTTATCAATAACATCTATATTTCATCAAAATAGGCAGAAACCATTGCTAGATACCTCTCCCCACATCTGGCTTTACTTATGATTGCTCTGCTTTTCTTTTTCTCCTTTCTTTCAAGAGAATAAACTAGTGAAGGTAGGAAAAAAGTGAGAGGGAATATTAAAGGTATCATTCAAATTTCATATCTGTTTAGAAGACTACGGGTGTCTATTCAAAGCTGTGCCACACTCAGTAGTAATCTCCATTTAACAGTGTGTCAGGTCTTGGAAGACAACCAAGGGCCTGTAACTAAACAGACCACAGCTCTTCGGAAGAGCGCGACTCCACCACTGGTGCTACCGCCTACCTTCCCTCAACTCTCCTCAAACAGTGCTTTGACTCTTTGGGCATCGACCCTGTTGTACTGTACTCGTTGGATACCTGTCTAGCCAGGGCTTCTGCCTGTTACCTCTAACCAATCCCATCTTGAATTTCCTCCAATCTATTTTATTGTAATGGAAGGAGTAAAAATGTTTTCATAAATTTAAACAAAGTTTGAGATACTATATTTAAAAACTAATACTTCAAAAAAATTAATTGTATTTAAAATTTTAGAATAAAGCTTTTTTAAAAATTCCAGTATTTACATCCATTTCTACTGTCCCTCTGCCTTGTCTTGTTTTAATTTCATATACATTTCTGAAATACCATATTTTCTTTCTTTTTCTGTTACTTTTTTTTTTAAATCAAAGGAGAATTTAACACAAGGTTATATGATTAAAGGAAAGCCTTTCTGTATCAGGTGTGCCCTTTGCATAAGCTAAATAAATATTTGTGGACAAAAATCACAAGTAAGCAAAAAAAAGTTCCCATAAAACAATTATAAATTGTTGAAATTATGTCTCAGCAAAAGCAAAAAAAAAATTTAAAAAAATATAAATCAGATCTGTGACGTTTACTAACTCAAGTTATCTCCTTGAAAATTACTCTTATATATAAAACAGTCAGAGGTGGTTGTTTCAGCTCATCTAAAGATGGACCTTAAGTCTGAACACCAGCAAAATGTACTTTCCGGGCCAGGCACAGCTGCTCACCCCGTAATCCCAGCACTTTGTGAGGCCAAGGCAGGCGGATCCCTTGAGGTCAGGAGTTCGAGGCCAGTCTGGGCAACATGGCAAAATCCTGATCCTACAAAAATACAAAAATTAGCTAGGCGTGGTGGCGGGCGCCTCTAATCCCAGATATTCGAGAGGCTGAGGAGGGAGAATCGCTTGAACCCGAGAGGTGGAGGTTGCAGTAACCCGAGAGGTGGAGGTTGCAGTAAGCCGAGATTGTGCCATTGCATTCCAGCCTGGGCAACAGAGCAAGACCTTGTCTAAGAAAAAAATACACACACACACACACACACACACACACACACACACACACACGACTGTCCCCCTTGCTTCGAATGTAAAGAAACTATTAATATCAAAAGGTTTTTTAGATCACTTCGTATAATAAAACATTCTACTTATTTTGAACACCAGGCGGCAGTAAATGTGGCATTTAGCCAAAAATGAAGGTAGAAGGATGAAACTGATTTTGAACTTTATGCATGCAAAGGAATAAAAAATAATTTAGTACAAACTTTCCTGTTTACAGAGGAGAAAACTGAAATACATAGAAATGAGGAGACATGCCCAGAGATACAGTAGTAACTGGCAAATCAGTAAATAGCTTCTGTACTCTATCCACTATACTACGATGCAGTTTAACTTTTCTGACTTGTTTGATTTAAACTCCACAGGTTTATTTGCAAATAAATGGATTACTGAGAGATTTATTTGTTTAATATTTATTTTGTTCTTCTACGTGTAACAAATTTTATTTTCAATTCATAGATATAATGTAGGTGGCCAGTATTTTCAAAACGTATGTATTGCCTTTAGGAGACATAGAAGAGCCACTTCTTTATGGAGATAGAGTAGCATGGTGCTTAAGCACACAGGCTCTGGAGCCAACTTATTTAGGTTGTCACCTTGGCTCTTCCATATATTAGCTGTGTGGCCTTGGGCCAGTTGTTCAGCCTGAAAAAAAAACTGGGATTATAATAAAATTACCTGCCTCTAAGAGTTGTTGGCTGGGCACTGTGGCTCATGCCTATAATCTCAGCACTTGGAAGGCCAAGGTGTGAGGATCACTTGAGTCCAGGAGTTCAAGACTCGCCTAGGCAACACAGGGAGATCCTGTCTCTATAAAAAATAAATCAACTTCACCAGGTGTATTAGTCTGTTTTTACACTACTATAAATAACTGCCCGAGACTGGGTAATTTATTTAAAAAGGGGGGTTTAATGGACTTACAGTTCTGCATGGCTGGGGAGGCCTCAGGAAACTTACTATCATGGCAGAAGGTGAGAGGGAAGCAGGGACCTTCTTCACATGGCAGCAGGAGAGAGAAGAGATGAAGGGGAAAAAGTCCCTTATAAAGCCATCGGATCTCCTGAGAACCCACTCGCTATTAGGAGAATAGCATGGGGGAAGCTGCCCCCACAATCTAATTACCTCCCTCTCTCAACAGGTGGGAATTACAATTCGAGAAGGGATTTGGGTAGGAACATAGAGCCAAACCACATCACCGGGTGTGGTAGTGCATGCCTGTGGTCCCAGTTACTCGGGAGGTGAGGTGGGAGAATCACTTGAACCCAGGAGGCTGAGGCTGCAGCAAGATGTGATCATGCCGCTGCACTCCAGCCTGGACAACAGAGTAAAACCCTCTCTCAAAAAACAAACAAACAAACAAACAAATGAAAAGTTTGTTATATGGATTAAATGGGTCAAAAAATAAAGTTTATTAATATAATGCCTGGTATATGTTACAACTTCAGTAACTGTTATTAATCTCACCGGCAAGAAACAAAATTTCAAGAGTTAAATCTATGACTTTTCCGAATATTTTATAAAATCATGCTGATCATTTTTATACAGTATTGTTTTTATATGGCATTACCATTCAACTTGTCTTCTCCACATTTCACATGACAATACATTTTCAGAATATCAACAGGTTTTTTTGAGTGTAAATAAATTCAGACTTTGCTAAAATAGGCCTCTGGTTTAAAATTTAACGTAACTTATTAGACACTATACAAATATATTCTGTTTTTTAAAATTTTTATTTTTTGATTTTTATTCTTCGTCACTACTATGAAAATTTGAGTCTATTTACTGAATTGCTTAAAATACAGCAATGTAAAAGTAGTAAATGCAGTTAGGCTGAAAGTAAAAGAAATGTTAGAAAAAAAATCCTACAATGGTAATCAATAATTTGAAAATTTTGATTTAAAAGATAAACTCTAACTCAGCAGTCCCCAATCTTTTTGGCGCAGGGACCAGTTTCCTAGAAGACCATTTTTTTCACAGACAGAGGTGGGAGATGGTTTTGGGATGATTCAAGTGCATTACATTTATTGTGTACTTTATTTCTATTATTATTACGTTGTAATATATAATGAAATAAATATACAACTCACCATAATGTAGAATCAGTGGGAGCCCTGAGCTTGTTTTCCTGCAACTAGAAGGTCCCATCTGGGGGTGATGGGAGACAGTGAGAGATCATCAAGCATCAGATTTTCACAAGGAGCGCACAACCTAGACCCCTTACATGCACAGTTCACAACAGGGTTCGCGCTCCTATGAGAATCTAATGCTGCCACTGATCTGACAGGAGGCAGAGCTCAGGTGGTAATACAAGCCATGGGAAGTAGCCGTAAATACAGAGGAAGCTTTGCTCACTGGCCTGCAGCTCACCTCTTGCTGTGTGGCCTGGTTCCTGCTGTGGACTCCTGCTCTGACTGATTATTACTTTTATGATAAAAACTTGCAGTGTGAGAAACTTTAAATAAGAAACTTAATATTTGGAATGTGGATTTCTATAAATAGCGAACTAGTCTTTTACAGCTGCATTGAAGACCCTTGGACCATTAGGTCTCTGTAGACTTCCCTGGCCTCACTTCTCTCTAAAGCCTCTTTAAAATCTTCAGAACTTGGTCCACAAACTGATTCTATCCCCATCATTGCTTTAAAACCTACTAACCTGGCAAGAATCAGTTATCACCACATCTTAGACTACACATTCAAATTTGCCAATACTCCTTCTTAAGGTAATTAGAACAACAAGAAAAATACCGATATTTTCAAACTCCATTTCATAGTATATAATTAAACTTTCAATTTAGTAAAGATAATGGAATAAATAAATTTAAATAACTGTTATCTCCTTTAGAGTAACAGCTTGGGAAGTTATATCTTGTATCATTAGTGATAGGTTTGCTGAAATATTTTTAAATGTCTCTTTTGGAACTATCTTGAGGACCTACTTATGTCTTTTTTAAAATTAATTTTCTTTTCTTTTTCTTTTCTTTTCTTTCTTTCTTTCTTTCTTTTTTTTTTGAAACAGCATCTCAGTCTGTCGCCCAAGCTGGAGTACAGTGACAAGATCAGAGCTCACTGCAGCCTTGACTTCCCAGGCTCAACTGATCTTCCCACCTCAGCCTCCCAAGTAGCTGGGACCACAGGTGCACACCACCATCTCTGGCTAATTTTTTATTTATTTCTTTGAGAGATGGGGTTTCCCTATGTTGCCCCAGCAGGTCTTGAACTCCTGGACTCAAGCAATTTTCCTGCCTCAGCAACCGAAAGTACCAGGATTACAGGCTTAAGCCACTGCACCTGGCCATATATATCTCTGAGGGAAGAAAAATTTCTGATCCTTGAGAATTAACTTAATAAATGTAATACAAATATGTTAAATGAATATATTAAAATATGTATTAAAAGTTAAAAAAGATCACAGCTACCTACAAATTATTATAACTGTTTAACAAATGTTGCATTAATATTTTATTGTTTCAAATACTATTAATGATATACGTATTCATATAGGAAAATAAAAGTCCGGAACAATAGCAGTCAAGCTGTTAAAACAGGTTGTGAATGAACTTTGTTGTTATAGGGATCATTAGTTTCTATTTTGAGTGTGTATATATATTTCTTAACTACTATTCCGAGTGTTGCCTTTACAATACATTGAATTTTCATTTCTGATATTGTATTTTTCATATGTAGAAGTTCCATTTTTGTGTGTTATATTTCTCTCATCATATTCAGATTTTTCTTTACTGTCTTAAGTATACATAGCCAACTTAATATTACAAAATTTAATGTCCTAATTTGTTAATTCCATTATCTTTGTCATTTCTGGGTCTGTTTTTGTTGATCGACTTTTCTGCGGGCTCTAGCTCATATTTTCCTTCTTCTTTGCATGTCTGGTCATTATTTTTGATTGGATGCCAGTCAATGTGAATTTTACGTTGTTAGGTCCTTTGAGACGTGTTGGATTTTACTCTGGCTAACATATAAACAAATTGAAATCAGCTGGGTCCTTTTAAGCCTCACTTTTAAGCTTTGTTAGGATAAATCCAGAGCAACGTTAATTAAAGTTAATTCAGCCCCACTGCTAAGACAAGACCTTTCTACAGGGTCTACCCAATACCTCCTGTGTTATGAGGTCTTTTCACTTTGACTGGGGAGGATAAACTATTACTATCCCTGTGCGAGGTCCACGAATTTTTAACCTGCTACTTAACATTACAGTCATGTCAGTCATGTGCCAGATAACACTTCAGTCAAGGACAGACCGTATATATGATGGTGGTCCCACAGATTATAATACTGTATTTTTACTGTGACTTTTCTATGTTTAGATATGATTAGACACACAAATACCACTGTGTTACAATTGCCTCAGTACAGTAACATGTTGTACAGGTTTATAGCCTAGAAGCAATAGGCTATACCATAAAGCCTAAGTATGTAGTAGACTATACCATCCAGGTTTGTGTAAGTACTCTCTTTATGATGTTAAAATTGCCTAGTGACACATTTCTTGGTACATATTTCCACTGTTAGGCAACGCATGACTGTAGTTCTTTCTCTGGCTTAGGGTATTTTTGTTTTCACACAATTGCAGAATGCTGTCAAGCAAAAACTTGAGGTCTCTTTCTATAGATCTCTGGTATACTCTCTGTTCAGCTCCCTTGTCTTAGGTGTCCTAACAAATTCTAGCTCCCTCAGCCTATCAAACTCTTGTTTTCTGGCTCTTCATGTTTCCATCTTCCTGAGCTGTGGTTTAGAAACTTCATGTAGTATGCAGAGACAATCATAGGCTCACTTTCTTTCTCTTCTCTAGGGATCACCGTCTTATAGATAATGTCGCCCAGTGACTGAAAACTAGTGGTCATATATTTTGAAATAAATATTCATATATTTTGTCCCCTTATCTAGTGGAAGACTTCTACACGGGAATGTCGATAACAGTAGTTTTGATCAAAAATAACTCCACAGAAAGCACATTATCAGCAAAACCATTGTTAGGGTAAAGGACCCATCAGTGGACTATGACACTGTGGGGAAAATTCTTCAGGAATAAGTAATCAATTAATATACTTACTAAGCATCTACTACATGCAAGACAAAACATTTATTTTTCTTCACATCAGTTTTCTGGCCAAAAAATCCAGACCATGTCAAATTAGACGAGCAAACACTCAGATGCCAATACATTTAGGAAACCTTTTTTCTTCAGTTGTTTCATTAAGCATCATTTGTCCATCTCATCACTCCAATCTATGTCTGATAATCTTCATTGTGTATTCTATTTCTTTTTAGTTATAGTCTGAAGTTCTACTTTTGAATCCTACTTTTTAGCTATGTATACACAAAACTTGTAACTTTATTCTTCTATTTTCATAATAGAATAATTGTTTTTTCTTACTTTGTAATATTGCCGTGCAGCCAATATTAGAAAGTAAAAGTATTTTTCTAATCCTATTTAATTAGAGAAAAACAAACTCTTTCAGTATTGTATTAATTTTATTGCCTTAATATTACTATGTTTTGTTCTTCCAGAAACTTCTACAGTTTTGAAAATTGCAGCAGCAATTGTGGAAAAGACAGAAGTGTGGATATCCATTTATTTCTCACTAAGGGAAATAAAATTCTTATTCCTATTCTGGTATGGATTGTATGATGTTAGTTAATTTCCATGACTTAACATCTCTACATTTTTCTATCCAAGTTACAGGAGGTCAGTTGTAAATATTAGGAACTTACTGGTTATTGGCTTGTTCAACCCGACAGGCTTTGTGCTTCCCTTAATTCAAGGCTACCCTTTAAATTTTAAAGGCACCATCTACTTATGTCTACATCTGACACTGTCATTTAGTGTTTAATGAACTCTCAAGGCGGTGTAGTGTAGTATTTAATAAGAAATTTGGAAAGAGACTTTTTCTGGGTTTAAACTGAGATAAAATTTCTAGGGCTGCCAAAAGAGCAAGAGAAACACAAACAGCTGATGTTCTGTAGACTAGGAATGGCACATAAAAGAAATGGAAAGGAAATAAATAGTTGGAACATGAAAGAAAATTGGGAAAATAATGAATAATATACCTAATGCTTTTCCTATGAGCTCACACGGAAAATCCTGCAAGGGATCCCTTAGTCAGACCAAGAGGATTTTATTTTTGGTTTTATTATTTTCCAGGATTTTATGTTTGAAGATCTCTAACAAGAACCTAGATACATTGAGAATAGTAAGTTCATGTTAATGGATACTTAGAGTGGAATATATAATATGTTATATATTATATACAACATATGTATCATATATAACATATATATTATAAGATAGTATAGTAATATAATATATAACAACATGTTATAATATATAGGTTATATATAATGTATAATACATTATATATTCCACTCTAAGAATGTATCTAACATATATGTTATTCTAGATATAACACCAAAGGCATAATCTATAAGAGACATAATTTATAAGGTGAACTGCATTAAAATTAAAAACTTCTGCTCTGCAAAAACAGACAACAAGCCAGTGTTAAATATTTGCAAAAGACACATCTGACAAATGACTGTTAACCAAAATATACGAATAAAGCTTAAAACTCAATAATAAGAAAATAAATAACCCAATGAAAAAATGGGCCATATATCTTAACAGACCAAAGAAGATGCAC
Organism: Hylobates moloch; assembly: GCF_009828535.3. Classification (NCBI taxonomy): domain Eukaryota; kingdom Metazoa; phylum Chordata; class Mammalia; order Primates; family Hylobatidae; genus Hylobates; species Hylobates moloch. Next base: position 76,223,654 of record NW_026652276.1, read on the forward strand.
ATATTGCAAATAAGCATATAAAAAGGTGATCCACGTCATATATCACAGGGGAAATGCAAATCAAATAACACTTATGGTATCAACAATGGGCATGAGATACCACCACATATGTATTAGAATAACCAAAATCCAGAACACTGATGATATCAAGTTCTGGCCAAGGATATGAGGCAACAGGAACTCTCATGTATTGCTGGTGGGAATGCAAAATGCTCCAGCCACTTTGAGGACAGTGTAGCAGTTTCTTTAAAAACTAAACATACTCTCACCACACAATCAAGCAATTGTGCTCCTTGATGTTCACCCAAAGGACTTGAAAACATGTCCACACAGTAACCTTCACAAAGATGTTTATAGAGGCTTTACGCATAATTGCTAAAACTTGGAAGAAAACAAGATGTCCTTCAGTAGGTGAATGAATAAACTGTGGTACCACCAGTCGATGGAATATTATTCAGCACTGTAAAGAAATGAGCTATCAAGCTATGAAAAGCCATGGAGGAAAACTAAAAGCATATTGCTAAGTGAAAGAAGTCAATCTGAAAGGGCTATATTCTGCATTATTGCAACTATAGGACATCCTGGAGAAGGCAAAACTATAAAGACAGTAAAATGATCAGTACTTGCCAGGGGTTGAAATGGGAGATGAATAAGTGGAACACAGAAAATTCGGGGGAAACTGAAATTACTCTGTATGATACTGCAATGGTAGCTACATGTCATTATACATTTGCCTAACCCCATAGAATGGACAACACCATGAGCTAACCCTAAATGTGAACTACAGACCTTGGGAGATAATGAAACCTCGAAGTAAGTTCATTAATTTTAACAAATGTTTCATTCTGGTGGGGGATGTTGATAATGGGGGAGGCTATTCTTATGTGGGAGTAGGGGTTATGTGGGAAATCTCTGTACCCTCCCCTCAATTTTGCTGTGAACCTAAAACTGTTCTAAAAAATAAAATTTTAAAAATAAAAGAATTGCTTGCATCTAATAAAAAAAGACAACTATTCCTATTGCAGTTGAACTCTTCTTGCTATATCTACCACCAATCAGGGAAAAGAAGGTGATTTGTCCAGGATATGGCACTGAGAATTATCACAAGTGAGCTAGTTCACCTTCAGTCTCAGTCACTGAAGTTTCCTTCCTTCAATAGCACATCTTACAAGTCAAGAATGTAAGGTCCAAAGCCCCAGGACAAATCTCGGAAGCAAAGAAAGCAGCAGGGAAAAGTAGACCCTGGGATTTGATTTCCTTCCGGTTACCTCTAAGCATCATTTCCATGATAGAAGGTATGGAAGCAAATAATAGAAGTGCAAGTGCCTGTCACTAGTGTTTATCCTGCAAAGTGGTCTGCCCTTTTGAGAGGCACCCTGCCCTATGGCCACCCTTTGATTTCTTCCCTTGGTGGAAATTTCTTGTTTCTCTTTGAGAAAGATAATTCAACCCCGTTTCCATTGTTCTTCCTCCCAGGCTGCTGTAGGAAAGCGCACGCACACACTCCACACAAAATGAATTTTTAAAAAATTTATTTTCACAGTCGCTCATACCAGCTCTGAAATTCAGAACCCATATGACTGATGGCATATTCAGATGATCGGGTCCCAGGTCTGGAAAAGCAGCCTTTTCCCCATGTTTCTTTCCCCACCTAGGACCTCCTCTGATTCTTCACTGCATCTTCGAAAGAAAATGTATTATTTGCTTGCCTGGAAGACTCTGCAATTCAATTGATTTTATATATATACACACACACACACACACACACACACACACACATATATACACACATAAAGAAAACAGAAAACATAGCCTAGATAACGGTCTTGAGCGTCACCGCCCCACTCGCGGTTGTGAGCAAAGCCCTATGGAAGAAACCAATTCCCAGCCTAGACTCTTCAGAGCCCAAGGTCGGGGAGGCGCTGGCCAGGCTGTGTTGTCTGGTTCCCCACCCACTGCCCCAGACTCAGGGCTTTGCCATTGGTCCCCACCTCCTCTGCTCCGGAGTTTTTCTCCAGCTCCCCACCAAGCCACACAAAGTGACTTCTCGGAAACGTTAGCCGATTCTGCTGAGCAGGAAGGGAGGAAAGGGATGATGGGGGCGGGGGTGAGATAAGGGAAGGGCTCTTCTGGCTGCTGGACACACACACACACACACACACACACACACACACACACACTCACACACACACACGCCCCACCCAATGGGTGGCCGTGGATGGCAGGTCGTGCAACCCCCTCCTCCGCCTTCTATTAGCGCATGGTGCAGAGGCTACAGCGTCGCCACCACCGCGCCCCTAGCTGGGTCCCCGCCCTGCGCCGCCCGCAGGAGTGGAGAGAGGGAGGGAGGGAGGGAGCAAGGGGTGGGGACCCGGGCGCGCAGGGAGGAGTGGAGGAGGCAAAGCGGCGCAGCTGCCCTTGGGGAGGCGGGGCTGCTACTTCCCCGGGCGCGCCCTGGCAGGAGCGGCGCAGTCTGCGTGCAGGCGGTCGCCAGCGCTCCTGCTGCGGCTGTCGGCTTTCCAATTCCGCCAGCTCGCCTGAGGCTGGGCTAGCCTGGGTGCCAGTGGCTGCTAGCGGCAGGCGTCCCCTGAGCAACAGGAGCCCAAAGAAAAAGAAGCAGCCCTGAGAGAGCGCCGGGGAAAGAGAGGCCCGCGCCCTCTCCTGGAGCCAGATTCTGCAGGTGCACTGAGTGGGGATGATCGGCGGGCTAGGTTGCAAGTAAGTGCTTTTTTTTTGCTGCTTCGGTGGGGAGGGGAGGAGAAGCCCCCGGTCTTTCGCCCGTGCTCGCCTCAACCGCCACACCCACCTGTGTCTATTTTCACATCTCGGTTCTGGAACCCTGTATTACGCCACCTGGAAAGAAGAGAGGGGGAAAAGCTTGACCGGGTGGTTCCAGCAATGGGAGGAAGGAGGGCTGGAAGCGTAGTTATTTCGATAGCTGGGCAGCTCCTGTGCGGTTTTGACTCTGTGGGTTTGCTGCCAGGTTCTGAAACTGTGGAAATGAAGGGTAGCAATGCCTGGTGGTTTACTGTCTTTTATTTCTGTTTACGCTAGCAGAGTTGTTAGATGGACTTCAATTCAAGGGGCAGCTCACATTTTTTACGAGCAAAAAGCGTGTGCTGTATTTCCCATCTGCAAAGCTGAGCGTGCACAACCAGCGTAGCAGATACAACCTGTGGGGACAGAAAAGAACCCCGCACCCCTTAAGAGCACACAAACACAAATAATTGACAGGACAGCTCTGCCCCTATTTCTCAGCGCAGATTATTTATTTATTTTTTTCGAATAAGCACTTTATAGTGAAATTCAGAAAAGATGCGGAACCCTTTTAACTCTTTATCGAATTCAACTTGGGAAACTCATTTACTTTTAGGAAAAAAATGGATATTTTCGTGCCTTATATTCAAGACAAAAATCAGAACAAGAAACTAGAAACATTAATGCCAGTTTTTGTGATTATAGTAAACATTTCACTCATTATTTTAGTTTTTTTTTTAAGTTGGAGAGTTCATAGATTATATCTACTCTGATGTTAAGAGCAATTTACATGAGAAACTTAGGGGAGTTTTTAAGAAGCTAGTGGCAGTAAGATAAAAGCCAAATCAAAGTAAGCTTTCAAGGAAGTGATAGCTTGTCAGTTACTGAATAGGAAGTCAGTGTTGGGGGGTTCAGTTCTTTTCAGAAACATATTTATTATTCTTTTCTATTTCTTCTTCCCTGTAGACAAGATAAAGATTTTCTCTTTTTCTTTCCTTGTTATTTAAATATATTTTATGATTTTTGCTTTAACATCAATATAAACCTACTTTATATAAACTGCAAACCAAATCCAATTATTAAACTGTTCATCTTATTGAAAATTCTTCAGATTTTTTCCACTATTTAAAAAAGTTTAAACTATAATTTTTCTTATAATTTATGGTGAGATTTTTAAAAAATTATTGATTAGTTTGAAAGCTAGTCTTATCTGATCCCTATGTTACAAATGTTCATGATTGTTAGATTAGCTTATCAACAACTGAACTCTAGACAAAATATGGTATTTGATGTAAAGAAGAATGTGCCCTCTATTTAGGCAACTGATAGTTTGACTTAAGATAAGTTTTTAAAAATTTTGTAGATGTTTAAAAGGAGGTTTCCTTAAGTAAACCACTGTGCAGTTGTGGGACACAGTGATGTATTTTTACAGTGACTGGATATATGATATGCCTTGATTCCTATGATGCAGGGCTGGGCTCACAGAGTACCTGATGCTTCTACAGAAGAAAGATGAGTCAGGTCTGGCTCTCTGCCAAAGTATCTTGGGCCTCCTGTCCCCTAGGGCCTGCACATAACCATGGGAGCCTTTCTGTTAATGCTTCTATGTTTTTACTACCTGTTGCTGTGCTGAGTTTCAGAAGCAAAATAGATAAACAAGTAAATAAATTCAGAAGAGCAATCAGTAGGGTTCTATTTACTTTATTTAATGTAATCAACCCACTTTCTCTGCGGCAAGGAAAAACGTAGAATTTTTCATTTTAAGTTAATAATAAAATCTATTTTTATCCAATTTCTATTCCTATTAGTTATGCAAAAGAGTGTGAAGTGCTTTCTAAGACAAGTCATGATCTTATAAAAGAGCTTAAAGTTTATTAATGTAAATGGAACATTCTAGATGTCATAATGATAATAATTTATGACTTTCCCTAAAACTCTGTCTCAGATTCTTTCCTCCCATCTTCATTATCTGAATAAATGCCTTCACCATCCAAGTATTGAAATCACCTTTGATTGCTCCCTTCCTTATTACTCCATTTCGGGCCTTTCCAGCCTGTAAGTAGATCTATCAATCTTATCTCCCAAACTTATTTCTATTTCATCATACATCTCAGATGCCTCTCATTCACCCTCTTTTCTGTATCTACACTGCCACCAAATTAGTTCAGGTTATCATCATAAATTACTTGGAATCCTGCCACAGCCTCCACATCAATCTCTCCACTTTTGTAATTTTCTCCCGTGCAATTCATTCTCCATATAAAGCAATACCATTCTGTCTCCCCTAACAAACATTGGCTCACAACTACATTTAAAAAAAAAAGAAAAAGAAGAGGAGAAGAAGAAGAAATAAACACAGCAACATAGAGATCAATTAGCAACAACAGTAAATGCCTTTCCTCAGCATATGGTTTACTCTCTGTTCTGCCCCTTCTCTCCAACCTCACCAGAACCTATTCTCTTCTCATTAAGGTGCTCCTGCCCAGGTGGTGGCTAAAACACATGAAACAATAGTACTATTTAAGGGCTTTTCAAATGCTGTTCCCAATGCCTGAACTCTATGCATGCTTACTCCTTCTTAAACTTTAAATCTCAACTCGAGGTTTTTTGTTTTGGAAAGATCATTTTTGATCATCTTGTCAAAAGTAGGTTGTCCCCTGTTGGTCTTCATGTTGAAACCTTATTTGTTTCTTTCATAATGCTTGTTACAGCATGTAGGTGTTTTGTGAATTTGCATACCAAATACTCCAAGGGAATCCGGACTATGTCTTCATTGTTGACTTAGCTTCCAGAATAGTGCCTGGCATCAAGTAGTAGGGGGTTCGTAGATATTTATATAAATAACAAAGTACAAAAATATGGATTCTTCCAGACTAAAGCATATTAACGCTGGAAACATGAATTTTGTGATTCTATTTATTTTTTATTTGTCAAGCATTTAGTATTTTTACAATATCGTGGTATGATTTTGAGGAGGTAAAATTAAAATATCCTGAGATATATTCTCCCTTTTATCAATGTAGGTGATAATGTACTTAAAGATAAGTAATTTGTAATGCATTCTTAGAAAGGCAGTGACCACAAATGTATTAAAATATATTTTAAGAAAAAATTGGATTGCATAAACTAATATGGTTTTAGTATAAGTGACTCCAAATCTAAAATGATAACCTTGTTAGGTTTAAATCTGTATCGTCTAACAGAAATTTGAGGGCCAGTCGATAGTCACTGACTATGAACTTAAAATATTCTTTTAAAATAAATATAGATGCTTATGTGAGCTCAGTTGATAGAAATGTAGTCAGACGAGGCTGAGGCCAGAAGTTAGGTTTCCACACAGTCTAAATTGATGTTTGCCCCAGGTACAAAGGGCACATTATCCAAAAATTTGAAGCATTCTCTAAAGAAGGTTCAGAGAGGCAATGTGGGCTTGTCCATGAAGACCCATCACCGTTATTAGAGTGGAAGGACTGCAAACTTCATGCTCATAAATGATTGTGTCATATTTATACTAGAATTTTACCACACACACACACACTCTCACACACACACACTTTGTATGGTGATTTGCCTCCCCCCTTTATTTTTCAAGACTATACTTAAAGATATTAAACAAACAACTAGTTTTGCTATTAACATTTGGTTAAAAATTTAGCTTTCAGTTAGGTGAAAAACTCTGATTAATGATTTTTTTATGTAGCAAATGGCCAGCCACAGATCTTTGGTAAATAATTTGGTTACCACATTACATCTTGAAGGACTAAATTATTTCACTAATTGTTAGCAGGAATTTTAAAAAATTTGCTCTGAAGAGGGTATATTGTGGATGTTGTATCGGAGGGCATCTGTGTACTAATTGAAGATGGTCCTTCATATTACACATCACAAATTAGCTAATTTATTCTTTACAGAAGTATTATGACATCTTCCTTTAGAACTATGTAGAGTTAGATTACCACTTGAGAGGCAAGGTCATATTAAAATAGATATTATAAAATTGTATAAAAATATTTTATATGAGGATTTATGAGAGCATCCAGAGAATGTGGGTAGAATACTTTTGTGGAATATGAGATAACAATTTTGGTGTCCTGCCATTCTGAAAAATGAAATTTCTTCATTGAAGGTTTCACTTACTCTTTCTGCATTGCTGGAAGGAAATGGCTTTAGGCAAAAGAGAAAGCCATCAGCTCTTGGCAGCTAAAGGTGGAATGAAGTTTGGAGGAATGAAACCCTTCTGGGTGGTGAGGAAAAATGCCAGACCATGATAAAGTGGGGAAGGAAGAGGGGAATGCCTTGAACAGTGCCAGTAAGCATAATCTGCCACAGACAAATTTGAATTGACATATGTAGAACTGCATTATTCTATATTTTTTTAGTCCTATAGAGAAAACCGTTCTTTCCACATCTCTTTTTAAAATAACAACTTACTGTAAGCAAAAAATATGTTGTTATTGTTTCTTTAATACAGGAGATGAAATATCTTTAGATTTTTTAAAGTGATATAACATGGAGCCAAAAATGCCATATATTATTGTTGAAACCTAACTTTAGTTTAACTGTAATTTCCTTGCTATTCATTTTATGATTTCCTTTTGTTATGTCAAGTGTTGGAGAGACTGCTATTACTGATCATAAATTTCTTTAAAATGTCTCCTTGGATTTTTTACAAAGCTTTCTGAATCATTTATCAAAATACAATAAAGCTCTAATTGCACCTAGGATTGTTCACTTGGAAATTTAGAAAGAGTGTGTACATTTACAATGTCATTAAGTTAGCATCCTGCCCTGCAATGAATGCCCTTTTTCTTTTTTTTTTTTCTTCTTCTCTCCTACATCTCATCTTCCAAATGTTTGATATGTACGCCAGTAAGGCAAATTTTAGTCCACTTTTAGGTCAAACTATTACTACAAATAATTGGAAAATTGGGCCTCTAAAGAAAGATAAATAAGATTAGATACATGCATTAAAATATAAGTATTAAAAACATTCCCATAAGATTTTTAATAAAAATTTTATGTGCTGTATGCACACCTAGACTCCCTGTATTATCTGATTTTTAAAAAAGTTTTTTATTTTTTATTTTTTTGAGACGGTGTCTCACTCTGTCGCCCAGGCTGGAGTGCAGTGGCGCGATCTTGGCTCACTGCAAGCTCCGCATCCTGGGTTCACACCATTCTCCTGCCTCAGCCTGCGAGTAGCTGGGACTAGAGGCGCCCACCACCATGCCTGGCTAATGTTTTTGTATTTTTAGTAGAGACGGGGTTTCACCGTGTTAGCCAAGATGGTCTCAATCTCCTGACCTCGTGATCCGCCCGCCTCGGCATCCCAAAGTGCTGGGATTACAAGCATGAGCCACCGCGCTCAGCCCATTATCTAATTATTATTATTATTATTATTATTATTATTATTATTATTATTATTATTTTAACTGGGGGTAATTTCAGTGGATGTGATATCTGTCAACTTCTACTAGTTGCTCCTACACTATATGTTTTTAAATCCAATGTAATTATTTTAAAAATATGTCATCTTCTTGAGAGTCTATACTTTAGAATTTGAAAAAAGAAGTAAATGTAGATATTCAAATCCATGCAGATGAGTAAAACAGGGAAAAATAAGAAAAATGTTTCATGATAATAAAATACTATATCAGGCACAGCTGGTCACCCCTGCAATCCCATCACTTTGGGAGGGCGAGGCTGGAGGATTGCTTGAGCCAGGAGTTCTAGATCAGCCTGGGCGATAAAAGGAAAATCTGTTTCTACAAAAAAATTAAAATTTATATTTCATATATTGATTTAAACTCTACTAAATGACTATTCTTTCAAGTCCAATAGACAGTGTATCTTTTAGGGCTCAGAGAAAAGACAATTTATTAAGTACATTTTGAATAGGATGAATTAAATGCTTTATTGGTAAGTGATGCCTTTATCTGAGTGATTCCTTCTAGGTAAATATTATGGGACCAATCTTTGTAAACAATCATTTCATGGAACAAAATATGATAAAGTCAAAGTGATGAATTTGTTTCCCTCTTAACAAAATAAGTATTCTTGTTACCCCATGTACAAACTTGGCTCATGGTAATTCAGGTAGGAAAAAGGGAAGTGGCCTTATAAGTGATCCCTTATTCCCAGGGATCAACCGGGAATAAGGTTCTTATAATCCCATGAGATCAGCTGACAGACTTTTAGGAATGAACACTTGTAGAACAGCTAGGCAGAGAAGTGCCTTTCAAAATTTATATTACATCTCTACTATATTTCAGACTGTAAAATATTTTTATAAAGTGTTAAAAGCATAGATAAATAAATTTGAGTTCAAATTAGTATAGTGAAAGAAAGTTTCTTTTTCCCAAATATTTCCTTTACTCAGTACATGGTCTTAGTCAAATATTAATTTCTTAAATATTGCTTTCCTTGTAAATTAGTAGTATTTACTTCTAAGGACTATATTATATATATAGCATATTATATGTTAGGAGATATATATGTATATACATCGTAATTTGTTTTTTCCAAAACAGCCACTTTAATATCTTACACATGATAAGTAGATATGAGTAGATGTTCAATAATGGTGTCTAGACATTTAATAACTTAGAATATTATAATCAAAATGCATTCTTTTTTTTTTTTTTTTTTTTTTTTGAGACCGGGTTTCACTCTTGTTGCCCAGGCTGGAGTGCAATGGTGCAAACTTGGCTCACTGCAACCTCCGCCTCCCAGGTTCAAGCAATTCTCCTGCCTCAGCCTCCCAAGTAGCCGGGATTACAGGCATGCGCCACCATGCCTGGCTAATTTTGTATTTTTAGTAGAGATAGGATTTCACCATGTAGGCCAGGCTGGACTTGAACTCCTGAGCTCAGGTGATCTGCCCACCTAGGCCCCCCAAAGTGCTTGGATTATAGGCCTGAGCCACCATGCCCAGCCTCTTTTTTTTTTTTTTTTTTAATTAAGTTTCAAGGTACATTTGCAGGATGTACAGGTTTTTTACATAGGTAAATGTGTGCCGGTTTCACTCTGTTGCCCAGGCTGGAGTGCAGTGGTGCGATCTTGGCTCACTGCAACCTCTGCCTCCTAGATTCAAGTGATTCTCCTGCCTCAGCCTCCTAAGTAGCTGGGATTACAGGCATGTACCACCATGCCCGGCTAATTTTGTAGTTTTAGTAGAGATGGGGTTTCACCATGTTGGCCAGGCTAGTCTCGAATTCCTGACCTCAGGTGATCTGCCCACCTCGGCCTCCCAAAGTGTTGAGATTACAGGTGTGAGCCACTGTGCAAGGCCAGCAATTATGCTGTTATAAGGAAAAATACATATGGAAAAGTTTACATCTTACTAACATTACTGATAACATTGTTTTAACAGTCTTATGTATGGATGTCTCCTTAATGCTAACTGAGCAGTTTGTTAAGGGATTTTCATATGCTCCGTTTAAATCCTCATGACCACCATTTGAGGTGAGAACACTAAGGCTCAGAAATTACCTAACCTTTCCAAAGACTCACAATGGTTACTAAACTTGAATAACATACACATTTCTTTTATAGGAAAGAAATCTTATATATTCCAAGAATACGTTTGCACACACTCCACACAGATACACCTGGTGGTTACGCTACCAAGCATTCTATCAAATATGTTTAACCCTTAATGGAGCTAAAATAAAATTACATTTGCAATCAAACATACTAAATCATGTAATTACAGTTAATAGAAAACAACAAAAAAAGAAAGATGGAAGACTGTTTCAATTTTTGTCTTGAATACCAACTCCTGAGGGGTATATTGTGTTAAGTCAAAATAGAGATTTTGGTGGAAGTTTGAAGACATTATGAAAAGAGTACCTATGCATTTAAAGTGTTTTTGAAGTTGTTTCATAGGTTGAATGACTTCACTTTTCTGGTCTAGGAGTATTATTGCACTACTGTGACTTGACTTTGCTATGATTCTCATATTTTGTTTTAACATTAAGAAATTGAAATGGGAAAAAGGCCTTCCCCAAGGTAGAAAGATTTGAAAAAAGAGGAATGGTGTAATTAAAAGGGAAATATGTATAAAATGTCTAGGGTGGGCCAGGCGCGGTGGCTCACGTCCATAATCCAGCACTTTGGAAGGCTGAGGCAGGCGGATCACTTGAGGTCAGGAGTTCGAGACCATCCTGGCCAACATAGTGAAACCCCATCTCTACTAAAAAAAAATACAGAAAGTATCCAGCCATGGTGGCCGGCACCTGAAGTCCCAGCTGCTCGGGAGGCTGAGGCAGGAGAATTGCCTGAACCTGGGAGGTGGAGGTTGCAGTGAGCTGAGATTGAGCCACTGCACTCCTGCCTGGGCAACAGAGCAAGACTCAGTCTCAAGAAAAATAAAAAATAAAAAAAATGTCTTGGGTGAAGTTTATTCTGAAATGGAGAAGAAACAGGAAATGCAGCTACACACATTGAGATCCTGGAGCTAGGGGATGGAGAAGTATGAAAAGCAAAGTGATTTTGTGCAGGATAAGATGGCGGTGTTCATTGGAAGTATTTATATATATTGGAAGATAAAAATTTAGATATTCTATATTGGAGGAGTACAAATATTTAGAGCATCACAAATTGATAGACACAAATGAAACCTAAATCACAGTACTTATTGTCACAAAGACTCAATTATCTATGTCAGTTAAATTGTCTAACATCAATAATTCAAGAAGTTGACTTTTAAAGGTTTTTAAACATTTTTGGAAAACTAATTTATTTTACATTATGTTTATAATAATTTTTGCATGCAATTTTTCTCAATATCTATTATCCACTTAGATACTGTACTTTGGGATATAAAAACCATGGGAAATTTGGCCCTTGAGTTCTATGATATATCTCAATCTATTTTAGTGATTTGTGGATTGGTAGCTTATCCTCTAAATTAAGTGGTTAAGGTTTTATCAACACTGCAATGAGATAATCATCTCATACCTGTTAAGATGGCTGTTATAAAAAAGTGAAAAGTGTTGTTGAGAATGTCAAGAAAATGAAACCATTGTCCACTGTTGGTGGGAATGTATAATAGTGTAGCTGCTATGGAACATAATATGGAAGTTCCTCAAAAAATTAAAAATAGAACTACCATATGATCCAGTAATTGAAATCAGGATCTCAAAGAGATATATGCACTTCTGTGTTCATTGCAGCATTATTCACAATAGCAAAAATATGAAAACAACCCAAATGATCATCAACAGATGAAAGAGTAAAGAAAATGTGGTCCGTATATAAAATAGAATATTATCTAGCCTTAAAAAAAGAAGGAAATCTTACTATTTGTGACGGCATGCATGGACCTAGAAGAGACATGCTAAGTGAAATAAGTAAAAGGACACAAAAACTTTTGGCAGTGACAGATATGCTTAACAGGTAGACTGGCAGATAAGGAAAAACAAAGTTAAAGCTGAAATTTCCAACTGATTTATCTTAGCCTAGTGATAATCATTAGATCCAGTCTAGTTGGCCTCCAAAATGTGTAGGTCAGGAGTTGGCATCCAAGTCGGTATTGGTGCCGTTGAGGTTTGTAGGGAGGGAAGACCTGGCAGAGATCCCACGGGCAGTGGTAAGTGGCTGCTGAGTCCCTCCAGGCCAGCTCCAAGAACTGGCAACCTCACTCCTCAGCATTCATATTCTTCCTGGAATTTAAAAGCAATTCCTTCTTTCCTTCCCTCTTTCTTTTTTCCCCTCTCTTCCTTCTTCATAAAGTTTTTATTGTAGACACCAGATACAGCAATGAACAACACATGGAGATGTGAAGCCAATTTTAAGAGATAATGAATAGATAAATATTCGCCACTATCCAGCATTGTACCATACAATATGCTGTGAAAAACAATAAAACAGGACAGAGAATTGAGAGAAGGAGGTATTATTTAAAGTGGTGTGAAAAATTTTATACAGGGGTATTTGAGTAGAGACATGAAGTAAATGAAAAAGTAAGGGAGCTAGCTAAACAACTAAAGAATCATTCTAGTCACAAAAAAACAGCAATTGCAAAAGCCCTAAGGCTTATTTGATGTATTTAAGGAGAAGCAAGGAAGCCAGTGTGGTTGAAATACAGAGAGCAAGGTTGAAAGCAGAAGATGAGGGTTTTTCTTGATTTTGTAGGGATTACTAACCTGCGTTGAGGGCTGTGTGATAAACCAATGCTAAAATTACCAGCATGGGTACAGCTTTGGAAAGGGATGAGTGTGCTCTTTTTTAACTGGATCTCTTTCTGGACGTGGGTAACACAAAATCAGAAAAAATGTTTGAGAAGTCTCTAATTTCTATACAAAAATAATGTTTTTGTCTTTTTTTGTGATTTAGATGTAAATGTTTATGTACATGCATGTATATGTATTTATGTATTGATTTACTATTTATGTATATGTAAATGTATTTATATTTAAATGTTCTATATTCTCTTCCTGTCTGTAATGGATTGGATTCTTGGAACCTCTTACTATTTGGGGCAGGGGGCAGGGCTAATAAGACAAAGATGACAATTGAGAGTAACTTTAAATGTTTACATTTTGGAAACTTAAACAATGGTGGGAGTACAGTAATATTTTGTATATTTTGATCAATTTTTATGTTTATTATATGATTATTTCTCATGAAATAGTGGTACTGCATAGATATAAATGACTACTACCTAGCAAAACAGATACCAAGGAGACACCGCATGTTGTCAGGGTTGACCCGTTGCTAACTGCTGTGATTTTATTCTCCTACTGACTCTTTCTGCCTTACAGATCACAAAACATGCTAGTGAATTAAAAAATATATATTTTGGTAAAATATAATAACAAAATTTACCATTTTAACCATTTCAAATGATTTAGAGGCATTAAGCACATTCATGTTGTACACGATCACCACCATCCATCTTCAGAACATTTTCATCATTCCAAACAAAAACTCAGTAACTATTAAACAATGACTCCACACTCCTCTCTTCCCCTATCACCCGGTAACCACTATTCTACTTTCTCTATGAATGTGACTATTCTAGGTACCTCATATAAGTGGAACCCTGCAGCATTTGTGTTTTCATGTCTGGCTTATTTCACTTAGCATAATGTTTTCAAGGTTCATCCAGGTCATAGCATATATCAGAATTTTATTCATTTTTAAGACTGTGTAGTATTTTGTTGTGCATATGTACCACATTTTGTTTATCTGTTCATCTGTTGATAGACATTTGGGTTGTTTTCACTTTTTGGTACTGTGATTAGTGCTGCTAAGAACATTGGTGTACGGATAACTATGTGAGTCCCTTCTATTAACTGTTTAGGATACATACCCTAAAGTAGAATTGCTGGATCATGTGATAATTCTGTTTAATTTTTTGAGGAACCACCACAGTGTTTTCCACAGCAGCTGCACTATTTTATATTCCTATCAGCAGTGCACAAGGGTTACAATTTCTCCACACCCTTGTCAATGTTTCTTTTCCTTTTTTTTTCTTTAACAATAACCATCCGACCAAGTGTGAAGTGATATTTTATTGTGGTTTTGATTTGCATTTCCCCAATGGTTAGTGATGTTGAGCATCTTTCCATGTACTGATTGACCTTTCTTCGGAGAAATGTCTTTTCATATCCTTTGTTCATTTTTAATCTGCTTGTTTATTTTTTGTTGAGGAGTAGGAATTTTTTACATATTGCCAATGTTAATCCCTTATCAGATATATGATTTGCAATTATTTTCTCCCATTATATGGATTGCCTTTTCACTTTCTGGTAGTGTTCTTTGATGCACAACAGTTTTAATTTTGACAAAATCCAATTCAGCTCCTTTTCTCTTTTGTTGACCACGCTTTTGGTTCCATGCCCACGTGTCAAATCTAATGTCTCGAAGATTTTTCCCTATGATATTTTCTTAGAATTTTGCAGTTCTAACTCTGATGTTTAGGTCTGTGATTCATTGGTGATTTTTAAAACATTCCTATATAAGTCATAGACTCTAAGAGAGTTTCCAGCTTTTCCATACCCATTGTCCCCAGAGATCTGGTTTTTAGTCTGAATGTGCCTTACTCTGAACATGTGCCTTCCTTTTCAAGAACTCCCATTTCATTTTGTTTTGTTCTGTTTTTTCTTTTATGCCAGTATTAAAATTTTTGAGTTGTTGTATAAATATACTAGCAATTTAGGGGAATTCCTGATGGGAAAGTATATCCTCGCCTAGCTAGTTAATGAATTTAGGGATCCTTCATTTTCCAATCCTAGATGTGATTAAATCAAACAAGGATTCATTGTGCTGTAGTTGTAATCCACATAGACCCTTTTAAATGCTTTGCACAGAGAAGGTGCTTAATACTTGAGTAAACAAATTGAATTGATGAGTAAAAAAGAAAAGCTATCTTGTTTTCTCAATGGTCGGGTAGATCAATGATTTCTACTATTTAGAATCTTAGATTTATTTTAAAAAAGCAAGTTCAAAAATCTCCTCTCTCCGTTAATTTTTAGTAAAGTCACTTAGTTTTCACTCAGTTTTGTTAAAGAGTTTTCGGAAGAGTTTGTTACTGAAACCTGAAGTTTTAAGGTTAGCGTTTATACCACAGATATTTCTTGTTTTTAGACAATCCTTGTGGAGGTTAAGTCCCCTAGGCAATACCTTTTCCCATTGGGGAGTTACAAGCAAATGAAAAATGGTGACTATTTATGGAAACTCCAGGTCACTAAGTAAATTCTGCATTTTCATGAAAATATGACATATGGACATTTAAGAAAATGAACAGGTCAATTCATCAATTAGAATAATAAAAAGAAGTCTGTAAATAAAAGTTAAGCACCTTTGTCATTGAATTGTTGTGAACCGTTTTTGCCTAAGCACTTGCTTTATCTCAGAATCCAAGCCTCCTGGTCAAAGTTATATTCCTACTAAATTTAATAATTTTTAAATAATAATTTAATAATTTTAATTCCTTCTGGAATATAAATTTGATCAGGAGTCTTGGATTCTGAGATAAAGCAAATGTTTAGGCAAAACACTTCCTTCTGGAATATAAATTTGAGGAAGGATAGGAATTATTTCCTTCCTATTCATTTGTTATCCTATGATCGCTATCTAATTTGGAATATTCTTCATGACTCCAATCCTGTTTATATCTGTGAGGTTCTGAAAATTTTGCCCCAAAATGGCAGAAAGTAAGAAATACTATCATACATTTAATTCACCCTTAAAAAAATAGCCATACCCTTTATCTTTGAATATATTTTAAACAACAACTACTGAAAGAGAACGCATTTTAAACAATATCACATGAGTTTCATCATATTCCCAGATTATGGTGAGGGTTACTAGATACCTTGCCATAATCACAGCCTTTAGTTCCAAGAGAGAGCACAGAAATAAGAAACACAGGAAGTCATATCTATGAACATGTTAGTTTGCAAAAGGTTTGTTAGTAAACTCATGTTATTTATACTGTAGTACTTTACCATCTCCAGATGAATTTCCACTAAATAAACTGTTCCTTTAGACTCCTAAAACCAGATTACCCCCTTCCTTTGCTAATATAGATCCTCAAAGAATGTCTTCATCAAAAATCTTATGAGTAGATGTCACTAGTTTTGACAATGTCCACAAATGTTCCAAAGAATACTTTGGCTTGCATGCTTCTTAACTCACTTATTTTGATATTGAATTAAAGGGCTTTTAACAATTCCTGCCCCATCAGGAATATTTCATCAGCAGCTGTTACTGTGCTTGGATTTTTTCCTTCTTGAATGAATACCTAGTCTTTTCTCACTTTAGCATTAAGTTCTGGAGCATCCGCTGCTGATGAAAACTCCTCTGACCCATGCTAGAGCATTTTCAGTTTTTTAAAAAAAAAATGTTCCTTGTATCTTGCTGGCTATTGCCTAAGCTCATTATTTTAAACTTTTGCATAATTCTGCTCAGTCCTAGAGGGTCATCATTACTGTCAATGATTAACCTTTTATGCACTTGCCACATTTATTATTTTCTTACTTTCGATTATTTTATTATTTTTCTTTGGTTCCCATGATATTCCAATGTTTTTGTTATTAAATCTTTCAACATTCTCGGTGTGTTCAGTATATTCACATTTATCAAACCTGATGGATTTAAGAATTTACATAACCTTAAAAGCAAGGCCCACATCCTGTAGGCACTGAATGAACTAATGAACTTTGTATTGGCAGGACTAAAATGGCTGTGTGTGGCTGGTAGAAAGCAATGTAGTCTTGGTTTTGCTGTAAGCATACATTTTAGTCTTTAAAATATTCTGAGTTGAAAGCTCCTTAAGAAGAAAAGGTTTTGTATATGCAATACAAAAGCTTTTCTATTACAAAGTAAGCAAATATATTCTCGATCCTAAGAACATTAGCTTTAGGTGTACAAAATCAACTTAGAAGAAAATTGCTAAAATCACTAACAATAGCAGTTACAATGTATTGCGCACTTAAAGTGTAACAGGAAATGTGCTAAGTGATTAAAATTCAGTGTCTAATTTTTTCCACTAAAATAACCTTATAGAATTATCATTTTCAGCTCTGTTTTGCTACATAAGAACTGAGCTTTAGAGAAGTTAATTAAATTCCCCAAGGACATAAGCTAGTAAGCAGTAGAGATGGGATGTGAACCCATGTCTCTCTCACTCTGGAGCCATGAATTTAACAACTGGGTTATGCTGTCTTACTATTTTACTGCAGATCTATATTTTAAATTAAAGCCATAAACATGTTTGGCAAGATAAAACATAGGTAACAAATATACTCCACATAAGATTTTCGTAAGGTGTTGTGTTTATTGGCCAACTCACGGCTTATTATTAAAAATTTCAGTTTTTATAGGGAAGAAGGATAATAATCTTGCTGTTATTTATTTAGCCTAGGCACTGTGGTAGGCACTTTACCAAAACTATTTCTATTCTACGTGATAACTTTATAAGACAGATATACTTCTCTCTTTCATTTATGGGGAATTTGCATAATGCTGCAGAGCTAATTATATGGAATAAGCAGGAAATTCAAACCTAAGTCTGCCTGGCGCCAAAGTTATTACTATGCACTGTCTCCTAAATCATGTTGATGTTTTGAGGGAAGTGGATACATATATAATAATACTGGAAATACATTTTCTCTCTAATTATTTAAATAAGGGTATAGAACCTGTTCTGCAGCCATAAGTCTGTGATAATTTTGTGCTTTCACTAAAGTCTTAACTAACAGAGAGATGGGATTTAATGTGAACTAAGAAGTATTTTCTGTCTTCCTTTATACATGCTGTATAGATAAGACTTCATGAATTTTTTAGTAAAACGTTCAGATATACCAGCAAATATTGACACTAATCTTAAGTTTTCCCAGGGTAATACACTTCTTAAGATTATAAACTTTCATTTCTTATAAATTTGAGGAATACTATATTTTAAAAGGCTATACATAAGACTAACTTCTATCTTAATAATAAAATAATAAATAATGTATAATATAAATGATTATTACAGGGTATTATGAAATACCCAAATCACAATATTTTAATAATCATTGAATTTAGAAATAAGTCCCTATCCGTTGTCTGAATATAAAATTATTGCATATACAGCTTAATTTGTTTTGCATACCAGTTGTTCAAATACTATAAAATGCCATAAAATTGAATGATTTTAGGACACGAAATATTGAACTACTCTTGTTGAAGTTATTAAACTGGTTTGCCATCTACCAAATTAAGCATTTCTAAGAAATAATAATTATTTTAAGAATTTATTTACATGATTAACATAATGTTACTTATGAAAGATGCAATGGTAAGATTTCAGCAATCAGGCAAGTATTTAATGAAAAGTATTTGGTTTCATACACATTGATACACTTAACATTAGAGGCTCTAAAATGAGTAGCCAGCCTGCCTGTTTTTCTTATGATATTATACTTGGCATACTTTGTTTTTATAATCTAAAGAAGAGGTATTAAGAAAGGAGTCAGAGTGCTTACCGTTGGCAGTTCCTTTTAACCTTTTAAGTTAATTTATAAAGATATTGCAATCCCAATGAAAATAAAAATAGAAATTTTCCCATTTGGAATTAGATAATCTGAGTCTAGTTGGGAAATTTGTACACACATAAAAGAGTAATATCTAATAGCACCAACCCTAATACATAATGTTATTTTATGCAAATAGGGTAATTAAAATAGTATGGTGACCTAAATAGATAGTTCACTGGAAGAAAATATGATATCCAGAAATAGACATAATTACATATGAGAATTATAAAGGTAGCATCTTAAATAGGTTGAAATATTATTTAATAGTTATCATTGGGACACCTGGGTAGTCATGCGGATAAAGATAAATTCAGATTATTACTTTGCCACCTAACCCAAGATACATTTTAGTGGAATCAAATATTTAAAATAACATACAAACCACAAAACTGCTAGAAGAAAACATGTGAAGGTTTTGTTTTCTTTTTTCTTTTCACCCGAGATGGATAATATATCAATGTCATTACAAGGTTTGAGGGAGGAATATCTCACACATGCATGTGAAAACCCAGTCATCACACTTATGAACTACAAAGGATCCAAGAATTCTTTCAAAATCTTGAAGTAGAAATTCTTTTCTAAGATAATATAAAACACAAGAGCCACTGGAGAAAGGATTGGTGAATTCAATTTAATTAAAATGTAGATGCTTTTAAAAGATAAACTACCATAAACCAAAAGAAACAAAAACAGCAAACTTACAAAAATATTTGTATTGTATACCACAGAAAAAAAGCTAATTTTATTATTTTGTTAAGAGTTCCTAAATTAATAAAATACTGATAGTCTATTAAAAAAGTGGACAAGACTACATACAGACAGAGCACAGAAAAAAAAGCACAAATGGCATCTAAGGATATGAAAAGATCCCTGACCTCACTCACAAAAGAAAATGCAAACTAAAAGGATAAGAATTAAGAAGTTTTCAGCTGGGTGTGGTGGCTCATGTTTGTGATCCCAGCACTTTGGGAAGCTGAGATGGGTGGATCACATGAGGTCAGGAGTCGGAGACCAGCCTGGCCAACATGGTGAAAACCTGTCTCTACTAAAGGTACAAAATTCAACTGGGTGTGGTGGTGGGCACCTCTAATCCTAGCTACTCAGGAGGCTGAGGCAGGAGAACTGCTCGAACCGGGGAGGCAGATGTTGCAGTGAGCTAAGATCGCGCCAAGACACTCCAGCCTGGGCAATGAGACAGCAACTCCGTCTCAAAATAAATAAATAAATAAATAAATAAATAAAAGTTTTATTCCCCACTTATTAGGATCACAAAGATGAAAAAAATATTATGAAATACTTTATTGAAGGTATGTGCAAACAATCCCTGACACATTGTTTGGGGAGAGCATGGATTGGTAGGCCTTTATGAAGGAGTTACCAATATACCAATAACCTCCTCGGTAGCTTCAAAAGGCGGCATCTTTCCCTGTTTGGCATTGGAGACCCAATACAAGAAATGGGAAAGTGAGCATCAAGCAATGCAAGCTTTATTCGATGGCCAAAGAATGGAGAAGTGCAAGTGTGGCTCACAAGTCAACTTCTTGACTAGTGAGGAGTGAGGAAATTGAAATAGAAAGTATCTCTAATGAAGAAGTTGGTCATTAAAAGTGAGGGGAGGAATGTTCATGTCTTTTCCAGAAATAGGTGGTGAACTTCTTGGAACCAGAGTGCTGCCTTCCTTTTTGTCCTTTTATGGCTTCTTCTGGTCATTGTCATGGCAATTATCAACTGTCATGGCACTGGTGGGGGTGTCATTTAGTATGAAAATGAGATTATAATGATGCCTGAGGTCTTCTTGAGGTCCTTTAGTCAGCTATCTTGGTTCTAAGCAATCTCAGCTGGTCTGGTTACAAATGGAACATTTTACCTGTTTCTCAAAGATAAGCAGAGTTAGGGTAGGATAGAAATTCAGCTATGGCCCTGCAGGCATTACACTAGGTAACAAAAGAGAATTCGGCAATATTTTATTATGGCAAATTAAAAACGCATATACAATTATGACTCAGCAATTTCACTCTGAAGCATTTGTCTTACAAATAAAATACCATACTGTGAAACTATTCATGAAAATGTCCTCACTTATAAGTGAGAGCTAAATGATGAGAACATGTGGACACATAGGTGGGAACAACACACACTGGGGCCCATTGGAGGGTGGAGGGTGGCAGGAGGGAGGGGATCAGGAAAAATAACTAATGAGTACTTGGCTTAAGACCTTCGTGATGAAATAACCTGTAGAATAAAACCCCGTAACACAAGTTTACCTATGTAACAAACTTGTGCATGTACCCCTGAACGTAAAATAAAAGTTACAAAAAGAAAAGAACCCACAAAAGAGTAGGTTAAAAAAAGAAAAAAACTAATCATGAGAAGATAATTATTGTAGCTTTGGGAAACAACCTAAGTGTTCTACAGTGTGGGAATGACTAAATAATTTGGGTACAGCTGTACAATAGGACTTTATGAAGCTGCTATAAAAAGAAGTAGCTTTATACATACTGATAGAGAAAGATTTCCAAGTCTGATTTTTAAGTGACGAAGGAAGGTATGAAACGATGTTTATATAGGGTATTATTTGCATGAAAAGAAAAATGAGTAGATGTATACATGCTGATGAAACCACATGGATGGATACACAAGGGGTTGGTACTATGGTTGTCCACAGGGCAGGAATTTGGATGGCTGGGAAACATCGGAGAGTGAGAGAATTATTTTTCATTATACATACTTTTGAGTTTTGTGGCTAAATTTATTCTTCAAAAATAAATATAAGAATGTCATTTATGGGAAAAAAATGGGAGTCATAAACCTGCAATTTGGACCTAACTTTTCAACTTAAAAATATTCTGTTCTTGGAGGTATTAACTGCTGTGATGCTTAGGATGATAATCGAATAATAGTTCCTCTAAAATATGTCTGGAATGAACTTGAATGAATGAATGAATGTTTTTTGCAAACCATTATGTGTGTAAAAATGTAGAGTATTAATATAAGGTTTATTTAGAATAGAGTCATCTGCATTAAAGAAACTTCATTATACAAAAATCTAAATAAAAAAATGTTGTACAGTAGCTCTGAGGAGGTGGATGACCCAAACACTGAGAAAAGAGAAGAGGCAGAGGCTGAGCAGGACAGTTCAATTTGAAGTAAAGCAGCAGCCTCACCCAGCCTCAGACAAGACTCCAGGGACTGTGTAAAAAACCTCATTTTGGCCAGGCGCGGTGGCTCACGCCTGTAATCCCAGCTCTTCGGGAGGCCAAGGTGGGCAGATCACAAAGTCAAGAGATCAAGACCATCCTGGCCTTGATCTCTACTGTCTCTACTAAAAATACAAAAATTAGCTGGGCGTGGTGGTGCGCACCTATAGTCCCAGCTACTCAGGAGGCTGAGGCAGGAGAATCACTTGAACCCAGGAGGCAGAGGTTACAGTGAGCTGAGATCACACCACTGCACTCCAGACTGAGACTCTGTCAAAAAAAAAATCTCATTTCTAGGCCTATGTTTCCCAGAAATATGTCATGAAAATAAAACTCTGCCCTCCCAATGGGAAAACATATATATGCACAAAAAGGTAAATATTTTTAATGTTAAAGTTACTGCATAATTCCTTTAAAGAGTAATTATATATTTCTATTCATTTTTGAAAACCAGTTTTAGTAAAGACAAAATTAGAAGATGACAAACTGACAAAGGAAAAAAAAGAAATTTTCGTGAAAAGGTATCAATATCCTTAGTGTGCACACACACACACACACAGTCCCTTAGCAAAGAAGAAAATAATGAATATTTCAATATAAAAATGATCAAGAGACTAAAGAGACTGACCAAAGAACTAGAAATGTTTCACGAAATTCACATTTTAGATAAAAATGTTTTAAATATCAAATTGTGAAGTATTTTTTTAAATAGCTATACTTAACATTGTGGGAAAATATATGCTTACATGTTGCTAAAGAGGATATACATTTTTATAGACTTTCTGGGAAACATTTTGTCAGTATGTGTATATATATATAAGAAGACAGGTTGGGTGTGGTGGCTTATGCCTGTTATCCCGGTGCTTTGGGAGGTGGGGACTGGAGGATAGCTTGAGGCCAGGAGTTTGAGGCCAGCCTGGGTAACTTAGCAAGATCCCTATCTCTGCTAAAAAAAAAAAAAAATTAGGGCCGGTGCCATGGCTCATGCCTGTAATCCCAGCACTTTGAGAGGCCAAAGTGGGCAGATCACTTGAGGTCAGGAGTTTGAGGCCAGCCTAGCTAACATGGTGAAACCCTGTCTGTACTAAAAATACAAAAATTACCTGGGTGTGGTGGCATGCACCTGTAGTGCAAGCTGCTCAGGAGGCTGAGGCAGGAGAATCCCTTGAACCCAAGAGGCGGAGGTTGCAGTGGTGGAGTGAGCCGAGATCATACCACTGCACTCCAGCCTGGGTGACAGAAAGAGACTCCATTTAAAAAAAAAAAAAAAGCCAGACATAGTGGTGCACACCTGTAGTCCTAGCTACTTGGGAGGCTGAGGT
The DNA here is from genome assembly GCF_009828535.3 of Hylobates moloch. Classification (NCBI taxonomy): domain Eukaryota; kingdom Metazoa; phylum Chordata; class Mammalia; order Primates; family Hylobatidae; genus Hylobates; species Hylobates moloch. Next base: position 76,246,961 of record NW_026652276.1, read on the forward strand.
GGGAAGAACACTTGAGCCCACGAGTTTGGAGGTTGCAGTGAGCTATGATTGCACCACAGCCTGGGTGACAGTAGGAGACCTTGTCTCTTTAAAAAAAAAAAAAAAAAAATCAGTAATTTTCTCAGAATAGGTTAATTTTATTTATTTTTTTCTATGCTTTTCAGTTTTCCAAGTTTTCTCCCAATGAAAATTTGCTATATTTATATTCAACCATATTAATAACTGCAAATTAGTCATATATGCAACTTCCTGCAAATAAATGTGTCTTGGATTTAATGGAAATGAAATCTTTTCAGTATAGCTTCTCCCTGTTATTTGTGTACAAGCTTCAAACTGCATAAACTATTTTAATGGCAAAAATTAAGTTAGGACTAATCAACCATCTAGGATTGTATCTGTGCCCAGGTTTCTAAAACAATTAAATAATTGATCACTTTGTTAGATGTTCAAAGATTTGGCAATTTGTCCTTAATCAAATATATGTTTCAGATAAAATATCTACAATTTTAAGATGCTTAAGTACTGGTGAACATGTCAAAATATGCCTAATGTATTTTTAAGTTCTGCTGTGAACTTAAAGACTTTAGGATTTGTGTGACCCCAAATTAGAGAATTTTAAAGTTTAGTTGGTGTCCACCATATTGTCCCCCTTTTCATCCATCTGACCAAACTTTTAACCTTCCTGTTTATGGCTGTGGAAAAAAAGAGCTAATTAAACCTAAGCAGATAGTGTTGTTTTTAAATTGTATTTTGATGTCAATAAATGGGGAAACAGGTTGTAATAGCAGAATCTTTATATTTTTTGCACATATCAGCCTCCATAAAAGGATGGAAATTTCTTTGTTTTTCGATGTTATAATTTTTTAAATGAGGAGAAAAAGAGCAATTGAGAGTGCCATAAATTAAAGATAGCGTTTCTGATGTAAAATCAATGATAGTTATGGATTATTGTAAATATTTGAAGATGCTCTTGGAACACTGAAAAATCTTAGAAAATTTTGTTAAATAATAATTAAAATTGTCTTAAATCAGGGTGACATCTATGTTATTTTAAAGGCAATATAATTAGATAGCGTGTTTCTTCAAGTGCTTGGGTTAGGAGAAGTATTTCACCATCTTCATTCATCAAGCATTTAACAATTTTATATGATGTGCCAGATATCATGCTATACCTTGGTGATAATAGATGCCTAAGACAAATTTCCTGTCTATGAAGTTTGGAATCTAGTTGAAGGAGACAGGAGTGATGAAAGAAATGAAGCACTGTAGAAGTAGGATAAAAATCTGCATTAGGGGACTGCTGGCAGCTCAAAGCAGACTGGAGATATGGGAGAAAGAGAAGCTGATGAAGAGTTGAATTTATATTTCAGGGAAGGAAGGAGGTGAAGTCAGATCTTTCATACAAGAGGTATTGAGCCGAATATTACAAAGCAAGTAATCAGGTGATCAGGATAGTTGAAACTGTTCAGACAGAAGGAACATTATGAGGATGCAGAAATCATCTAGCTGACCTTTGGGGAAATTAAACGTAGAATAATGTAGCTGGAATGTAGACTGCAAATAGGGGAACAGAAGAGGCTGTCAGCATCAGGTTAGGAAAACCTTCTATGACAGACCAAAGACATGACAGCTTATTCTGTACATAGCGGTAAGCTGTAGATGATTTTTTTTTTTTTTTTTTTTTAGTCATGGGAAGATTATCAAATTTACTATTGCAGAGAAAGGGTCTCTTGGTCATTGAATGAATATTACATAATTTATTCAAACTTGCTTGGTGTTATACAACTAAATGTTTTAAGGCATTTTTTATAGCACAGCTCTTTTTTTTTTTTCCTTTTTTTTTTTTTTTTTTGAGACAGGGACTCACTAATTTTGTATTTTTGTAGGGAAGGGGTTTCATCATGTTGGTCAGGCTGGACTTGAACTCCTGACCTCAAGTGATCTGCCCACTTCGGCCTCCCAAAGTGCTGGGATTACAGACATTAGCCACCATGCCCAGCAAGCACAGATCTTTTTTTCAAAAGAAATTTGTGATGCTTTAATAAGAAAGAAAGAAAAAAAAACAGACGTAGTGGAAAGATAATCGATCTTGGAACTTTTAAATCTTGGTTTAGAGAAAACAGTTTATTATTTGAACAACTTCAAACACTCTTAAGTTAAAAAGCACTAACATGGCACATCTCACTTGCACAAAAATGATACCAGTTATCAATTGTTTTGGTGGCAACAGAATGGAGCAGCACAGAAATCTGGAGACCCGTTTTCAGTTGAATGCTCATAGTTCTAAAATAGGCTCTTCTTTGGAATTCCTTTTCTTACTTTTCAGTTTGATTAATGTGGAAGTCTCAATATCTTCTTATGCTGTGTGTGGGAAAAGTATCTTGATCAGTATATAGAAGAATATCCTACAATGTTACTTAACTAAGAAAAAATTAACCCATTGGAGAAAACATTTTTAATCAATTCATTAAGAGTCTAATGAAGGTACATATATGAAAAGCAAAATGTACTTTAATTAATGATTGATGTTTTGTGATTGAAGCTTGCTTTCCTAAATAATATTTCTATACTTCAGTACAGAATGTAATTGCCAATGCCTTATTTGGTTTCTTGGTTACAGTCTTACTGCAGTCTGCTTTTATTGTAGGCTTATTACATTTATCACCATCATTAATTTACCATAGTGTTTTTTTAACTTGTTATTTAGATCACATTGTATATGCTTTATTTCTGGTCTTGTAGCAAAGGAATGCATACAAGAAGCATGTAAAACTTTATTGAATAGAACAATCTTTAAAGGGGAATCATCCATAAGTCAGATAAATCCATAAGTAGTATAGATTTATCTACTGTAAATTTTCTGTCAGGCTGTTAAAAGTAGGGCTGTGTAAATCTTACTGTCATTCACATTATAATAGGCACACTTACCAATATACCAACTTTATAGTTTTTTCTCCCCATTTTACAGGTTTAGAGCTTATTTTCTTGAGATGTCAAGTATTATTTTAACATTGTACGTGTTTAAGAAATGCCATAGAATGAAGACAATAGGGAAGACTATTTGTGATATAGTCTAGCTCTCTTACATTTTTTACTGTATCTTACAACAGTAAACATATCACAGTATACTTAAATTTAAATTTTTTCAAGTATCATTGCATTATTTTACACATACACATTCTTCGATGGTATCAGGTTGATGATGATGAGCTTCGTGGTAATTATTTAAAACTCCATAATGAGATTTGTTTCCAATCTAATCAAGAAGGATAAGAAGTTTGGGGAAAAAAAATCTGTTCTATAGTAATTAAAGTTAGCCGTATGGGCAATTGGCTCTAAAGATTTGGATGTAGTGAATGTACCCAACCCCCAAGCCTAATGACTCAGATGGTCTTATTGTATTCTCTTGTCCATAGCAAAGACTGATGAATCCAGCCAGGGAATTCTCCACCAGCTCTGCTTCTCTGAAACCACAAAGTCAGGAAATGTAATCAGAGTGCTCAGCTGAACCAGAGCAAGAGCTTTCCTAATGGCTAACTGTGACTTTAGAAATCACATCCATTAGACAAAGTGATTAAATATACATCAGTCTTTTGGCAAGACAGCCATGAAGATATTGCAATAGAACATTATCACATGACCCACCTCTTTTGCTTGAAAAAGAAACATGTTTTCACCTTTGACACATGTCATCCCTAAATTCCTCAGCTCAGTTGCAGGAAGCAATTTTTTCATGATAAGTTGTATGTAGTTCATAATTTTATATGAACTATAAAGTAATTGTGTGGTTGATAAACTTTATAAGGAAAATGTTTCTGACTTGCTCATTTCACCACCCTGATATGTGGGTTTTTGTTTTGTATTATTCTTCTTTTTAGGCTTTTAATGCATCAAGGCTTCAAGATATTTTGTTAAATTCTTCCCCTGGAAGCCTTTGTGTCCCCAAATCAGATTTTTTTTAAAACTTGGATATAAATGTCTTAAGTGTCTACTTAGAAAATATATATGTATGTGTGTGTGTGCTTATACATATATAGCAGGCAAATTACTGTTAGCACTCTGAAAAAGCTTTTTTTATTAAAATAATGTCTTAAAAAATTATAAAGAACTGTCACTGTCAAAATAGCATTCACTTTATATTTGTAGTTGAAATAATTCCTGTTTCTTACCCTTAGTTATAACGATCTTTTGATTAATAATATACTGCCCTTCACATTTTAATACACATGCAACTAAGCCGCTGATGTAATACATATACTTAAAATGTTCTTTTTTGAGCTTTGAATAACCTTTTGCCTTTTCCCTGGTGACCACCAGCAGGCAAGATGATTGACAGAGAATGTGTTTACAAACATGGAATTGTTGATGACTAAGTTAAAAGTGACCTCATAAAATATAGTTCTAATTCTCATTTACAGACAAAATTCTGAGAGCTCAATTCAACGTGTCTAGGATAATAGTGGGCATAGTTAAATAAATAATAGGAAGTGATTATCATTTACAAAATTTCATTAGTGAATTACTAAAGTATACCCCTATGCATACTAATTCCTCTTCCCCAAATCAAAACTTCTCATATTCTTAAATGTCTGAATTCCTAAAATCAGCAGAGATGAGGGGATGGACCAGCAACTATAATTTTGTTGTGTTTTGTGTTGCTGAGGCACACATAGGGATGCCTAGTTTCATGAAACCAAGTGGTGGGGACATTATACACAAAGAGAAAGCTGTTAAAGGCAGAATGCCCAGACAAGAATGAAAATGAAATTCCTGGAGGGGCATCCCCATAGTTTTTCTGATAATCTCTCTCCTTATGTAAAAAGCTTGAATTACTGGTAAATTATCCATGCAGGAATAATAGAATTTTTATAGTATAAGGAATTTTATTGACATCATAGTTGAAAGCAGTCATTTTGTAAATGTTTTTCGTGCCCAGAGATACTTTAACTATGGTGCAGGAAGTTATAGACAAGTCCACGAACCAGAAATAGAAAAGTTTTCAAATGAGAAATATTGCAGACCAAGCATGTTAATTTGATTTCTTTTATTTATTTTTTATTTATTTTTTATTTTTTTGTAAGAGGGAGTTTCACTCTTGTTGCCCAGGCTGGAGTGCAATGGTGCAATCTTGGCTCACCACAACTTCCGCCTCCCAGGTTCAAGCAATTCTCCTGCCTCAGCTTCCTGAGTACTTGGGATTATAGGCATGCCCCACCACGCCTGGCTAATTTTGTATTTTTAGTAGAGACAGAGTTTCTCCATGTTGGTCAGACTGATCTCGAACTCCCAACTTCAGGTGATCCGCCTGAGTCAGCCTTCCAAAGTGCTGGGATTACAGGCTTGAGCCACCACGCCTGGCCTGAGGTATTGTTATATACATGGCAACTCTAGCTCTTATAATGCATTGCCCCTATAATCTACTTAGAGTTTTTAGGAATATTGTGACCTAATTTAAAACTTTGTAGAGATATTCTAATTTTCAGAATTAACAATACTTTCATTTTCTCTGACCATTGAAATACTCCTAAATTACAAAATGAAGTGGAAGTACCCAGTAGATTAGTAAAACATTTGATTCAATGCATAAATTGAAATAAATAAAATGAGATTATTTAGAAAATGATAATAAATACAACAGTAAAAAGAAGAACTCATTACATAACTTTGTGACTTTTTTCTTTTTCTTTCATTTGTTCCTTACATTTCAAACTCTTTCTCACTTTTTCTGTTCCCTTCTTTTTAAAGTAAGGAATAGAGAAAGAGTGTATACAACTGAATAAGTATTTATTGATTACCTTCTATGTACCCCATTGGGCTAAATGTGGGAGTGGAAAGATGAATAAGATGGTCACAGGTTGGGGGAAGGTGATTATGTCAAATCATGATGAGAGGGTTTTTGTTTTGTTTTGTTTTGTTTTGTTTTTTGACGGAGTTTTGCTCTTGTTGCCCATCCTGGAGTGCAGTGGCGCGATCTCGGCTCACCACAACCTCCGCCTCCCAGATTCAAGCAATTCTCCTGCCTCAGCCTCCTGAGTAGCTGAGATTATAAGCATGTGCCACCACGCCCGGCTAATTTTGTATTTTTTTCGTAGAGACGGAGTTTCTCCATGTTGGTCAGGCTGGTCTCGAACTCCCGACCTCAAGTGATCTGCCCACCTCAGCCTCCCAAAGTGTTGGGATTACAGGCGTGAGCCACTGCACCCGGCCACTACTTTGGAGGTTTAAGAAAAGTAGTTGTAGGTTAAAACCTCTTGGACTGGCTCCTGAGGGAAGAATTAAAATGCCCTATTGGAGCATAGCCACCTATCTAGGATCTTGAGTCTTGGGTCCTAGATAGGTGGGTGGGAATGAGTATCAGGGAATCGGGCTGGGACCACTTAGGACAGGCCCTTGTGGGCTAATCCCATAAGCTATTGAGGAGCCACTGATGATTTTTTAACAGAAGAGAGATGTGATCAATTTTTAATTACCACTCTGACAGTAATATGTATTCTGTGGATGAGACAAAATGAGAGTGGAAACCTAGAGACTTGGAGACCATTGTGATAGTACAGATAAAAGACAAAGAGAAAAAGCAAAGGGAAAGGGTTTAGGGTTGATTCGGAAAGTATAATCAATAGCCCTTGTTGATTAGACGTTACTCTATTCTGAGTTCCCAGGGAGTAAATGGTACTTTTTATTTCTAGCACTGGCTACTGACAAGCAATCAGTTAAATGAGCAGGTTAAAATAAGAGTATATGCAAAATTAGAGTTTGCAGAACTCGAGGGGCATATCTAGGCTGGAAAATAGCTACTTGTAATTTTTTTTTTTTTTTTTTTACTGTTGGAAGACTTTCTATTCTTAGTTTGTAGGAAAAATGTATATGATAATCAACAAACAGTTACACATGTGCAAAGGTGGTATATTAACTAATTTTCATTGGCTCATGAGTTACATGCTACCTGGCATCCTCTTGCCTCTTCCTCTCTGGAGCCACAGATTGTCAGCAGAGAAGCTGGAAGAACCCACCATCTTGCTATAGGAAAAAGGTTTGGTCCTTCTGGAACATGCCTATGAAAAGTTGCCAATTTCCTATGTAGGTGCTGGGCTTATCTGGAATTCAAATATGACTAGACACCATGTATTTTATCTGGCACTCCGATCCTATGTTTTTTTAAAAATATTTATCCTCCTTTGTCTCTTCATGAACTCATTATACAAGTTCTAGATCAGAGTGTAACAGACTCTTTAAATTCTGTGGCATGAGCTTTAAATGCCTGTGAAGAATGGGGCTGGGTTACAATTGGCTACCAGTGAATTCCAGGTAATTTAGACGCTATTCCTGGATTTGTTTTCAGTGTCGTCATTTATTGATTACTTCACATAAAGTCTTAATGTGTTTATTACTCAGGAAAAATGATGGAATAGTAGCAACAATACCACAGGTGTGTTGTGAACATTAATTAGTTAATTACAAAGCATTTAGTTGAGCGACAATCTAAATAGCACAGAGCTCAAGGCTTTCCTCCCCAACCAGGGGTCCACTTAAATAGCTCTTTACTAAGTCAGGAGAAACAAACACATCTTGTACATGAGGTACATCAATCACTAGGCATGTTGATCTCCCAGGGTGATTTTCTGCATGAAAATGTATCCCCTGGGTATCAAGAGCTTTGTAAGAGCAATGATTCATGAACCCTCTGGATTTAGGACAATGCTATGAAATTATTTTCATCTGTATTCCCAAATAATTACTTGATGTCAGGTTGAAGTATTTTATATTTTGAGCCAGAAGTTGTAGGTGAAATTGGAAACAACAGAATACTCAAAAAAATAAAAGTTCCCAAAGGAGAATAAGAAGAGAGAGAGAGAGAGAGAGAGAGAGGAATGGGCTATAAAGATGGCAAGAGTGATGGACCAGTGCCTAAAGATTTTAGACAGACTCTCAAATTTACTCTTCTTATGTTCTCTCTAAACACTATTCTTATTAGTTCAGCATCACTGTAATAACTAAAAATATTTTTAAAAGTGGACCAGGCAGATGTCAGCAAATTGATGTGGAGAAATGGGACAGACACATGGATGACTCACTCCCAGTCCCAATTCCCTATTTTATTTTTCATTTGAAATATCCATCTCTTCAGAGTTCTGTCTAGTGTGAGGTTCAAACAATTTAAATGCTTGTCTCAAAACTATTGTGCAAATGTCTGTTTTTCTGTATTTTTTCGTCTTTCTGATGTTCCTTTCCTGGCTTTTCACCTACTATCACAAATTATATACTTTATTATGTACTTTTATGTATCATATACTTTTCAATGAGCTGGATTCCCACCTGAACCCACGCTTTAGCGAGAACAATGATAGGTTTCTCTGCACCTGCTCCATATTTAGTAAGTTTCCAATTCCTTTTGGTGTCAAACAATAGCAGGCATCTCTGCAGTCCCTTAGGTCACTAATGTGCTTGGTTTTGTTGTCAGGGTAGCAGCTGAACCATATCTTTCACAAACAGGAGATACATTTTTTTTCCCAGCTTGAAGAGAGCATCTCACATTTATTAGGAGAAATGCTCCTAGAGGCCCATCTATGTGTCTTTGATGTGGCTCAAGTATTATGTACTTTAAGAAGTTTAATACATTTTCTACTGGACAGTATTGAGTTGTTTTAAAATATTAAAATCTTACTTTGCTGAGATAAATAAAAGGTGTTGACGCTTTTCCAAGACAAGTATGAGAAATGCCAAGTTACAACAGGTTCATTAATGAGGGAGAAGAAAAGTTTCATGATAATACTATGATCTTTGCTATTGAATTTGGAATTTAGTTAGACCTAAATAATGAGAAGACTTTTGTGATGATCTATTCAATTTTTATGGCCTATGGTCTTTTTGAGAAATTGATTAAGGCAGGGGAAAGGGGATAGTGGTAGGGCATCACTGACTTTTGTCTTCTTGTTTGTTTACTCTTTTCACAAAGTGGTAATACAAATTACCTCCCACAGCAGCACAGGTTACTCAAAAGCCCAGAGGAGTAGACGAATGAGACATTCCTTATTCATATTTCAGGAGGTATTCGTCTCTATCTTTTTTGTTTCAAGGCAGATGATAAAATTTAGTAGCCATTTTAGTGCAGAATACTTCCAAATTCAGGGAGGAAGCTAGATTTAGTTGTTTTTCAGTAATATTGGAAATTGTAATGTGTAATGCCCATGTTTAAACAGTTGCTTTCTTCCTAACATGATAAACTTCTATCGTTAGAAGATATTCTCTTGGGATGAAAATAAAAAGATATAGCATAGGCCCCGTTTATTTTATCTGGGGAGGAGGTAGTAGTAGGGGAAAATACAACCAACGATACCATCTTCATTACTAATTATGACAACTAACAACAACAGGAGCTCAGGAAGAAGGAAAGCAACAAATACCTTCATCTTCAACAAGATTTTCTGGCAATTATATCTGTTTTTGTTTGTATGATTGTTTGTTTGTTTTTTCCTCTATTAATTTGAAATGCCTAGATTGTTTTTCTGGAACTTAGTTTTATATCCATCAATGAACCCCTTTTCCCTAGGTTTGTTACTTTTTTTCAAGAGCATACTGACCTCAACGTGGTGAAAGTTTTCAAAAGAGGCAGATGTAAGCTTAAAGCTTACCTCTGCCCACTCCTGATCCATCTCAAATGAACATCTGTAACTCTCTGTGAATTCAAATGAGGATAATAACATGTTCTAATTGTTATAGAAAAAATTACATTTGTAACACAGGGTAGCTGCTTTATGCATACTTTTTCTAAGTTATGCACACCACAATTCAGTATGAATTTTGTCATGATGTCCTGAAGAAATCCTAAAAATAGAGATTCTGTGAAAGAACATTGAGTACCACAAAATCAAGATACATATGTCTTGATTCATTGATTGATTGAGTCATTCAGGGCATTATATAGCAGTCATTTGTTTGCTATCCTTCCACGTGGATGATAGTTAAAGACCCTACTGAAGCCACTAGATACCTATCTTATACAGAGGCTATAATATTTTAACTCCTGGAGTAATTGGGGTATATTCACAATAAAATCAGCTCAAATCTAATTTATTTGTTTCATGAGGTCTGAAATGTAGTCAAAGCTTCCATTTAGTTCCTCGAGAAAAAGCTTCTGGCAAAGATAACAAAGGACATGATTCAAATGCTTTCTGTCTTACACTGCTGCTTCACATCAGGGGCAGAGGATTTTATGTTTCATGGCCTTCTCCTCCCACATATTTTGGGTTTTCTCATCTAATCGTACAGCTATGATGTCAGTGATGGAAATTTCCACCTCTTAGTTTGGTATCTTGATTGTTTTTTCTTTCCCTGTTTGCACAAAGGATTTTAGGTGGCTTTCCAGAAAAGAGACATGAAAAGGATCACTAAAAGGAGCTTCAAAACAAATTAGATTATTTGTTGTGGGGAGAAAAATCATAGCAGCAAGAAATTCCATTGTGCCTTTTACACAATATCTAACATGCTGATGAATTGCTAGTATAACGATTATTTATAGAGCTGAGTTTCTTTTGACCAAGCCCAGTACTCTTGCAAGGTTAAACAAGTCTAATGGCAGATGACTTGAAGGACTGTTTTCTAAGCGAATGTACAAATTACAAGTCCCTAGTTTCGTAAGATGCTGTTTCATCAAAGCCTTTACTTTGTGGTTTCTCATATCTCATATTCATGTTGACTCCCAGGTGATAGCTAATGGTATCTTTTTTAGTAGTGCTGTATTATCAGCTTCAAATGAAATAATAGATACTAAAAAGCCTTATTATTAACGTCATATTTTGATATATTTTAACTTTATAAGGCTTTTTAGTATTATTAGTAATATTTTGATATACTTTTAACCTTATACTTCATTTATTCTAAGTAATGTGATATGATCAATAATTTTTCAATTAAGTACTTTTCTATTTGTCTGTGCTAGTTTAGTTTAGTTGGTTGGAATATGATGTTACTGTAACTAAAGCAAAGTTTGGATTCCTGTAAGAAGACTTAGCATTTCTCCATAGAAAGACATATATACTTTGAGATAATTCTCCATGATCCTAATCTGTTATCTCACAAGTGAAGAATTGACCCTTAGCATTTTGAGATTTAATATGTATTGAGTAGTTCTTGTGCTTTGCCCCTCTACTCACTTTACATTATAAAGCATCTACATAAAATGATTTGTACGTTATCTATTGTAATGCACACAATAATATAATGAAGATGGGGACAATTGCTATCTCCACTTTTTCTTTTCTTTTCTTTTTTTGAAACACAATCTCACTCTGTCTCCCAGGCTGAGTACAGTGACACAATCACAGTTCACTGCAACCTCTATCCCCAGGGGCTCAAGCAAACATCCTGTCTCAGCCTCTTGAGTAGCTGCGATCCACTCCCCTCGGCCTCCCAAAGTGCTGGGATTATAGGCATGAGCCATCACACCTGGCCTTCCACTTTTTAAATGAGGAAACCGTGGTTTAGAGAAGTAAAGACATGTCATCACATGCAACAAGAAAATGACAGAACTGCAATTCAAATCAGGTTCTTTCTTATAGTTCTTAATACCATCCTATAGTCCTCAAACCAAAGGTTCCCTCTTTCTTGACTTCGAGATGATGTATAGAATCATTCTTGAAATAAAAGAAATATTTTATTTAATTTTTTTCTTTTTCCCAGAAAAGGCATCTAGTAAGTATTTTGTATCAATCAAAAACTTCTATTTTGAAAATACAAGCATTCCTAGTTCTATAAAATATCGACATATGTAAAGTCTCCTAAAAGCTTTGGGTTTTTATATGTGAAGCCTTTACTTCTGTTTTCTTTTTGAAATAAAACGTTGATTAGAATTCTAAATAGGTTATCACAAATCTATAATTTTTTTCCTATAAAACGAGCAAAGTATATGACAAAAAAATCGGTGCTGTTTTTTCACCTCACCAAGAAAATTAGTGTAATTATTTCATATGAATAAGACTTTTTACCTGCACTACATTATTTAGTTAATTTGTTAGGCTCTAGAAGGATGTTATGCAAGAGAAGACATTTCAATTAATCTGATGTTGAAAGAATGCTAGTTTTAAAACTCAATGCACTCTATGTGCTAAAAACGTTGTTGCAGCATGAAGGTAGGGATGGACAGGGACATGTTTGCCTGAGTTCTCCAGGGAAGCTTTGGTGGTGAATGTATGCAAACGGCATAATCTATGTTTTCCAAAGTTGAATATGCACACCTAAGAACAATGCTGGAAGAGCTTTGTCTTCATTCTTATCTTTAAAAGTTTCAATTTTATTCAAGATCAAGGTAATGATAGATTTAAAAAATAATGATAATAAAATAAAAAATAAAGTTTCAATTTTGTGTATATTTTTAAATGTATGTAATGTTTTATACTGCAAGTGTAGATTGTTTATAATTTAGCAAGGATATAAATTCATTTATTGGGAGATCTTTTATTATTATTGGTATTGCTATTATTGAGCTGGTAAGGGTGATGATCAAAAATAATTGGAGACTCTATTCTAAATGTGAGGTAGAATATTTTCTCTGACTCTAATGGTCTAACCTTTAAAAAACAATTTAAGCCACACTATAATTAAAGCCATAATGTTTGTAACACTTAATTATAAGGATGGAAAACTTGGTCCTATAGATATTATCACCTGAAGGAAAGGCAGGAAAGCTAACTGCAGAAATTGACCATTGGCATGTTGAAGGGGTCATGACTGGCCTGCAGTGTCAAAAAGTGACCGAACAGGGACATCTCCATATGGCATTCATTGACTAGATTGGTTCTATTACTGATTGAAGTCATTTGTGTTTTCTGTACAAACTTTAAATAACCCAAACATTCTAAATGATTTTAAAATAAATGCAATATATTATTAGTATTATATGGTCTATACATATGTGCTGATGTGTTTGTGTGCTTTTCTCTATTTATAGGGCATCATAATTTCTCAAATATAAGGCATAATATAATCAGGGCAAGACTTGGGAACAACATAGTATACATAATAATCACGTAGTTATTATTTTGACAAATATTTATGCCACACATGCAGAAACACAAGTCTGCAACCCTCCCTATGTATTGACATTATTCTGCAAGTATGCTTACGAAACAATATAAGAGAAATCAGAATATCCTAGTATTAAGGTTAAAACTGAAACCTTTCTTGTATTTCCTGAATGAAATGACAGATTAATGTTATTGATGAAATGAATATGGCTTGGCTTCCTCGAGACACAGGCTATTAGTAAAAAAGCAATTAAGAAAATAATAAAGAAATGAAACAGCAATTCCTCTTCCTTTTTCCTTTCTTCTGTACTGTGTCATAGCAAAAGTAATATAATAGCAACTAATTATAGGAAATCTCCCAGACTTTGTAATTGGATCTTTCATTTTTTCCCACAGCAACTGTGAACTAAGAATTTATTCACAGAGCAGCTGTAGTTTGTTTCCAGTAACTCTTAGCAGTGTCTCCTTTTGGAGTCTTAAAGAGACCCATGTACATATGTAGGCATATTGGCTAAACTAGTGCCTTTTAAAACATCTGCAGATCTATTGTTGCCAATTCTTTCATCATCTACTATCAAATTAACTTTTCTTAGACAGTATAAAGTGGTAGAAGCCACTGAACTCAAAGCTCAAAACCTGACTTTTGGTCATAGCTTCAATGTTTCCTTAAACATGACTTGGTAACAAGCACCAAACTGTAAATCTCAATGTCACCTTTGGTAAGAAAAATGAAAGGAATATTTGCATTTTATATTTTAGAGCATTGCTATATGTGAAAGAGCTATGAAAATTATGAACCAGTGTAACTCACCATGTCATATAGATATGTCTAAGTTATTCTTGAATGTGAAATTTCCATTTGCTTGACAAATGTCACTCTATTACATACATGATAGTTAAAAGCATCTTATTTTCCATTTGTTCCCCAGCCCAGTTTTCAACTTTTCTTCTAAAAAGGTAAGGTCAATTAAGAGATATTTCCAAAGGAAATAGTTCTTTAGAAAATACTTTAGTATATCAATGTACATAATAATACAAAGAAATGCAGTTATAAAAATAAAATGTAGAATAAATACACAGCTACCGTATTCTTGGCATATATTTGTACATGAAGAAATAAACTTCAAAGCCAGGCAGGATGGCTCACGCCTGCAATCCCAGCACTTTGGGAGGCTGAGGTGGGTGGATCACTTGAGCCCAGGAGTTCAAGACCAGCCAGGGCAACATAGTAAAACCCCATTTCTATAAAAAATAGACAAAACTTAGCCGGGTGTTGTGGTGCCTGCCTGCAGTCCTAGCTCCTTGGGAGGCTGAGGTGGGAGGATCACTTGAATCCCAAAGGTGGAGGCTGCAGTGAGCTGTCAATGCACTACTGCACTACAGCCTGGGTGACAGAGCAATACAGTATCAAAAAAGAAAGAAGAGAAAGAAAGAAAGAAAAGAAAGATGAGAAAGAAAGAAAGAAAAGAAAGAGAGAGAAAAAGAAAAGAAAGGATAAAGAAAAGAAAGAAGAGAGAGGGAAGGAAGGAAGGAAAAGAGAAAGAGGAAAGAAAGAAAAAAAGAAAAAGAAAAAACTTTGTGATATGATTAGAGGACTAAGTCTCAAAGATTAGAAACCTGATTTTTAAAAAATTCAAAAACCAAGAATCAGTAGTAGTAGTTGAGAAAGTAAAACTGAGTGAAAAGTAGTTTTGCAGTCAATGTGGAAACACTATTTGGTAAAAATACACTTGTATTTGACCTTCAAGTAATAGATATGTCAATGTTAAAAATGACATGTTTTGAAAGAAAACCCATGTCAAATAGTCGATATAAATTATAGATTATATTTCTCAGATAATTATAAATTATAAAATTTCTGAGTACATTCTTCCCAAGATATGTTATTTGGGGCTTTTGTCTTCACTCATTTTCATTAAGGAGACTGGTTTCCCATTTGTTTTCTCTTTTCTTTGTTTTCAAGCTGTAATACTGTAGAGTAAACCCTAGCCAGTGCCTGTCCTGCCTTACCTCATCCCCTCTTTCTAACAGACTACCTGTGTAACTTCCTCACCAGTGAAATAGGAGATATAGTTCCTGAGGTTAAATCATTTACTCAAGTTCACACAAGAGTGGTAAAGCCAACGTTTGGACTTATAATTTCCTACAATATGCTGCATCTCTAGATAGTAGAATTAAATTTCAAAGAGAAATGTCAGAAGAAATTCCGTATTCTACACTAAGGTTCTCATCTATTTTATTTTCCACCATATTATTACATAGAAGTTATTTAATTTAAAAGTCTGATTTTAAGGTAAGCTTTATACTATTAACTCTCTTCCTTGAAGTGGTACGTTTACAAATAATTAACAAATACTTTTTGAGCAAGCACTTGTTTAGGTGCCAGGGACTCCAGTTTTTGTTAATTTAAATATAGAGGCTTGATATCATTTATTGGGGTGAAAGATAGATTAAAACACCTTCTCATCCACCTTCCTAAATTCATTACAGTTAACAGAGGGAGCCTGTAAAAATACTAGGACATAGGGACTCATTACATTTTAACAAAATTCTAAGAACATGCATGTCTTTCCCCAGGCATTTAACTTCCCCTCCCTCCTTCCATTTTTTCATATCTTAAAGTAAGATCTAAATTAAAAATTTAGGAATTCCCAAATTGTGTTGCTGTTGATAAAAGGCCACTACCTGTGAAATCAACCTTTTCTGTGATACATTATATATCAGAGAGTCAGCTATTACTTGTTTGTGCCTTTAAGGAAGTTAGGACCAACTTGCCTGTCATTTTAGATTTGATTTCCGAAGAGCAGTGTGCCAGAAATTTGGCTTAAACAGACCAACAAAGCGTGGTGGCTTCTAGGTGTTCCTGATGGGCAGGCATTTTTCAATTAACTTTCTGGGGATTGTTTTATTTAATTACAAGGACAGTTTACCAGATAAACTACTCACTGATTCAATTTCTAAACTCAAGTCTGCTGAATAAAGCCAAATGAGTCATCAATAAAAATTCAGATGCCAAGACCTTCGCAACAGGTACATACTCTAAGCCATATATTTCTGCATTTTGAAGTTTTAAAACACAGACATCCTTCCTCTAATGTCATCTTTTTTCCTATACTGGCCTGGGGAGTAACAGATCTTAGTTCAAATCCTGGCTCTGCTACACACAGCTGTGTTATCTTGAGCAAAGTATCTAACTCTCTAGATAACACTTTAGTTTCCTTAGTTGTGAACTGAAAAATTCAATGAACCCAAGCTGAGACGCATTCTACAAAATAACTGATTTGTATTCTGCCAAATTGTCAGGTCATGAAAGAAAAGAAAAAATTAAAGATCTGTTGCAGATAAAAGGAGACTAATGAGGTATAACAACTAAATGCAATAAAAAATGGTGAAATTTAAGTAAGATTTGCAATTCAGAGTAATATCTTACTGGTGTTAATTTTCTTTTCTTGATAACTATACTATGGTTATATAATTGTTAACATGGGAAGTGGGGCAGGGTGTATAAGGGAATATTTAGTACTATTTTTACTTCTTTCCTGTAATTAGCTCACAATAAAAAATTTAAAAAATAAAAGTTATGGAGAGAGGAAGAGCCAACAAATAGCAGTATAACAAATAACAGTATAGAACAAATAACAGTATAGAACAGTATAGAAATAACAAATAACAGTATAGAACAAATAACAACAAATAACAAATAGCAGTATAACAAATAACAGTATAGAACTGTTTTTGTACACATGGGCATTAGACAGATATTAATAGTAATATCTTGTATAATTTTAATATAAAGAGCACTGAAAGAGAAAAAAATAAGCCCTAAATCAATCCGAGGGTGTCATCTTACTTTGGAACCCCCTTAATGCAGTGACTCCTTTAAGTGGGCATGTCCCTTTCATACAGAGTTGGAGTTGTTACAACTGATATGGGTTCATGTGAGACAAGCAATTTTGAAGCAGGGCAACTCCCACAACTGCTCAATGTGGACCTCATCTCCTTGTATTGGGATAGGTGTGCTTTGCTGCATGGATTGCTGCAAAATTGCTGAAAAGACTCCCATACAAGGAGAATGCCTGGCACTACTCCTCCGTTGGAAAGCTCTGGTTTCTCTCTTCTATCCTGGGAAGAGTGCTGCCAAGTAGTCCATAGACCTCTTCTTATTTCCTTAACTTGCTGTGTACATTTTGAAGCATTTATGTGTCAGTTTATTTAACTCCCCCTGCCTAATAATGACAATAAGAATAATAGAGGTATGTATTGAGTTCTTATTGGTCCAAGTATGATTCTAGAGTGTTTCTATGCATTAACTCATTTAAATATTCAATATCCTTTTCATACTTCTTTTACTGGTGAGTAAACTGAGATATACAGTTAAGTAACTTAACTAAGGTGACCTAGCTTTTCAGTGTTGAAGTCTGGATTAAAAAGAAGGTAGCCTGGCTTGCACTGTCCAGCCTTTAGAAATATACATACTACCATATTCATCTGCTGAATTCCAACTCAACTTTCCTTCTTTCCTATACCAGCTCAAACCAACTTCTAACCCCTTGTGTTTCCAAGGTACTTTTAAAATACTTCCATTCAAGCTGTTATGCCATGTTTTGTACTATGATCATTTATGTACAGGTCTTTCTTAAAAACCATTAGCCTCTTGGGACTAGGAATTTTCCTGGTCAATGTCAAATTACTCTTTATATGTTGGTGTCTCCAAAGTTACTATGTACAACCCAGCCTCCCATTTTGAGTTCCAGAGTATCATGGTTAGCTACTTATTGGACCTGTCTACTTTGTGTCTCCCAGGCATCTCAAACACAGGATGTCCAAAATTGGATTTATCATTTTTCTTCCCTGTTCTTTAAGCCTCATCCTCCTAGTTTCCTCTCATAAGAAATCACAGGAGTATTAACTTGGCAGGCCAAGTCAGATACCTGAAAGTAATCTTGGATGCTCATCTCACTTCTGGAATCCCAAGTTCAACTGCCATTTCCAGCCTTTCATTATCTTTCAAATGTAACCACATACCTATACCTCAATATGTTTCCATACCCCCACCAATCATGTCAGTTTCATTCACTTGGTAACCAATCTTTCTGCTGTAAATTTACCCTCTAGACTGTGAAAAGTGAGTTTTACAAAATATGGACTTGATCATTTTCCTGCTTAATCTCTTCAAAATCATACATCTACCTTCCTCTGGACCCCCTTTCTCTCCACTTTCTTTGTTAAGGAAATAGTCCCTTAAAAATAATGAAAATAATAAGTCAATATTTTCCAATGAGTTAGTGTCAATGTCCAGGGTCTACAACTCAGCATAGATATCCTTTATTAAGTGTACTATAAAAGGAGTACCAAAGCTTAGCGCTTAATTACTTGATGACAGTGGAATGATTGCAACTGAAAACCGTTAGTGATTAGCCTTGGTGGGTATATTGGAAGCCTGGAATACCTCTCAGAAGATAAAGGGCTAAAAACCCAGCCAGCCTCTCAGGCTGTTTACAGTGTAAACAAAGCAATCTAGTAATGTAAACAAAGCAATCAGAGCCAAAGGAGCAAGTAAGTTCTAAGGACCCTGGCATTGTTAAACGGAAAAGGCCTCCAGGTGAAATTGTGGTCTAAGCATAGGTTTCTCAACCTCAGCTTAATCGATTTTGGGGGCATTCCTATAGGAACTTTAGCAGCCTCTCTGTCCTCTACCCACGAGGTGTCCATAGCAAGCCCCCTTCTTCCTCCATGTTCCCATGAGGGTGGAGAGTCCGATGTCTCATCTATACAGTATGTGAAACTAGGAAATGTATGTAATGATTTTGTCCTGCACCCTTTATTAGCTTTGTCAAGACAGCCTAAATTTCCTGTATCTTAGCTTTTCTCAATAAATTACAAAAATTTGACAGTTGGAGCCATTTTTCTGCGACAGTAATTGGTGATTAAATCACTTAAATGCCAACATTAGCTGAAATGTTTACCTCTACAAGTGAGAATCTGTACAATCCCTATCCTCTTTCTAGCAGGTTTGGCTAAGGGAACACCAAAAGCACAGGCAGAGAATTAAAATTACAATTGTCCCTCAGTATCAGTGAGGGATTGGTTCTAGGACCTCATGAGATATTGAAATCTGGAGATGCTCAAGTTCTTTATATAAAATGGTGTAACATTTGCATATAATCTATGCACATCCTACCTTATACTTTAAATCATCTCTAGATTACTTATAATACCTAATCCAATGTAATTGTTGTTATTCTGCATTCATTAGGAAATAATGACAAGAAAAAAAACTCTGTACATGCTCAGACTGTGCTTATTTTTCATATTCAAGAAAGGAAAAGACTGGTCTTTAAGCCCAAGTTTCAAGTTGTGAACAGGTAATCATCATTATTTAGCATTAACTCGGGATCAGTACACAGGCTCTGAAAATCAGCTAAATCTGTGACATTCTCATTCCAGTGGCCATGTTTCTGAAAATAAACCAGTCAATAACCACCTCGCCCCAGTAACTATGCTTCTGAAAGTTATCAAGTGAAGGCCAGTCCAATCTTTTGAAAGTCTGCTAATGATAAACTCCTAGTCCTGATCATCACCCTGTCAGTGCCTGCCCCTATGGAGCTAGAGAACAGCCAATCAGTAAGTGTCCCACTCTAGTGACTATGTTTCCAAAATTTAGAAGGTCAACAGCAGTCTTACTCCAGTGTCCACACTAACACAGCTGGAAGTCCCTGAGTCTCTAAACACTCTGCACATTTCCCCAAACCTTATATAATGTCAGCTGTGGCTTTGTTCCAGGAGCTTATCTCTCACAAATACAGTTCTCTCTTGCTGGCAAACAGAACGTTTAGATTTTTGGCATCCAATATTTAGTTCAATTTACTGTAAGTTCACAAATTTGCAATCCTTTCATTGGCTCAACTCTTGTTTATGTTTAGTTATGAGTTTGTACCTGTGAGTGACTGACAGTGACAAAGCTGTGAGATTATCAAATTCAATCTTTTCAATTCCTGGGTCAATTACTAATATCCATTTTTATTTGTGTAGAAGTAAACTCAAAAATGTCAAAATGCAATGTAAGTTTTATGATAAATTTTATGAACAATGTATGTGCATTAAACAAAGAAAAACTTTTGAAGCTCTTTATGCAGCATACAATTGTTTAGCTAATATTGAAAATGGTGAAAACTTGGATGTAAGCCAGCAAATACTAGCAGCTAAGCAAATAGATGTATGATTTCCTCAACTTGTACCAAAGAAAGTAATAAAATAACATTTTATTGAAAGAAATTCAGATGAAGAAGATAAAATAATTGCAGCAGAAGTTGTCTTCCACTTCGTATATCATACAAGGTTTTAAGCTCACATGACTTAATTTGAATTGTGCTACAAGTATTTTTAAAGCAAAATTGTAAGTAAATTTTCTAGTGCTATAGGACAAAATCTACTGCCATAATAAAAATTAGAATAACTCCATTTACTGTTACAGAGACTACCACAGCTCAAATGTTTTACTTGTTTATGGCATAGCCATGAATGCAAGTAATCACAATTTGGGGGAAAAATTCCTTTACTCGTATAATAATTTTCTCATAAAAAGACTTGCTTACAAGGCTATTGTAACATGCCTTCCAGATGAGTCTTCAGAAACAACAGGAAATTGTTGCAGAGACCCTCTGATTGAGTTAGTAGTCATAAAAATTATACCTATTTTGTGGAGGTAATATGAATATAAATTTGGTGGATATTTGCATAAAGGTATGGTATTTATTGAAAGTTAAAGCAAAGTATAAATGGGACTATGAACAGTGTTGGCTCTTCTGCCATATTCTACATGACGCTGCTCAAACAGCATCTGATATCAGTAAAGTAATTGTCAGTAAAGAAATTATCGCCGGGCGCGGTGGCTCACGCTTGTAATCCCAGCACTTTGGGAGGCCGAGGCGGGCGGATCACGAGGTCAGGAGATCGAGACCACGGTGAAACCCCGTCTCTACTAAAAATAGAAAAAAATTAGCCGGGCGTGGTGGCGGGCGCCTGTAGTCCCAGCTACTCGGAGAGGCTGAGGCAGGAGAATGGCGTGAACCCGGGAGGCAAGAAATTATTCTATTTCAGCATTTATTCTGTTCAGACTCAACTAAGAAAGAATTTTTGTAATTTTGTTGGCATTCATTATTTTTCAGTTCTTTCACATTTTTAAAATTCTTTGGCTCCCTTTAATAGATGTAGTTGAGAGAATTCTTAGTTTATTTAAAGCACTGAAATCATACTTTAATTCTAAAGAAAAGGTCTCACAAATTCTTGCTGACTTTTAAAATAACCCATTGAGTAAAGACTACTTATTTCTTGCTCATAGCATTCCATATCTTTTAGCAATAGGATTATGCAATTTGAAAGAAGAGTAAACATTGTTAATTGATGTCCTCCATTGCTTACAAAGAGCTGTTGAATGTATTAAAGATAAAATGAATGAAAAGTTTATCCCTTGTATGCCAAGGCTGTTTTAAGAGGAACAACACAACTTAGGGACAGGGAAAAAGTACATATTGAAGTGGATAATTATTTTTACATTTGTCATGAGTATATTTTGAGAAATATATTTTGAGAAAGAATTTGATCCTTTAATGGAACAGGAGAAATTATATGCACTCGAAGGGAATAAAAATTCATGACAATGTTCTGTCAGTGGAAAATATTTTTAAAAGTTGTACATATCAAAATATGTAATCTAATCCTGAAAAATAAAAAAAACAAGTTATGTCATGAAATACGGTATTGTGTTCTTTAGCAAAAGAGTAAGTCCCAGAGTTAATTCTAAGTCAATACATGTTCAGAAGTCTAGCTTATAAGGCTAATACTGAACATGTTCAATAAGCTGGACTTATAAGCTGGACTTCACAATGTTCTCATTAATGAATGTTCAATGGAGAAAAGAGAAAAGTTGGATGTGACCACTATGGAAGATATGTTACCTTTTAGGTGGAACATAGACTCTAACTATAAGGAATTTTATAAGTCAACTCTGCAAAACAAGGAGCTGTTAATGAAAGCCAATCATCGAGGAAATTTTCAGAAAAGAAATCTGTAATTTACATACTGATCATTTATTTTAGATAAACAATGAGTAAATTTTAAGATTAAGACCGTTCTGTAAATACGTTTCCATTTATCTCAGAATATGTATAGACAATGATAAATAATTCAAATTTAACTGACTGTGTATTCTTTTTGCTAACTCTGGGAACTCCACCTGGAGGTAGGGAAGAATTATCCTGTTGAGGACCACTGGTTTAGACCAAGATAAAATATTATAGCATTCTTACAATTATTATTTAATCACTTTATTATACTATTTATATTTCTTAAAATAAATATATTCTTGGATTTGCCATATTTTCTTGAGGACAAAAATATTTTGAAATGTAATAAAAATATAATTTTAAAAGAAAATTTAATTTTAAAATATTTTAGAGTACTGAAAGTTTATTTTATTGTAGTAAGTTAGCATCATCAAGTTGCTTATTGAAGGCTTATGGTCCTGCAAGATTAAATAATGGGCTTGGTTTTGTTATATTTACATCTGTGATTTCATTTTTAAAAACTGAGAATAATAGTGTAGAAGATATAAAAGCAGCGTGTATATTTAAAGTGAATTTTAAGGATGGACTTAGTCCAAAATAAAAGTTTTGGACTGTGGATATTGCAGAAATATTATTAATAAAGATAATGAGCAAAATCATCAGATGTATTTTATAATATGAGAAGTAATATGATAGGAACAATATTGAAATGGATTCTGCATTTACAGACTGCATTATGTTTCTTTTAAATCACTACTTCTGAGGTCAAGTGATTAATTTTCAAGTAATTCAGAAGAAATTCTTTAATCACTTAGCAAAACTGCCATAGCCAAAAGGAGCTTGTTTTGGTCAAAACTTATTTCCCACAAAGTGAGTCAAAAGTAATTTCTCATATTAAGCAAGGATATTGATTACAAGCAAGAGAAACAAACACTGGCTGTCCCAAGCCAAATGGAGATTTATTGGCAGTTGTTGGGTGCTCATGCATTCATTGGAAGGCTTCGGGAAACTAGAGCAGCTGTATAGGAAAATGAGCTGACAAAAGGGAAATCTAGAGGCTATTTGGCAGACCCAGCTGGCTAGACTACTGGTCACTGCTGCCACACAGGATTCTACCATAGCTGTACATAGACCCAGCACAAGGGAATTTCAATAAAACCTTCCTTTATTTGGCTTCTTTCACCAAGTTCAAAGTAAAGGGCAAGAGAATCCATCTGAATAAGCTTAGGAGATGATGGCCTCACCACAATAACAGGAGTGGAATGGAAATATAGTCACTTTAGTCACTTTAGCTTTCCACGGAGGGTGTCAGGGCTCTGAATTCCATCACCACTACACACAATGGGAAATACCTGTTCATTCTAGATAAGAAGGAAGATTGGATGTTGGATAGAAAAAAAAGTAGACATATAATTAGGTTATATCATATGACTTTCTTTGTCATTTTTGACTTTTTGTATTAAAGTAGTGATTAGTGGAAAATTAGTGGAATATGAAAC
Organism: Hylobates moloch; assembly: GCF_009828535.3. Lineage (NCBI taxonomy): Eukaryota > Metazoa > Chordata > Mammalia > Primates > Hylobatidae > Hylobates > Hylobates moloch. The sequence goes on from NW_026652276.1 coordinate 76,270,544, forward strand.
AAAAGTTACAAGGACGAGCAATAAAATAAACAGAAATTACATTAACATTGAGCAATGAACTATAACAAAGTTTTGTCATACCAGAAGCAGAAGTAAAAAGTATTATTTCTCAAAGAAGAAGACATGCATCTCTTATAGCACTATTAAATAAATTATTGGATTGTGTAATAATCCAGCTTATAAAGAAGAGTGAATCATATGAATATGTTGAGGAAAAATGTTAAGATGTCTTGCTCATTTGCCATAAAATGGCCAAACATGTTGAGATAACAAACTCTTCATATATCACTACATTGAGGATATTGATAACAGAGTGGTTGGGTGTTGTCAATTTAGAGTATATAAGATTAGCTTCTGAATAAGGACACTGTACAGGCTCTGATATCTTACAACTCATATATGAAAGAAACTTGATGGAGGTGTTCTCAAATTTGACAGTAATACTGAAAATTTACATGCCATTACCAAAAACAAGTTGTAAAACTCAGAGAAATTTGTTCAACTATCAGTAATTAACATACACACATTATACTCAGTTGTGGTAAAAGAAAGACTAAATTTTTCTATTTTCTCCATTACAAAATCGATACAATGTAAAGGGAAGATCAAAGAGAATGAAGCCAAAAATGAAGGGAAAGTCCTAAAGAAATGTGTTAAGGAGTAAATTAATAAAATTTTGGAATTTATGGTATTGGTTAACTATTTTTAATACAGAGACAACTTATTTAATTTTTGTTCTCACCTTTAATAACCATTCACTTTTGTATTCATTTGTTTTTTGTACCTAATTTGTACTTGTATTTTGCATTTTTTCTCAACCTCCTCCCCCAGTTGTATAAGCCACAAATCCATAAAACCTGGATCTGTTTATAGGCCGCAGTGGGTTAGATCGGGGTTCCCAACCCCTGGGCCACTGACAGATACTGGTCCATGGCCTGTTAGGAACTAGGCCGCACAGCAGGAGGTGAGCAGCAGCCCAGTGAACGTTACCACCTGAGCTCTTCCTCCTGTCAGATCAGCCTTGGCATTAGATTCTCAGAGAAGTGTAAGCTCTATTGTGAACTGCACATGCGAGAGATCTAAGTTGCACACTCCTTATGAGAATCTAACTAATGCCTGATCATCTGAAGTGGAATAGTTTCGTCCCAAAACCTACCCCCTTCCCTACCGCCCTGGAAAAATTGTCTTCCATGAAACCAGTCCTTGGTGCCAAGAAGGTTGGGGACTGCTGGATTGCCAGGTGTTATCATTAAGAGAGCAAATAGGTAAAATGTCTGGTAAAAAAACACTGGAATATTATGCAGTAGTTAGAAGTGCAGATTAGATGTACTTACAACAACATGAATGCTGTAAGTACTTTAAATCATAGTGCTTGGTAAATAAAAACAAACAATGAGAAAATGTATGTAAATTAGAGATTCATGTGTACAATATTCAATTTTCAAGAAAACAGAAAGATGTTCATAAACACATTATAATGGTTGCTAAGCATGGGAATGAAAAACAGGTAGACTGGCAGAGAATGGGGTATGGGAGCAATGGAGAAAAAATATTAATAAAAGGAGACTTTACATGGCCAATGATAACAATTGGCCACAAACTGGGAATTTAACCCTGAACTTGAGGTTAAAAAAATCTGTAGAATGCAGGAACTTTGGTTGATATTATCCACACAAGTAAGTTATGATTTAACCTTTAGAAGGAAAAGAAGCTTTGTGCATCCTTTAAAATTTTAAATTAGAATAGTTTGAAGATTAGACAAGTACAGGAATAGAAAATCTAGAGAGTTTATGAAGCTGTATATTTCAAATTCCATGGACGGACAAAGCCAAAGATGATTTTTTTGTTGTTGTTTGGAAAAGTTGAGAGGAAGTGAGGACAATCAGACTTGATGACAAAGCCACAAATGAAGGAGACAGCTCCTGGATCATAACAAACTATTAACACAAGAGGGAGGAATTGTAGGAGATATCTGTCATAGTACAGACCAGCAAATTTCTACTCATCTTCCCTCCCTGACCAAAATCTTTCTTCCTAATTCCAAGTTAGGTGCCTTTTCTGTGTTTTCTCATTGCTCTCATATAGTAGGTGCATTGTAATTGTTTACCTGCTGGTTTTCCCCAACAGACTGTAAGCCCTAGAGGACAAGGATCAAAGCCACCTAGTTTGTATTGTGTCTCCAGCACCTGGAACCTTAAAAATATTTGTTGCTCTTACCTCCCAACAACAATAACCCACCCCCAACAATAACAAACAACAAAAATGGGTAACAATGTGAGATGGTAGATATGTTAATTTCCTTTACTATGGTAACCTTTTTTTACTATCTATATGTATCCAATAACATCATGTTGTATACCTTAAATATACACAATAAAATGTATTTTAAAATATCTGTTGAAGAGTAAGTAAAATGAAATGAACCTATTAAAGGGATATCAGTATAATATTTCACACACGTGACCATTATTTTCATAACTTGCTGCAGGGGTATACCTTAAAATCAAGATTACCTTAATTTTACTTTGGTAATTTGAAAAGTAAGGAACTGATAATATTTAGGCATTTTTTGCTTTAATCTTTTGTAGTTTAATAAAGAAACATTTCCAAACTACATTCTGTTAATTCTGCTATCAGGCTATTATGATGGCATTTAAAAAAATTAATGCAAATAATAATGATGCAGGGAATCAATTTAACTGACAGCTGGTCACTTAAGATCACTTTCTAATTTTCAGTTATTAAAAGTTCTTTCAAAATAAGGCTACTTTTGTAAAAAAATAATTTTTATACTATATTGTACATTAAGGGAATTCGTGGACAGTGTTTTCTACACAACAGAGAAAAAAATTTATCTAAACCTGAGAGCAATTACTTTACCAGTTAAATCACTCAAATGTTGTAGACTAAAATAATTGAAAGTCAAAATAAGATTAAAGGAAATCTAGTTTTCATATACAAATAATGGTAAGGGATTCAAGAAAATAAAAATTGGACTTCATGCATTTTATCCTATATAGTTTTGAAAACCATAAAACATAATCTTTATTGCTTTGTGTAGTCACTTTTCACCTTTGTAGAGTCCATTTTTCCTTATATGTAAGCAGACACCTATTCTGATATTCTTCATTTCTTGCTGTGTTTCCATTCTTTTTGTTTAAGATCTTTTCCTTCTGCCTAAAGTACTTCCTTTAGTGTATATTTTAGTACAATGATTCTCTCAACTTGAATTTTCAGGAAAATACGTTTTTAAAAAATTTTACATTCATCTTTTTAACTTTTCATTAAGTACAACATACTTAAATGAAAATGCATATATCATGTTCTCACTTATAAGTGAGACACATAGAGGGGAACAACACACACTGGAGCCTTTCAAATAGGGTAGAGGGTGGGAGGAGGCAGAAGATCAGGAAAAATAACCGATGAGTACTAGGCCTAATACCTGGGTGATGAAATAAGCTGTCAAACAAACCCCCATGACACAACGTAACTATGTAACAAACCCGCACTTGCACTCCTGAACTTAAAATAAAAGTTAAAAAATGCATATATCCTAAAAATATAGTTTGATGAATTCTTCACGAATGAAACAAATCGTGTAACCAATACTGGGATGAAAACACAGAATTCCTTCACTCTAGAATAATACTTTCACTCTCTCTAATGTTCCAGAGTGTCAGGGACTACAAAGGCTACAAAACCAAATGACAGGTCTTCTTTGTTCCAAGCAATGTTACAGGCTAAAGATACACTGCCTGTAGGATTTCATACTCTTAAAAGTTCCCAGGTACATAAAATTCTACTGATTCGTTAAATGAAGCTGTGTATTTATGGACAATAGTTAAATTGTGACACAGATGGGTGTACCTACCCCCTTGTTAGAGAAAGTTCCTGAGTATCAATGAGGTATGAAGGATATCTAAGAGTTATCAGGGCTAGAGGCTCATGCTAGTCTTTTAGTGAAATGGCCTGGACAAATTTATAGTGAAGATAGGCAGTCAATTGATAAGATTATATTATATTTGACTGTTTATTTCTAATAAGATTGTAAAATAAAACTAAAGTTAAAAGCAAATCGAGGTGTGGTAGTGAGGAAAGAGGGTTGTATAGATTTATAATGGCTGGCTCAATTCCAGTGTTTTTACTCTACCGAAGTGTACAGATTTGGTTAATTTTTAAAATTTCAGGTAACAAAACAAATAATATAGTCATCACTGCAATCCCTAAATATAATAAATTACAACCATTGTCTTTACTGAATCTAGACTAGGAAGAGTAAGATAAAACAACGTAAGTAGAATGTTGGCAATTTAAAAAATTGTGCCAGGTGCAGTGGTTGACGCCTGTAACCTCAGCACTTTGGGAGGCCAAGGAGGGCAGATCACTTGAGCCCAGGAGTTCAAGACGAGCCTGGGCAACATAGTGAGACCTTGTCTCTACAAAGAATGTTTTAAAAAGCCCAGCATGGTGGCACGCACCTGTAGTCCAGCTACTCTGGAAGGTGGGAGGTCGCTTGAGTGCACGAGGACAATGCTGCAGTGAGCTGTGATCACAGTACTGCACTGCAGCCTGGGCAACAGAGTGAGTGACACCTTGTGTTTATAAGAAAATGTATACCTTTCAAAAATTATAAACTCATACTTTCTGCCCATATTACAGCTGCCTCCCTCTGTGGTATAAACATAATATTAAATATTGTGTTTATTTTTATCAAAATTAGGCAGAAATTCTCAAGACAGAAAATGAAAGGTTCTGTCAAGGGGTTTCACAGACGTTTCATTGAATATTAAATGCAGTGCTAAACAATATTTGAAGATAACCCATAGTGGTCCCAGTCTTCAGCCTGAAGTCAAGAATCTTTAGTTATCTGAATGTTCTCAAGCTCCAAGACTCATTAGGATGTTATTTAAGCAAGGTGCAGGATTTCCAAACACTAGTGATTAATGTATGAGTTCTGCTTACTACAGCACTGCTGTGCAGCCACAAAATCTTTCAGAAAAGCTCATAATAACTATGGCTTACTTTGATAAAGAATAATCAGTACGGTGGTTAGTCTAATACGCTCTCATAAAAAAGTATTATGAGGTGGTGCCAGGACCTTGGGTCCTATTTGGCTATTTCTCCAAGGATCTCTCAGTGGTAAGATCATCATATAGCTAAGCTTGCCTAGAACAGTCCGAGGTCATTCCTGCTGTTTTGGTATTTTCTGTGTTGTGTAGCATTTATTCTTGACAAAAAATCCTGGCTTGGAACATACATGCTGTAGACATCCTGCCAAGGATTGAATCAAATTTATAAGTGTAACCCTGACAGCTAGGGTAGAGCTGTCTATTTCCTTCCTCCAAAGATGTTATCAGGTATTTAGATTAGTAAAATGAGAAATAATGAGATACCCTTATATTATAATTCAAGGAGCAGATGGGAATGGATATAGACTTGGTTTAAGTATTATTTTTCCCCTATTTCTCCAGATTCAATCGTTTCACACCTTTCACTTTCTTATCTAAACTGTAGAGCTATTCAATGACTAAATTGCACTTCTTATTGTCTTTGAATATTTCAGCTTTATCTTGTTATTGACATATAGAATTTTTATTATCTTGATATTTCACTTATTAAATCTGAGGCTAGGTGTAGGAAGGACTCCAATATTTTCTTGGTGCCAAGACATAGAAGAGTTTCCAAATCCATCTGGAAATTTTTCTGTTTTCATGGGGGAGGGCCTATAAGAGTTCATACTGGAAAGGAACATTGCCTCTCTCATCTCTCCTGATGACGTATTTCTCTTTTATCATGGGAAGTCTTATGTTATGAGTAGATAAGTTATGAAGGTGATGTTACTGAACATAGAGTAATTTAAAATATTATTGACAAAAGGGGCTTCTGTAGTTATAAGCCAGGGTTAAGCGTATCCTTGTCAGCTAGAGTGGAGCTGTATTTTTGTCTTGCTCTGATGATGTTATCAGGTGTTCAGTAAAATGAGAATTTTGGAGTCAAATACATTTCTTTTATCTCTATGTTACCTCACAGTTCCTAAAGTAACACAGAAATCAAAAGGCAGCCTTTTGTACCTTAATGGCATCATTAAGATGAATATGTAATAAAGCTTCAATTTAACAACTTAAAAGATATTTTTGTATGCTTACCACGGTTGACGGAGTTAAATTGTACTTATTCTAAAAGAAAATATGCACAGAATCCCTCATAAGTGTATTTTTTAGCCTATTATATAAGACATAATGACTCTCAAGTCATTTTATCTCAAGTATATCTCAATATATCTCAAGTATAATTAGGACTCAGACATTGTGACTCCAGTTTAGTTCTATGTTTGTAAGTTATAAGCTCATTCCTGACCCAGGAGGTCACATTTATAGAAAATTGTCCTCCCAAGCATGATTACTTTAAGGAAACTGATCAGCATTTCTAATGGATCTTCTATTGATCAAAGCAATGCTATTTTGTACTGTGTAATATATACATATATATATAATGTATTAATTATAATTCATTTTAATTAAAAGTGGTTCAAATTTATGTCTATCATCACTTAGGTATATTATAGATGATATAGATAATGGCAATGCATTTACTTGATAAATTCAAATTCACCGAGATATTATTACCTTTATTTAATATTAGATAATTCTACATCTGTGATTTCCTATTGCTTAAATAAACTTTTGTCTTGGAATAGATTTATGAAAAAATGGTGCAGATAGTAAGGAGAGTTTCAATATACCCCACATCCAGTTTCCCCTATTATTAATAATTTATATTAGTATGGTACATTTGTCACAATTAACAAAACCATATGATACATCATTATTATTAACAAATGCCTTTACCCTATTCAGAGTTCCTTAGTTTTTCACTAATTTCCTTTTTCTCTTTCAAGGTCTCACCCAGGCTACCACATTACATTTAACCATTATACCATCATATCACCTTAAGCATCTCTAGGCTGTGGCAATTTCTCAGGCTTTCCTTGTTTTTGATGATGTTGATACTTTGAATGAGTATAGGTTAGGTATTTTGTAGAATGTTCCTGAATTGGGATTTGTCTGATATTTTTCTCACGATTAGATTAAGGCTATAAGTTTTGGGAAGAAAGATCACATATGTAAAATGCCATTCTCATCACATAATATCAATGGTACACATTATCAATGTGAGTTATCGTTGTTGATGTTAACTATGATTTAAAGATACTTTTTAGGTTCTCATGTTCTGATTCTATGGTGCCTTGAGAATGCTTTAAAAATGAATGGAACTTCAGTCAAAATTTTACCTGCAGGAAAAAATCACTGTGTGTTTCTAGAGAAGTGACATTTTCAAAGCAGTGTTTCATTTGACAACAGTTAGTATCAATAAAAATATATTTTTTATTTGTCTTTACATTTATCCACTCTCTTAAATAATTTATACTGACTCCATCTCATTCAGATTTTGGCAGATCTTCCAAATGATTAATTGGACCAATTTTAAATAAATAAATTTATATACGTATTTATTTTTGAGATGGAGTCCCGCTCTGTGGCTCAGGCTGGAATACAGTGGCGCGATCTCGGCTCATTGCAACCTCTGCCTGCTGGATTCAAGTAATTCTCCTGCCTCAGCCTCATGAGTAGCTGAGATTGCAGGTGCCCACCACCACGCCTGGCTGATTTTTGTAATTTTATCAAAATAGGATATAAGTTATTTACAGGTAAGAGGCTCAGTGATGAAATGCAAAACAGAGCCTGAAATTATTATAGAGCTGTGAGCGTGTAGCTATTTTCCTGCTCCTTGAAATAAGAAAATATCATAGTCCCTCTAATCAAGATTAAAGAAACAAAAAATTAAACACTACTTGCTTTCTAGAAGAAATGTCAAAAATTGTCAAAGGAAACAGACTGTTTGAAGGAATTATCTGGGAGACATTTTTAAGAGAATAACTTATTCTCTTAAATAAATATAGCTTTCATATATAAGATAAACATTAATTATTGCAAAAGCACAACATATTACAAAATTATATGGACATAATATGCACATACTCTACCTGAGCCACAATAGAATTGGCACTCTGACACTAATAAATCACTTGGGAACTGCAGTTTGGAGCATTTAGTACCTGTTGTGTGGCCAAAAAGGTAATAGAGGCCACTGAGACCTTTTCCAGTCTAATATAATGGCCACAACTCACATTTTTCCCTTTTAGTTATTAGGTAAAAATTCATGTTGATGTTTACTTCAGTGATTTTTAGGGGATTTACAATTTTTACTGTGGACACTTAGGGAAACCCACTTCCCACCTCATCCTATAGATTTTACCTATGTCAAGGGTTTTCATAGAACCTTGGGGATGAATGGAAGTCCCCCAAATAATTTTCCTGATGTCTGCTTCCAATATTTGACTTCAAGAATACCGTTTTCCAAATAGTATGTTCAGAGCCATACCAGGCACACAGAGTCTCTAAAACTCTGGAGAGACTATAATATTTCTTTGCTTGAAGGAAGGGATCATTCTTATATTCTGTTCAGGGACTACATTAATGATATTTAAATGTTTCTCAGAAGATAAACCAAGTGTTGGAATTTATTTGCTTTTGACCCTGTTCAGCAATATTCAATGAATAAAAGAGAAAAAAGTCTTAATGATAGTTCTTGAGCCACATAACTTTGTCTAATTAAAAAATATTTTGTAAGTCTTCATATAAAGTTCAAAACAACAAAGGTGATATGGTGGGAATTTTCTTAAGAAAGGAAAGTCTGCAGGAACCCAATCCTTTGAACAATCAACATTCATCCTAGGGATACTTTTGTATTGTTTAAAATTACGTTTTACAAAATGACTAATGTCCTAAATGCCTCAACATTTTTAGAATCAGAAAAGTTGCTTAACTGGGATGTCCAAGATCCCTTAGCTAGTAAGTGGTAAATCCAATATTCAAAACCCAGGCTTTCTAGCTCTTGGACTTGTCCTTGACTCACTACTCTAAACTAAATCTCTGTTTAATTTTACATGCACATATGAAATGTTTCATGTTTAAAAGGCTAATACATTCCTATAAATGGAAATATCCTCATTTAATATAATTAACATATTTTTAATTAGGGAAGCATGATAAAATTATCCAAAGCAAGGAATTAAAATAGAAGGATGAGACAAGTTAATAATCTTACGAGCTCCATGTGTACATGTTCATTATGTGCAAAACTCTTCCTGTTAAGCACTTTATATACAGTTAACCATCACAATCTAAACCACTATTTGGAGCATGATTTATTAACTCAATTTTTCAAACTAGGAATCTTAGGCTCAGAGAGGTTATGTCACCTCCACAGGGTCAACAGCTCTAAAATGTGGAGCACAAATTGTAATGGGCAAGGCCAAGATGCTTATTGACCTGTGAGCCACTGAAACCAGTGTGAATTGTTCTGTACTGAATAGAAGTACACTTCATGATATATATTGTAACTGTTGCTGAAGGATTTTATTCATTTTACATTTGATCAAATGGAAATTGAGCTGTATATTAAAGATTTTACAAAAGCTCCAAATTACGAAGAAACTATAGAAACGCATATAAAATGAAAATGTATTTTTAAAGTGTTTTCTAAGCAGTGTTTCATAAAGAAATACAAATTTTTAGTTATTAGGCTGATAAACTAAATCTGTTTCTTTTAGTATCTTTGTCCTTTCTTTTTGAATGTTGTCATACATTCCTGAAAGTTGGAAGATCAGCGTTTTAAAATAAATGCTGGGAAAGACCTAATGTAACTCTTGATTATTTTACAGCATCAAGAGTTCTTCCTACCTCTTGCTTATTGCTTAACAACAGATTGTCTGAGGATGCTTTAGAGCTGACAGGTTTGGAGGATGAGGGATGAGTGAGTATGAGCAAAATTCTGAGGAGGAGCACTGCCATGCCTCAGAAGAACTTGGAGAGAATAAGAGATATCAAAAAAAAAAAAAAAAAAAAAAGATTTTGCCAGGCTATAATTGGAATGAAGTAATGTAAGTGACATGAATAATGCTTAAAATGTTGAGAATTAAAAGTATTAAAACATAGAAGAACTTTTTTTTTTTTTGCTTATAGCTGAAGTATGCTGAAGGATCAAGGGTATTTTTATTACACTCTAATCCCTTTTTTTCTTACCCTTTTTGGTTTATCATCTTCCTTCTCTCCTTCAACCTCTATTTTTTTCATTCAGTTTTTCCCCTCATTCCAACTCTTCTTTAATTGAACATAATAGAGATTCAGAGTTCAAAATGTGTGTGGTTTCTATTGAACTGATTTTTTTTTTTTTTTTTTTTTGAGACAGGGTCGCACTCTATCATCCAAGCTGGAGTGCAGTGGTGTGATTATGGCTCACTGCAGACTGAACCTCCCCAGGCTCAGGTGATCCTCCCACCTTAGCTACTCTCGAGCAGCTGGGACTACAGGCATACAGCTCCATACCCGGCTAATTTTTGTACTTTTTGTAGAAACAGGGTTTCACCGTGTTGCCCATACTGTTTTTGAACTCCTGCCCTCAAATGATTCACACTTCTTGGCCTCCAAAAATGTTGGAATTACAGGCAAGAGCCACTGTACCTGGCCTATTGAATGGAAGTTATGTTTATCCTTTCCAATTTTAAAATGGATAACTTTAAAGTTGTGTATTTTACATTCATTGTCTTCAAATCAAACAAAATCCAAAAACTTTTCTACTTTGTAAATTGAATTTTCTCTCTTTTTGAATAATAAAACCTGGTCATTAATTTATGTGTACTCATCTGATGTTTTTGATTTAACATAATCAAATGGAGGGTCCACATTAATATTTTATGCTTTTTAAAAGTAGACATGCTTATGCTCTTCCCTAAAAATTTTATTTCAGCATTACTTGGATAAGCCCTGGCATCTGTATTTTTTTAAGTTACACAGATGATTTTTTTATATACCCTGGTCAGTAGCCACAGTCGATTCTGATATATGCACTCTTGACAACCATAGGGGCAAATGATACTTAGCTGCATTTTTAATATTACCTAACATAAGTGAAAGAGATTTTAAAACAGTAGTATTTAGGAAATCAGCAGATCATAAGACATTAATTTTGTGTTATGGGTTATTAGTATTAAGTATCATGTAATGCCCACATCTCAAAGCCCATTATGGAAGAATTGGTGTCAGATAATAGGAAGATTGATATTGTTGAAAACCATGCATTCAGCAAGCCAGCCGTAGGTAGCACCCAACGAAGTGTTCAGTATTCATCTAAGCAGAGAAAGTAGAAGACACAATCTTTACTGTAACTTTGAGTGTTTGCAGTGTGTCAGATGGTCTCTTGAAGAAGAAATATTAATAAAATTAATTGTAAATTGTCTCCAACTTACCTGAAAGAGATCAAAATAATGTGTCTAAATATACGGTGTTTGAGAGATGTAGAGTCAGTCCATATTTTGCAAGCCCGGTGAAGGTAACGGAACAGTTTCTACGTAAGCAGCTGTTTGTTGGTTTCTTTGGCTCAAGAGAGAGGTATAATATCGTCTTTTACTTTACAGTTTTTTAATCATAATAATAACTATTATAAAATTAACAAATGCACAAGGCAACTAATCAAACAATTTTTGCTTTATCCCTTTAAAGCCATTCTCTAGGGAATGATCACTTCCTGCTTTCTTTTAAAAAAAGTTTTTCTGATATTTTCCTTTTTATCTCTAAATAATATGCTTATGTCTCGTTTTTATTTCATTGGCTTATGTAATGTTTTCTACCTTTCTAATTCAAAAATGAGGAATTTATTTTATTTATGTAAACTTTTCTCTTTCTGCTCCATTCTCAAATTCCAAGCAGTTATGTTTTTATTTCTAAGAAGTTCTATAGGTCAGATTTATACCTTTAAATAGAATATATCTGAACCTCTATTTCTTGTTACTTGAACTTTAGCCAAGATGCACTGACTGCCTTCAATGTAAGATAAGGGGTCAGCTCTCCAACTTTTCCCTCATCTCCAATCCCCCTTTACCTCTCAATTTTTGTAAGCTATTCCATTACTTTTACATTGATAACGTTTAACACATATATGTGTATATCTTGTCTTTTTGTAAATAAAGTTCTATAATTGTACTTACATTTTATATATGCTTTGGTAATTGGCACATTTGTGAGATGATTAACTGATACAATTTAACAATATTATAATTATGTAAGTATTTTTCATTTTAAAACAAGTAACATGGTTTGATCTAGAGGAGGAATTTAAACCTCTCATTCAACCACTGCTACTTGAAGAACACATCAAACTCAAGTGAATCCTCTCTGCTTCAATTCCACCAGTTGTTCAAGTTCATGCCATATTTTGAATTGATTCCTATTTGGACAATATGGCTATTTACATGTTCTGAAGAAACAAATTCCCTTCACTTTTATTCACACTGTTTGTGAAACAGTCTTGTATTCTATGTGTTTTAGAAGTACTTTTTTTTTTTGCTCTACCTTAATCCAAAGTAACTTAAAAAAAAGATAAAAAGGAGTTAAATTTTGAATTTTCTTATACCTAGAAATATATATTTTTTGCCATCACACTTGATAATAGGTTGTCTGATAATAGAATTTGATTCAAAATATTTTCTCTCATCACACTGAAAGCATTGATTGTGTTCTAGTGTTAACTATGGCTAAGGAAATTTTAATGGCAATCTAATTTTCATTATTTTTAGTTAGTTCTCTTATTTTTGGAAGCTTATAAAGTCTTGTTTCTATTGTTAATGCTCTAAACTTTCACAAGAATGGAACTTTTAAATTGATCTTTTGTACTTTTAGCTTGATGACTCTTCGTGAATTTTCTGCTATTACTTTGTTTATTATTTCCTATCTACTATTTGCTGCTCTCTTGAGACTAATATCAAACAACATGGATTATTCTATATCTTCTAAGTTTTATTTTGTACTTTTTTAATTTTTAAAATTCTCCTAAAAGATATAGAAAAATCTAAGATATAGAACTCCATGAATTTTTACACATACATATTTTCCCATGTAACCATCACATAGATCAAGGTATAGAACATTTCTAGCACCTGAGAATGCTCACTTGTGCCCCATTCTGGTAAAGTGCACCTTTTTGGTAAAGTGAAAGGTAACTACAATTATGACTTCTCCTTTTCAGCAAGCGTTCTACTGAAATTTTTTGTTTTCACAAAGCATGACCTTTACCCAGAATTGATGTTGTTGTTTTTGGTAGCCTACTTTTTTTTAATTTTTTAATAAAGGATACTCTGTCTCCTCAAATTTATCTGGGAATACTAACTTTAACTTCTCAATATCCCCCAATGTTTGCTTTTTTTTTTTTTCTCTAAAGTTAAAAGTTTGGTCTGTTCATCTTATTCTTTCAATTTTATGTTTGGTAGATCTTCATTACCAATTTATTCTTGGTTATCTATTAATATTTATGGAAGAAAGGCGAGGTTGGTGTTGGCCAGGTTTGCATCTGTCTTTATACAAGTCTGTTTCCCAGACAAATCCTCTCTTGAAAAAGAGGGATGACTGAAAGGTCTGTGTACATACATGTATGGTGTACTGATATGCAGGCTACATTTTAGGATGTATGGATGAGGAGTAGGCAAGGGAGTCACCTTTCCCTCGACTCCACCCTGGTTCTAGCTAAAATGGACATGGATACCCTAGGAGTCCTACCTTAATTAATGTAGATATTATCCTTTTGGTGACAGCTTGGAGATAAACCACTCTGCTACATATTTAATATAGAGAGGGAAGTGGGAAAATGTTTTCTGCAACATTATTGAATAAATAATCCATGGATTAATCAACTTGTTTTCTGATCTACATCACATATTTGCAATAGAAATCTGTGACTTCTCTGCTAGAAATAAATTCTAACATTCTGAGATGAGTGTTCTAGACTGTAGCTTCTGCTTTGATCTCCTCACTAGGGTAATCTTATGATTTATGATAACTTTTTTTGTCTTCTTCTGGTTTTTAGTGATATTATTAAGCATTTCCCCACTATACATCTTTGTTTTTACTGCAATGGAAATTTGAAGGCCAGAGAGTGTGATAAACACATGGGATAAGACCACTGTCATGAAGTGGGAGCTGACATTACTTTGACTGGAAAGATGTGTGAAGAAAAATAGATGCTAGATAGACAAATACATAATATGATATTTGGACAGATATAGATCCATAGGTTGATAAACATAGATAAGATATATCTATATATATGTGTGTCTGCGTACATAGAAAATAACAAAGAGTTCAGAATAAATATTTCCATATTGATTTTAACTATAGGAAATCTTAGATACAAGAATAACACATCCATTTTTTAATTTTAGTAGTTGCCTAAGTATTCTCTAATATGAGTTTAACGGTGAGTGGGTAAGATAGTAATGAGAAAACAAAAGTATTGCCTTTATATGCAACATTGGGATTTCATTCTAAAGAAGATACAATCATAGTAATATTAATAAAAGTGGAAATGTGGCAATATATTTTTCAAAATTGTAAATTAAACATGGCAAGAATAAATATTGATTGATTTCATTAACTATATAAAGTTAGGTCAAATAATTTTAAATGATTTTTTTCAAACTACATTTTCTTTCTTTTGGATGACAAACATGACATTTTCATTGTACAAATTTGAAAAGTGAAGTATAAAGAAATTCATAAAAATAATCCATAATCTCTTAACTAGGGCTAACCTTTGTTAAATGCATTGTGTATTTAAATTAAATTTAATATCATTTTAAAAATTATTATTAATTTACATCTATCTGTGTGTATAACCTGGATTCCACTTATTATGCATTATAATATTTTTATAATTCATTTAATTCATTAAATAGTCTTTGAAAGTTCTCTTTCAAAGCTGCTCATTATTTCATTATACAGTCATTTCTTCATTTAGTGTAACCCTTACTGTTAGGCTTTTGGATTGATTATAATTTTTCAATATTATAAAAACATCATAGTAAATATCTTTATACATGTTAGAGGACACCTAAGATTATTGTCTTTGAATAAATTTCTAGAAAGAAAATTATTTGGCAATAAAAACGAATTCACGTCTAAGGCTTTTGATAGATATTACAAAATTACCCTCAAAAAGTTTGTACACTTTATTTATTTATTTATTTGAGACAAAGTCTAGCTCTGTCACCCAGGCTGGAGTGCAGTGGCGCAATCTCGGCTCACTGCAAGCTCCGCCTCCTGGGTTCACGCCATTCTCCTGCCTCAGGTGCCCGCCACCACGCCCGGCTAATTTTTTTGTATTTTTAGTAGAGACAGGGTTTCACAGTGTTCGCCAGGTTGGTCTCGATCTCCTCACCTCATGATCCGCCCGCCTGGGCCTCCCAAAGTGCTGGGATTACAGGCGTGAGCCACCGCACCTGGCCAGTACAGATTAGTTATTACTGTCATCCAGACAGGCAACAGTGATTTCCCCTATATCCTCTCTAATATCACTATTACTTTTGTTAAAATCTTTGCTAATGTAATAGGCCAAATTTTGTTCCCCATGTTTATTTTAGTATTTGTTTCCTTGATTACTAGTGAGGTTTGACATGGTTACAAGTGTGTATTAATCATTTGTATTTTTAGATAATTATGTTATTTACTAAATTTTATATTATGAGGTATATTATTTTAATATCTTTACTCATTAAAGAAAAAGCACTTCATCTGTCATTTGTATTGTACTTTTTTTATTTTGTGGATGCCTTCCACTTTTAACAACCTTCATTGTTAAGAGATTAAATCTAGCATTCTTTTTCTTTTTAGATTGTGCCTTTGGTGTAATGCTTTACAAGGCCTCTCTACTCTCACATTATATAAGTATTCATTTTCACTTTTATTAGAATTTTTGAGCTTTATTTTTCCATTTAAATATTTACTCCACCAGAAATCTCAAATCTTAAACTAAATACCTGACTAATGAAAACTCCTGTGGCCTGTTTATCCAGACGACTAAGGGAAGAGGAAAGAAGTTGTAGTCACACATAGGTCCTGCCCCATCACTGCATCTTCTTTGTGTGTGTTGGTGAAGTGTGAGGCTCCATTTTTACTTATGTTGCCCTCTGTAACCCTGTCAGCCTATCATCTTGCCACCCCATTGGCCTTGTACAATAACTTCCAAGCAAACTCAGATGCCAACTAATGCTGCTCTTCTTCAAAGCTATAAAACTAGTAAAATGAAAGGAAGTTTCACCTCTCCAAACTAGAGGATGATGATGAAATCTGATCAAGGTCTCTTTAACTTACGTTTCACAGATCATGATGTTAAGCAGGTGCTTAGTGTCTTCCTTTAATTTAGCTTGATGAGGGAAATATTGCCCATGCATGGTACCACTAGCATTGACCACCCTTTGCTTCTGCTTTTTGCATATACTTTAGTCATTCTGGAGCTGTGTTGAGCATGTGCATGGGGGTTGGGGGAGACAGAGACAGAGGAGAATAGGAATATTGGAAGAGTCGAACTGGTAATGGACATCTGAGTTCACAACATCTATGTACCTAGATTTCTGTCAAATAATTCTTGAAAGAGAAGGTACCCCCTGGTTCAATGTAGAATCTACAAAAACACCAGTTATTCAAGCCAACTTTTCTTCAAGAGCCACTGTATGTCTACACTGAAAGTCTAGTGAGGCAAGTTATCCCGTCCTCTCACCTTTATGATTTCCAAAAGTGTTGAGGAATCCCCAAAGCACAAGTGGCAACTGCTTTGATTTGATTCATTGGTTTCCGTTTTACTAAATCTCTTCCTATTCTGAGGACAATTTTCACATATTTTAGGACTCAAAATTCTTAATGCATATTCATAGTAGTTTTATTGAGGTATAATTTACACACCATAAAAATCACCATTTTAAAGTGTATCACTCAGTGGTTTTTAGTATGTTCACAAAGGTATGCAACCATCATCATTATGTAATTTTAGAATATTTTTATCACCCCAAAAGAAGCCCCATACTCTTTAACCATTAACCACATAACCATCAATAATCACTTCCTATTACACCCAGCCTCTGACAAAAAATACCCTACATTTTGTTTCTGGGGATTTGCCTGTTCTGGACATTTCATAAGATGGAATCATATGATATGTGGCCTTTTGGCTCCGTGTTCCTTCACAGGGTTTTCATCACATCCACGTTGTAACATGTACCTATACTTCATTTGTTTTTATTGCTAAATACTAATTCAGTGTGTGACTATCCCACATTCCTTTATCCATTTATTCATTGGTGAGTAATTAGGTTGTGTTTACTTTTTGGCTATTACGAATAATGCTGCTGAACATTCATGTAAACGTTCTTGTGTGGACATACGTTTTAAATTCCCTTGAGTCTGTACCTAGTAGTGGAATTGCCGAGTCATAACTTACTCTTTACCTTTCAGAGTCATCCTACTCTTGAATGTGTACATGCAATATCCCTTATTTTTCACTACATTCTTTAAAAAAACTTTATCCTAACTTTGGTTTCCATCACAATACAGGCATACGTCATTTTATGGGGCTTTGCTTTATTGCACTTCAAGATGCTGCATTCTTTACAAGTTGAAGGTTTGTGGCAACCCTGCATTAAGCGAGTCTGTCAGCATAATTTTTTCAACAGCATGTGCTCTCTTCATGCATCTGTGTCACACTTTGGCAATTCTCACAACATTTCAAACTTTGTAATTGCTATTATATATTATTACTGTATGTGTCATGGTGATCTATGATCAGTGATCTTTGTTGTTACTGTGGTAATTGTTTTGGGGTGTTATGAACCACATCCACATAAGACAGCGAACAATCATTAAATGTGACATGTTCTGTTTCAGCATCCCTATCTCTTTCCCTTTCCTCAGGCTTCCCTGTTCCCTGACACACAACGATATTAAAATTAGGCCAATTAGTAACCCATTCCCACCCCTAATGTTCAAGTAAAGGAAGAATTGCGCATTTCTCACTTTAAATCAGAAGCTAGAAATGATTAAGCTTAGTGAGGAAGGCATGTTGAAAGCCAAGATAGGCCAAAAGCTAGGCCTCTCGCACTGAGTACTTAGCCAAGTTGTGAATGCAAAGGAAACATTTCTTGAAGGAAATCAAATGTGCTACTCCAGTGAACACATGCATGATCAGAACACAAAACAGCCTTATTGCAAATATAGAGAAAGTTTTAGTGATCTAGATAGAAGATCAAACTAGCCACAACATTTCCTTAAGCCAAAGCCTAATCCACAGCAAGGCCATAACTCCAATTGTATGAAGGCTGAGAGGTGAAGAAGCTGAAAAAAAAAGTTCGAAGCTGGCAGATGGTACCCCATGAGGTTGAAGGAAAGAAGCCATTGCCATAACATAAAAGTGCAAAGTGAAACAGCAAGTGCCGATGGAGAAGATGCAGCAAGTTATTCAGAAGATCTAGCTAAGGTCGTTGATAAGAGCAGTTACATTAAACAACAGATTTTCAATGTAGGTCTAACAGCCTTCTACTAGAAGAATATATTATAGCTAGAAAGTAGAAGTCAATGCCTGGCTTCAAAGCTTCAAAGAACAGGCTGACTCTCTTGTTAGGGGATAATGCAGCTGGTGACTTTAAAATGAAGCAAATGCTTATTTATCATTCAGAAAATCTTAGAATTATATTATTTAATATAATTATATTATTTAATATAATTTAATTTAATTCAGCAAATTAAATAATTATATTATTTAATTATTCAGAACATTAAATAATAACTATATTATTTAATTATTCAGAACATTAAGTAATAATTATATGAATCATTCAGAAAATCTCTTAAGAATTATACTAAATCTACTCTACCTGTGCTCTATAAATAGAACAGCAAAGCCTGGATGACAGCACATCTGTTTACAGCATGGTTCACTAAATATTTTAGGCCCAGTGTTGATACCTGCAGCTCAGAAAAAAATAAAAGATTTCTTTCAAAATATCACTGCCTATTGACAATGTGCCTGGTCACTAAAGAGCTCTAATGGAGATGTACAAGTGCATTAATGTTATTTTCATGCCTGCTAACGCTATCCATTCTATAGCCTATGGGCCAAAGAGTAATTTCAACTTTTAAGTCTTATTATTTAATAAATACATTTAATAAGACTATAGCTGCCATAGATAGTGATTCCTCTGATGGGTCTGGGCAAAGTAAATTGAAAATCTTCTGGAAAGGATTCACCATTCTAGATGTTATTAGAACATTAATGATTTGTGGGAGGAGGGCAATATACAAACATTAATAGGAAATTGGAATGAGTTGATTCCAACTCTCATGGATGACTATGAGGGGTTTAAGACTTCAGTGATGGAAAGAACTGCAGATATGGTAGAAATAGCAAGAGAATTAGAATTAGAGATGGAGCCTAAAATTGTGAGTGAATTGCTGCAATCTCGCGGTAACTTGAATGGATGAGGAGTTGCTTCAGATTGGTAAGCAAAGAAAGTGGTTTCTTGAGATGGAATCTTCTCCTGGTCAAGATGTTATGAACATTGTTGAAATGACAGCAAAGGATTTAGAATATTACATAAGTTTAGTTGGTAAAACAGCATCAGGCTGGAGAGTGGTGCTATGAAAGGCAATTATCACAAAGACCTTTAAAAGAGGAAAGTTGAGTTGAATTGCACCAAAGGTAAATATAGATGAAAAGAAGGGGAATTTAGGAAAATTTATTCAGAAAATTGTCATTTTTTACTTTAAAGCTGTGAAGTGTAAACTCCAAATTTCTGAGTATAAAGATGGTTAGAAGGCACGAAAGATAAGTCCCGCCCATTGCCTGACACATAGTAGTACCTTAACAAGCTGATAATTCTATGAACATGTTACCTTTTGTAGTTGAAACTAAAAATCTGTTTATGTTGTTATTATTATTTTTTAATGGGCCTTTCTTGGCAGGCAAATAGTTAAGTCTTTATTTCTTTGTTTCCATCCAGGCCTCTTATGTGAGGAGCTGAAGAGGAATTAAAATATACAGGATGAAAAGATGGCAATGTTGCCTCCCCCAGGACCTCAGAGCTTTGTCCACTTCACAAAACAGTCTCTTGCCCTCATTGAACAACGCATTGCTGAAAGAAAATCAAAGGAACCCAAAGAAGAAAAGAAAGACGATGATGAAGAAGCCCCAAAGCCAAGCAGCGACTTGGAAGCTGGCAAACAGCTGCCCTTCATCTATGGGGATATTCCTCCCGGCATGGTGTCAGAGCCCCTGGAGGACTTGGACCCCTACTATGCAGACAAAAAGGTGAGTTTATTTTGGCTTCAGTGGTCGGTTTCTGTTGGCTTCCTTCTGTATAAAAATTATTTTAAATTGAGATTAGTGAAATTTAGTGAATAACCGTATCATGACCAGAATGTTAAATTAAATATATATATATAGGATATTCAGAATCTGTACTTTTTCCAATTTTTCACTGAAATTGGCTCTGGCATTGGCATACTACTTTTAATTTTTTACATCTTTTAAAATTGTTTAGTATAATGTTTAGTATAACATAGTATACATTGTTTAGTATAATTGCTCAGCATAAATTTTTTGGACATGACACAGTGATCTGCCAAATTTTATAATCATACCTATTTTTTCTGCTAATAGTTAACTCTCATGTGTATGCAGACCCAAAAATCACTTAAAAGTTTTTAATGCAAATGAAAATTGCTAATTTCACTTTTAAAATACCAACAATTCTTTTTATTAAAATTTCAAGTACAGGGTAACTTGATCTTGCCAAGACTTTGTAGTATGTTGTGGTGATTTTTTATGTTAGCTCAGATGACCTCTGGTTTATAAAGTCTCCCTGATAATTTTGACGGTCATGTGACCCTGTTCCCTCTTCACTCTCATTCTTCCCCATTTGTATTTTTCTGTATGATATCTGTCACATCTTGCCTTATATTAGAGTTACTTTCTTTTTTTCATTTTTCTAGGAAGTTCCTTGAATACAAAACTCATGCCTTATTTTTGTTCAAACTCCTTTTCATTACCTGTTATGATATAGTTTCTCACTACACATGTATTAGTCCTTTTTTTTTTTTGAGACAGAGTCTCCCTCTGTCGCCCAGGCTGGAGTGCAGTGGCTCGATTTTGGCTCACTGCAAGCTCCGCCTCCCGGGTTCATGCCCTTGTCCCGCCTCAGCCTCCAAGGTAGCTGGGACTACAGGCACCCACCACCACGCCCGGCTAATTTTGTTTTTGTATTTTTAGTAGAGACGGGGTTTCACCGTGTTAGCCAGGATGGTCTCGATCTCCTGACCTCGTGTTCTGCCCGCCTTGGCCTCCCAAAGTGCTGGGATTACAGGCGTGAGCCACCGCGCCCGGCCATATTAGTCCATTTTCACACTGCTATAAAGAACTACCTGAGACTAGGTAATTTATAAAGAAAAGAGATTTAATTTACTCACAGTTCTGAATGGCAGGGGAGGTCTCAGGAGACTTACAATCATGGTTGAAGGCAAAGGGGAAGCAAGGCACATCTTACCTGGTGCAGGAGAGAGAGAAAGAGGAGGGAAGTGCCACACTTTTAAACCCATCAGATCTCATGAGAACTCACTCACTATCATGAGAACAGCATTGGGGAAACCGCCCCCATGATCCAATCACTTCCCACCAGGTCCCTTCCCTGATACATGCAGATTACAATTCAGAATGAGATTTGGGCGGGGACACAGAGCCAAACCATGTCGATACAATTGCAGAAAGAATGGATGAATAATTTTTTAAAAATACAATCTACTGAGATTTAAGACAAAAAGGATTGTACTTGAGAACTAGGTATTAATTTTAAAATAATTTTCTA
This sequence comes from Hylobates moloch, assembly GCF_009828535.3. Classification (NCBI taxonomy): domain Eukaryota; kingdom Metazoa; phylum Chordata; class Mammalia; order Primates; family Hylobatidae; genus Hylobates; species Hylobates moloch. Next base: position 76,292,343 of record NW_026652276.1, read on the forward strand.
TGTAAACATGAATTTTACATGAAATTGTATTTAGATATAACTGATATAGTGAAAGGGAACAGGAAAATAAAAGGACACCTGAAAATAATAGACTCTGATTTGTTTTCTTGAGAGAACGCTGCCACATACAAATAAAAAGCCTGACTCACAAACTTACCTCCTGAATACGGTGAGAAATGCTTATTGCCAGAAACCCACTGATAACCCTATATAAAACTTAGAAAATCAGTGTCTTTCAGCTAACACAAGTCATCTTCCCACCAACTGGAGAAAAATAAGGCAGGGATTTGAACTTTGTCTTTCTGATTTCTAAGCCAATGCTTTAGGTTGTTTTAATATTTTGTTGTTACTGCTATTTGTTTTTATTTCTTAACTGAATATTAAAGCTATGGAAAAGGACACTTACGGAATGGCTACAATAACATTTCAAGAATATTTGCTTCTATTCATATCGTTTTTTAAATTACCATGGTTAGTAAGTGAGGAATCCTCTTAATTTAAGTCCCTTTTAAAAGCTAATATTAGTATTATGACTAAAATAAAGAAATTCAACTTAGTGATTGGAAGGATTCTTCCAACTCTGACATTCCTTAAACTTCGGAAAATATTTTTTGAAATAACTCATATTTTGGAACACGTGCTGCTAACCATAACAATTGCCAGCAAGTATTAAAATTCTCAAAGTTTTATGATAAAAATATTAGAGATAGCTAGTTTCTATTTGGCTTTCTTAAAATGCAATGTAATGGAAGGGAAAGAAGTTGTACTTTAAAATAAATAACCACAGTTATTGTTACTGTTGAAAGAAAGTGAAAAAATATAAAATACAGTATTTTGAAAGCTCTAAGCAATACATGCTAACAAATAGCTCAATTGTTAAATTTACTATGAAGAAATGGACTTGGAGTTCATTGGCCAAGGTGACATTGATAGATGCATTGATGACATTGGAACCACATTGCTGGAGTCTGATGGCAGTGCTTCTTCAATATGACACTGCCACGTAGAAAGGTAAACTGCTGATATTGATGTGAAAAATTGATATTTTGCATTCTCAATTTCATCCTTTCTTTTTCCTCCTGCAGACTTTCATAGTATTGAACAAAGGGAAAACAATCTTCCGTTTCAATGTCACACCTGCTTTATATATGCTTTCTCCTTTCAGTCCTCTAAGAAGAATATCTATTAAGATTTTAGTACACTCATATCCTTTTAAAAATGATTACATCCAGTGGCACTTTATGGTGTAATTTTTGCTATTTTATTCAAATACAGATGTTACACCTTTTGCACCTTGAAAGACTGTGGTTTTAGTTTATTAATTTCAATATTATTAATATAATTTGTCATGGGTCTCGGAGAAGACTGGGAGAGTGGCAATATTAAGATTTTAGGATATGTTACTTTTATTTATTACTCTCTTGTTCAAAGAGACAAAATAGTCTACAAGTTCACTTAGAATTTTTTTCTAAGGAAAAGTTGTAACCATTTCAACAAGTGTCATCCTCAAATATTTCAAATTCCCACTGTCGTCTCTTTTGTTCCTTGATTCTAAGCTACCTTATTCAGCATGCTCATCATGTGCACTATTCTGACAAACTGCATATTTATGACCATGAATAACCCGCCGGACTGGACCAAAAATGTCGAGTAAGTGGGTATAAGTACATTTTAATATAGTCTTGGTATTATCATTTCATCCTTTCCTTTTCCTGCCAGGAAGTTACTACA